>NC_089682.1:84284305-84611468 GCF_031753505.1 Anomalospiza imberbis
ATTTGTCTTTATTTTCACCACAGGAGCCTGCAGAAGAGGCCAGTGCTTCGATTTAGGCAAAGCCTTTTTGAGTTTGCTACAATATGTCAAAATATAAGCATTTTAAAGCTATGACAGGCTGCAAATCATCTTTTGCCTTCTGGAGGAGAGTGATTGGCCTGTCAAATTACTGGAGAGCAGTTTAGCTGTCCAGGGATTGGACACTTGCAGAGGGACAATGATACTTCAAATAGCCTTAGAGACACTGTTTAGGACTGAAAGGTTTCATGAGCACTTCATGAAGTGACTTATAAAGTCATGAGCATGACTTTATAAGAAGTGCTAATTAGAATAGAAACTTTTAGTACTTCTTAGTGATAGCCTCTCTACCTCAGGCTGCTGTTTTGGTTCTGTTAGTTGTTTTTCAACTCAGCCACCTGCAAACAGTGAGTAGCTACAGGAACATTGTTGCTCCCTCTTTCTTTCCTTGGCTGAGCTATGTTATTCTGGAGCCCATCACACCATATGACTGACAACCTGAAGACATTGCCTGCACTCAGAGAAACTGCAGCATCATTCTGTGGTCATTTATGTCCTGTGAAGTTTCTCTCTTAAGGGGGTGTAATATCTTGGCCTTAGAATATGCACGGTTACTCGTACTTGTTTTGGTGAACAGTAGGAGGCGTTCTCGGAGGATTGGATAGTTGTGTGTGCAGGTATAGAAGGCTTACTGGTACAGGAGAGGCTCTTGTTCAGCTCAGTGTCTGGTGTGGGAAAATCAGGTAAATACATTGCAGGTCTTTATGGTGAATCCATCAGTTAATGCATTCCTGCCTGATGCTACTTTCTCAGTGTGTAACTGCCTGCTCTTTTCCATCTTCCTTCTCTCCAGATCTGCTTGCCAGCAAACTGCCTGTGGTGCTTGTCTGTACTGATGTGCTCCATATATGCAGCCATTACTGCACGGCTCTGGAGCCAGTCTAGGTGGTCTTATGCACTCTTTGAGGATCTAGTTTCTGTACTTAAAACTTGACTAAAATTAAACTATGCTAAGTCTGTGGATTGTTTTCTGCATTAAAGGGTTATTCTCGTGCTCATTTGTACTTCTAGCTTTGTTTTATCTGAAAAAGAAATTGAGAGGATTTCAAACTTGTTTTAAGTTATTTCTGAGATGTCTGAAAGGTAAGCAAGTCCCAGAAATTTTGGACCTGGAATTGCTATTTTTTTATAATATAAAATAAAATACTGGGGACCCTTCAACACATCATTCTGTTTAGAGGCTTTTTTAGATATTACAAACCAGGTGTGGTATAATAAATTTCTTTAAGGAGTACTGTGGTTATCAGATAATTGGAGACTGACGAGCCTGCCTTTCCTTGGTAGTATACTAGATTTCTTCTAGATGTTAGAGCTAGCTCTTACTCTTTTTCAACATTTTGCATCATTAAATAATTAAATCTTAATTAGTTTATAAAAAAACCAAAACCAAACATAAAAAGGTGTTCATATATATTCATACTGCATCATCATCCTCCATTGCCCCTTCTTTGTACCTCCAGACATACCAAACAAAATATAAAGTCTAAAATTTAGAAGAGACCATTTAATGGTTTTGGTATAATACTTTTAATACATTTTAAATTTGTAAAAAAGTGTAAACAATTGATGATTTGTTTTCTTTCTTTTTAAATTACTGTTTTATGTCTTCAAATTCATTAAATTAGGAATGTTAAAATGAAATGTTAAATTGGTATTTTACCGCTGAAAAGATAATTTTATTCTTTTGTAATTCCTTAAAGGAACTAAGACTAGAGGGTGTCTTGTTTTTTGTCAGAAATTAGGCTAACAGCATGAGTGGGAAATACTGCAAGTGCCAGTGTGCATGGAGCATTCTACTTTACACAGAAAATGCAAATAGATGTGACCAGGGAGCTTCAAAACAGGTTTAGCTGAAAAATAATCTTATGCTGAAAAAGAATTTCTGTTACGTGTGGCTAAATGTTAATATCATGCAGAGCTATGAGTATTGTGAATGCCTGTTAGAAAACTGATCCCCAGACTGTGAGTTTTAATTAATTCAAATGTCATGGATTGTTGTAGATCTGTCTGATTAGCAAGCTGCCAGATTATTACAGCTAAAATACTGCAAATTCTATTTGCAGTTACAAATGCCTTTAAAAAAGGCAACCTTATCTATACTTAAATGTTGAAAGGGTCCATTGTGCATCACCACCCTGTACTAATAAGCATTAAAAGTGGCTTTATTTTTTGTCATTTCTTTACAGAACAAAAGAGATGAACATCTTTTGAAAAAAAGAAATGTTCCTCAAGAGGAAAGCTTAGAAGATTCTGATGTTGATGCTGACTTCAAAGCAGTAAGTTCCTTGATTCTGGAATTATTTTTAAAACTTTGATGTCTCTAAACAATATATTCTGTTATCTTGCAGTCATTTGAAAGTAAATTTATGAACTGATACACTGTTAAAATAAGTTTTCTTATATTAAATGTTTAAGAAGCTTATAATTTTTCAGCAAAATTACTAAAACTTTTTTTTTTTCTTTTCAAGCAAAATGTAACACTAGAAGCTATACTGCAGGTATGTTACATTTAACTTTTTTAACTAGAAGGGTGTGTTCAGTGCATTTTTAATTTTTACTGTGTTTTTAATTTTTTTTTAGAATGCCACAAGTGACAACCCAGTGATCCAACTGAGTGCTGTCCAAGCTGCAAGGTAAAAATAAATAAAATACAGAAACATAATTTATACACATTTTTTGTTATAAAAGTTACTTACTTTTACTTTCAATTTCACAGAAAACTCCTATCCAGTGACAGAAATCCACCTATTGATGACTTAATAAAATCTGGAATTTTACCAATTCTGGTAAAATGCCTAGAAAGGGATGATAAGTAAGTATTCTTTTAAAAATCTTCACTGTTACTGGAAATTTGCATTAGAAAGAAAATAATCATTTGAAACAAAACTGAGGATTCCAGCACCATATAATCTGGTGGATCACATGCCATGATGATAAATCACAAATTCTCCAGGAATATGGATTCTGCCCCTGAAATATCATTTAATTTTTTAGAGCATGTCTGAGCGTATCCAGCTAATGGAGAAAACCTTAACTACATTTCTCACTGGTTTTGAATATTTCAGTCTTTAACCAGCTTTTTTTAAGAAATCTGCCACAGACTTGTGTATTTCCATGAAGGCAGAGAACATTGTCTGGTTGTGAACAGGGTTTTTTCCCAGAATATATTGTCTTTTCCATTAAGATTATTAGCTGAAGTTTCTGGTTTCTTCTCACTGCAATGAGTGTTTCCTTCTGGCTCTCTCTTATGTGATGGTGGAACATGGTGAGCATGCTCTCTGAGTCTTTATTGGAAAACAAAGAGCTTCAGTAAAGAACATAGGGAACACTGAGCATATAGCTGCAAGCATTTAATGACATGTAAGAAACAAAACACACCGTGTTCAACAAATCTTGAGCCCCTGATTTGGATAGATAGGGATTAACACAATTGAGGTAAATATTTTAGCCTGTCTTAGATTTCAGGCAGACATGAATGTATTTCTAGTATTTCCATTTTCAATGTTATTTCTGCAGCTATGAGAGGTAGGAATTTCAAAAATATGTCGTGGTATTTTTGGTATATTGTGATGGCTGCAAAACTATGAACTGCAAGTCGAGTTTTTTCCTAGCTTGTTTAACAAAACAGTTGCTTAGAAGGCAGCTGACAATAGCATTCAAATCAGGAAAGAATTTTAAAATGGGTCATGAATGCTTGTCTGCTCTAGAAGTAGATGGTTCAGTGCTTTGAAAATTCTTTTAAATTTGAATCTTCTGCTAGTTTTTGTGTGATTTACCCTTGTAAATGTTTCCTAAGTCTTTCAAAATTGAACTCTACTTTTTTTTTAAGCAGTCCTTTTAATTGTGATTGCTATATAATATTTAGCAGAGTTAAACTCTGAAAAGTCTTTGCATAACAAATCATTAAAGCTGTTTTTCATGTTATACTTGAAAGCTTAACATGAGAGAAAGAAAAAAAGGACTAACCTAAAACTAGAGTTATAATACACTTGATCCTAAAATTTAAAGGTTTATAGGTAGCTGCTGACAGATGTGATTTGTTTTTATCGCCTGTTAATTCTTTTGCAGTCCCGTCCCCAATAAAACCTCAAATTGCTTTAGAAATTAATACACAAAAAAGTTTAAAAGAAGCAGGTACTTACAACTATATATAAAACATGACTGATAAAGACACAAAACCCATGGAAATGAAACAGTCACCTAATAGTAAATATTCTCTTTTTTTCCTAAATACAGACACAGTTGTGTTAATGACCATGGGCTGTAAATGTAAACTCTTTTGTAGCTTGTAGAACTCTTAACTATTAGTATTTTCTTGAACAGCAGTTTTCATGCAAACTGTTTTACTAAACTGCTGTTGGCATAGACAACAGTTGACAGACATCTTGGAAGAGATGTTCTCCTAGCTTTCATTACATTTGCAACTAATTTTATCTGTATTTAGACAGGTGTGATGCTGTCTTTTCATACTGATTCTAGATATTTCACCTGTCAGTGATGGTGCAGAAAAATGTCTGTATCCAAGTATACCAGCTTGCACTTGATCTGGAATGTAATGTGGGAAGAATCAAGTTAAATTGGTTGTTTGGTTGGCTTTTTTTTTTGTTACTAATATTAATTCAGTGTGATGGATGGTCACAGAAGGTGACCGTCATTTACAGAAGGTCACAGAATGCAAGATCTCTTTTTTCTTACAGCTTTTCTCCTGAAAAGTCCAGGCTTAGATGTTGGAGTTTTTTAAATTTTAGCCCAGTGGTACTGCCTAAATGTAGGGTATTTCTTATGGATACGGCTAGCAATATTGAAATGAGCCATAAAATAGCTGCAGATCATGTTTCAACTTACTAGTATAAAATTCTTTCATTACAGTCCTTCATTACAATTTGAAGCTGCATGGGCACTGACTAACATAGCATCAGGCACTTCTGCACAGACTCAAGCTGTTGTACAGTCAAGTAAGTATTACAACTTCGGGTTTTTTGGGGAGGAGGCAGTGGGGGTGGATATTGTGGGAAAAATAAAATATTTGGATAACAACTGCCATTTCTTATCAATACCGTTAAAGTAATAAATATAGGCTTGTCCTAAAGATTTAGGACAAGATTTCTGAAAGATTTCTACATTTGCTCTTAAACATAAATCTGCTTGTCACTAATAATTGATGTTAAGGATCCCAGACAGGATTTCTCATAAAGAAGATAGAGAATGACAGATGATACAATAACTATCACAAAAATCTAAGTCCTTTCTCGTTCTTGGTTTGATTTCTGAAATCATCTGCCATTAATTGGTCTGTGGCTAACACGTAAGTTAGAAATTCATTCTTTCTGCTTCAAAGGTGTGTTCATAAATCTTATTAAAGTTGCTAAATACATAACAGTTATGTAAGGTTGCACATTTAAATGCATTGTTAAGAAAATTACCATCCTTTCCTTGTCTGTGTGATTCGTATCTCCTGTACACACAAGTTTGTTGAGCTGCTTTCATTTCTTGTTTAACCAGACAGTGAGAAAGGAAAGAAACTCTAAAGTCAAATGAAGATGAATTAATCAAATAATTATTTCATCATTATATCTGTAGCTTTTATGGATCATCATACTTACCTTTAAACAATCACCTTTATGCTAAATACAATATGTTGTCATTAAGCACTAGATTATAGATAAGCAAATATATAATAAGCTGTCTTTACTTACTCATAATCTCATTTTTATATGGGAAAATGATGACTTAGCTATTTTAATTTTTTTTTAGTGTATGAACCTGCATTTCAAATTAAAATGCTGATTTGTATGTTTTCATGGCTAATAAAATAACTGAATAATTATTAGATTCTGTATACTTAAGTATTGTATTATTATTATTATTACTATTACTATTACTATTATTATTATTGTGTTTATGTTTATGTCTTTGTGATTTTACCTAAATGAGCTTTGGATAAAAATCCAAAGGCTTTCAAACAAACAAAAAAAAAATCAATATCTTGAATTTGTTTCAAAAACTTCAGATGTGGTTTGGGCACCTCTGTTTTTAGATTGCTTTTTTGGTGTCTAAGTACCTTTGAAAATCTGCTCCCAAGTTTTTTCTTCCTTATCAACTTGTTCATTGCTTAGTCACTGTTTTCTTTCTTTTTTATGTCACACAATGTTGTCCTGTTTGAATGAAGCTAACAGAACGGATGTTTACAGTATTAGCTTTGCAGGAAAAAAATCTGGGAAAATCTCAAAGTAAAAATTAAAAGTGGAATGAAAGTATCTACAGCACAACTAAAAGCATTATTATTACCTGAACAGTTTCTAGAAGTTCCAGCTGGGACACGTTTCTCCCAAAATCTGTTTAGTTAATGCTTGAAAAGAAGAAAATGTGCTAAATGACTTCAGAGAATCAAAAAGCATTTTACTTGTGAAAACAGATGAAGTTTAGTCTAAAAGTCATGCTGCTTTGACTGGGAGATGACCAAGGGAAAAGAGTCTCCCAGCTCTTCTCCCTTTAGATAAGGAAGGGTTTGAGG
The DNA here is from genome assembly GCF_031753505.1 of Anomalospiza imberbis. Classification (NCBI taxonomy): domain Eukaryota; kingdom Metazoa; phylum Chordata; class Aves; order Passeriformes; family Viduidae; genus Anomalospiza; species Anomalospiza imberbis. The sequence goes on from NC_089682.1 coordinate 84,290,898, forward strand.
AAACAAAGCAATAGACCCTTGCAGCTACAGAAGAGGCTGATGCAGCCTTAATACAAAAGAAGGCAGCCTCCTGCAATCAGAAGGGACAGATGGTACTTGGAAGGCCCAGCAAAAGAGGAGAAGTACTAAATGCACAGAATAGCTCTTGGCAGGAGCCAGTTTGGAGCAGGAATAATTCATTTTTTGAGAGTGGTAGGTCAGATAACCTCAACTCATGCTCTCTCAGGTTGTCCTCCTGCCTGAGTGCTATTATGAAATAACTTCATTCCTGGTTTTGAAAGCATAACAGGATTGCAGTGTAATATAAACTACATAGTTGACCCTCTTCTCCAAAAAATGTTGAATGCATGTATGGCTGAACTGTAATCTCAGTAATTGCTGAGAAGGAAGCTAAAATATTCTACTTGAGCTAATAGAAGTGGGATGATTTTATTACAGGAGTGAGTATTCTTAAGCAACAGTGTGTTGCTGTCCCTGCTTGTCATTTATGGGCCATGGCTGAATCACTCCTCTGGGGTGGGGAAGGACTTTTACGCTGTCTTTGTTCTTCATGGCTCTGTATTTTCCAGGACAAGACATCAGAGTTTTTTGGCTTATCACTTTACATTATCAACACAATATTGATTCACAGTTGCTCACAAAGTGTTGCACTTTTTAAAAAATTGTGAAGCTATTTCTGCAAGAAAAACACTCTTTAACAGTATATAAATTGATCTAGTTTATTCAGACTATAAGATTACTATGATCATATATAGATTTTAAAAGTTGCTGCAAGAGTTACTGTCTTTCAAACAGTATGGGTTGTCTGAAGGAAAACAGTACATGGGGATAGTAGTGGGATGGTTCCTTAGCTCTATCAAATATATTTAATTCCACAGAGAATGATATCTAAAATAAGTACCACTTCCTCAATTTGGTATATTGCTGGCATTATATAAGAGCAAATTAAAACGTGTCTTGGGACTGGCAGATGGATGTAAATCTTCACTGCGTATGGAAACTAACTATAACCATCTCTTGGGAGGAAGCTATTTTCTTAAAGTCAGGATATGAAGCACGTTTGCACAAGTAGGCATGTCGTTCTGCTTGGTATGTGTTGAGATCTGGGATAACTGGAAAATCTGAATTACTGGGACATGAAATCTCACGCCTGCATACTTGAGGGTCTACCTATCACTTTGAGAAATTTGGAGAAATGTTTAAATGTGGGGCACTGTTGATTAATAATTCTGTTCTCAAGTCTGTTTTTCCCTTCTCTAGATATATATAGAAATGTTCAACTTGGGTTTTGTGCACCCTTCATAATAGAAACATTTATAAGGCATGGTGGAGAATGTGTTTCCTGTAAATCAGTGAACATGCTGCTCATATACCAAGATCCAGCATTAAACAAATCTAATCTTTGCATTCTGCAGATGCAGTCCCCCTCTTCTTGAGACTACTTCATTCACCACATCAGAATGTTTGTGAGCAAGCTGTCTGGGCTCTCGGAAATATTATAGGTAACTTGTTGTTTTAATGATTTGAATTCAGGGAACATTTAATTTTAGAACTTGACTTTTTGAACATTGGCATTATCATAAGAGACTATGTTTCCTCTGAATTCTGTGTCTTGATACAATTTTTTTTAAGTTTATAATATGGCCAGAATTACATATGTACCTCCTCGTTTTCTTCTAAATAGTATTATCACTTGCTATGCAAAATATTAACAGGATAAATTTTGTGTTTCTTAAAATATACATACATAACTTTATGTATGTATATTTAATTAAATATGACCTTTTAGTAGTAGACTATTGGTGAGGAAACATAGAATTTCAGTATCCCAACATGTCATTGCATACATTTCAAGATTTTCCATTTTTAATGTAATTTCTTTTGCAACAATTTTCATTTCTGTAGGTGATGGTCCTCAGTGTAGAGATTATGTCATATCACTGGGAGTTGTCAAACCTCTTCTGTCCTTCATCAATCCCTCCATTCCCATCACCTTCCTTCGGAACGTCACATGGGTCATTGTAAATCTCTGCAGGAATAAGGACCCCCCACCGCCTATGGAGACAGTTCAGGAGGTAAATAAAGAATTATGAGACAGATGTTTTATACTCTGGGCTGGAGGCCAAATGTTTTACATTGTCATACTATGAATTTTTGCATGTTTTTTGTCACTGCACGTGTGTTGTGCCACTCTATCATATGTTAGATGAAATAATTTGACCAATTTGATGGTTCTTGCTGCAGCTGTAATAAAGGTATTTGTAACGTCTGAAACCGAGTAAGACTAAAGTGATGAGCTATACAACAAAAAAATTAACACACTAGAAACATTAAAATACTCAGCATTACATGTTTTCAGTTAAAAAAATAAAAGCTACAATGCAATTTTGTATGTAGAAGAATTCAGATGTGATTCTTTTCAGCAAGAGGAAGTGTAAGTAAACTGTGGCATGTAGTGTGGTTTGTGTTTCGAGTCTGTGTGCATATGCAGTCAATGCCAAGTCCCAGCCTGAGCAGAAATCCTGAAAATCCTTTTAAACTGGTGAACAGAGCAAATGCTCAGTTCATAGTGTCAGCACAGTTAGTAAAATGGAGCTATTTGACTAGAACTGTAATTGTAAGTAAAGTTCTTGATTTTAAGATAAATTCAGAAGTGTAGATACAGTTTTTGAAGCCATGTGAAGTATATTACTGTTAACAGCTAAACCTTAATGAAATTTTAAAAATGAAGCAGAGAAACAGGGAAACTTTTGCAAGTAATGCTTTACTAAATAAAGCACTCTGTTCAAAGCAGTTTTATCACAGCCCAATTTTATATTTTCTTCATTTGTGATTATAAAAAAATTAAACTTTAATCCAAGAGGTTTATGTATTGATATTAGGCTAATAATTTTTATTGTGTGTGATAAATAAAGCTTTTAAAATAGCAGCAGGGTATCTTATCTCTGTTATTTGCTTTTTTCCCCTCAAAATACAGTCTACATTCTGTGTCTGGAATCTAGTACTGTCTCATATTTTCACAAATTTGAAATACAGATAATACAGATATTTTTATACATACTTTAAAGGAATGACCAGCTGCTGGAAAGTGTGTGATTGCAATATATTAAAGCAGACTCAAGCTACGTTTTGTGATTGCAATATTTGGATTCATAATTTTACCACCAATTTTGTTCTACTGTAATGACTGATGAACTTCTTTTCAGATTTTGCCGGCATTGTGTGTTCTCATTTACCACACTGATATAAACGTAAGTAATTCCTAAAGTTTTAGATATTTAGATTCTTCGTTTTCTCTAGAAAGATAATGCTGCAGGATTTTGTTAGAGTAGTAAACTCGGGTTTGTTTGTTAATTTATGTATAATTAAGTCATAAATGCATAATTAAATACAAAGACTAATGTGTTTGTAGCCATTCGGAGCATGAAAAAGAAAGTGCAAATACCATTTCTGAAATACCTTTTGTAGAAGATGGCATTTTTTATCCTGTACATTTGAAATAGCTTTAAAAAATCCTGTCTTGAATTTAGCACTAGAAAATTAAAGTGTCAGCTTTGCCATCAGCTGCACTTTAATTCTGACCCAGTTTATCATTTTGCATAGATGATATGTAATATGTGTAAAAAAATTACATGTAATTCTGTATATCAGTCCAGTAAAGTATTGTGATCATAAGGGTAAACCTGACTTCTGTAACCTGTTGGGTGCCTGACTTTGCAACATTTAATTAAAGAAATCGCATATGAAAATATATTTAAACAAACAGCAATAAACTATTGTTTTGTGGCACCTTTGACAACCTTCAAGTTTTTAATACTAAACCTTCAGTACTTCCCACATCCCTGAATCATGACTTCACCTGTGTTTTTCTAAGTAATGTCCTAGGGAGTGGATTTACCTCATGAAGCTTTATATATTGGGACTTCAGAAAAAGGTCTGTGTAACTGAGGGATATTGAGCTATTTTTCTCCTCCTTCTTTCAGTACTTTGTAATCCCTGTAGTGATCCTTTAGTTTAGGGAAGAAGGAACTGAACCCTTGTGTTGGGTTTGGGGATAAAATAAAGCCTGAGATCAGTGGGACTGTCATTTGTTAGTTCAACACTGTAGTAGCAGTGTTTCTGCTGCTTTTTTAATGGTGAAGTGGGCTTGTCTCCACAAAATATTTGTGCAGTTTAAGCTGGGATTTTGCCAGAGTTTTCCCAGTGTAATGTGAGTGGGAGACAGCACATGGTGACTTTTCAATGAGCAATTTGGACAAAGCTGAACGGAATTCATTGCAAAACCAAATATACTTCTAACCTGTGGGCTCTTTTTCTCTGCCAAATTTTAAAGCTTTTTGCAAGCAATGATTGTATGAGAGCTTATTGATGTAGGTATGAGACTGTGATGCCAGGTTTTGACTGATCTCAATTAGGGTGTCCGTCATTTTGATCCTGAGAGTCAGGTGCTAGTTTGGAGGTACCAGTGTGGTCCCAGCCTCTCCGTACTGGAGCAGCAAACCTATCTTTGGAGATGAGTCAGTGATGCAGGTAGGTCAGCCCACAGTCCTGTGAGCGCTTCTGGCGGCTGCTGCTCTCGTCACCAGCAGGGCTGTGGGGCAGCAAACTGGTGAGGCACCATCTCTCACTGCTTCTGCTGCCATAGTGGCTCCACTGCAGCACGTTCTGCTGTCCCTGCGGCACAGGAGGTGAGGGCAGCAGCAGGCTGTGGCAGGAAAGCCTTTGGGCTGTGCTGGCTGGCATCTGGAGCTGGGTGGCTGCAGCCTGTGGGTCAGGGCTGTAAAGTCCTTCCTGCGTTCTAGTACTGCAGTATTCAGCTGTTCTCATAACTGGAAATTTTAAATGGCTATCTGTTTTAAAAGTAGGCTAGATCTAGGTACCTCAACAGATTATGTCCTTAGTGGGGTCCAGACTTCTTTTCCTGCAGTTTCTAACATCATCTCTGTGTGATGTGATATCCCTCTCTGCTGGCTTTGTTTCTGCTTCAGGTACTACCTTTCAATGACTAACTTTTGTACCTGTCTATTTTTGAGGGCTTTCTAATTATCCTTATCAAGTGATCAGTGATTTTTTTTTCTTTTAAGATTCTCAGATGGCCCTGCATGATAGGCATTTCTCTGTGGGTTTTGCTTTGCTTGAACACTTCAACAGTTGCCACATTACAATAGTTGCCAGTCCTTAAGCTGGTATAAGAACTCCTTTCCTTTGCTGTGTTTTTATTCTTAATAAGAAGGCAGGAAAAGGCATACATCCAGACTTGTTTGCAGTTTGACTTCAGAACTGCACTATGGATCAGAAATGCGAAGGTGTCAGATGGATTAGAGATTTAAAGGAATTTATGTGTTCCATAATCATAAGATAGCACATCTAACAAATTACAGCTATGCTAAGGAAGCTGTATTAGTATTTTCTGCAGATAGTTACTAGCACATCTACTTACCTGAGTTGGTTGTCTATCTTGGAAATGCAAATAAAGCCCAACAGTTTACCTTTGTGAGATGATGTATGCTGTCACTTTATGCACCAAAATGTGGTATTAATTGAAAAGGAAATTGAGAGGACATACAGAAATTACTCGGATGGAACAAATGGCCCTGGTTTTCATAGTTGTGCATAATAATCTAACATATTACTGATGAGGTCTCATCACAATCATGTTGAAGTTTTTCCTATAACTAAATTGCATGTTTTCCCCTCTCCACCCCCAGATAAGTAGAATGTTGCTCACTAAATTAAGCCTTCATTATACAGATTTTTCTGTTCAACGTGTAAACCATGTTCTCTCCAATTTGTAGATTCTTGTGGACACTGTTTGGGCTTTGTCCTACTTAACAGATGGTGGAAATGAACAGATACAAATGGTGATTGATTCGGGAGTTGTACCTTTTCTAGTTCCCCTTCTGAGTCATCAGGAGGTTAAAGTTCAAGTAAGTCTGATTCAGTTGTGTTTGAATAGTCCTTTGTATGCTGTTTGCTAAAAAAAAATGTCCTTACAGTATTTATTAGTGGAGTTAGTGAGATGAACATTTATTTATAGCTACATTTTGTGCAGGTAAAACTGAAGAAAAAAATATTACCTACACTGTGGAAAAACATATTAAAAAGAAAGAAAACTCAAGCAAAACAGTACTAACGCAGTTTTAAGTAGTGACAGGTTAAACATTAACGTCCGTTATGTGATTACCAGGGGTGCCTTCCTTTTGTAGTCCTAAAATATTTAATGACAACAGATTTTAAGTAATATTCACTCTTTCAGGTGCTGCATACATGATTGTGCATGTTCTGTCTAGTTCATGGAAATCAGTATTTTGGAACCTTTAGAGTGTGGAAATATTTGCGAATGCTGTGTCCTTTTAGTAAAGTAAATTTGTAATTAGCTGTTAACTGGGCTTACTTGATTAATTTTAATGACAATGTGAAACTAAAAGCTAGATAATGTGTACTGGGGTTTTTATGACCCATCTGCTGTAATACAGAGCTCTTCTGTGTATCTGTGTATTTGACGTGTTTGTTTAGTTTTGCACGGTGGATGAGATTTGGCTGTCTTGAAATTTGTCAGACTAGTTCACTTGATGAAAGAAGTCTCTCCATTATTCTGTCACTTGTAAAGCATTTACTGACCAATACATAAAGATGTAAATTCCATTTCTGAAATCACCTGAGACTCAGTAAATAATTGTGAGGTTTTGAATGCCCTAGTGGGGAGCTGAATGGAGAAGTGAGCAGACATAGAGATAGAATCAGACATAGAGCCTAGAAGCTGTTGTTGGAATTGTAACACAGATCAGGTACATGATAAATTAATCTTCTAAGGTTTTAATATTCTTCTAATTTCTAATCTTTGCACTTTCTGAGTTGAGCTGCAGTGCATTTATTCTGTGATGTACTGGTTTTTTGATGAACCAGTATTCCATTTTTCTGATGTAGCTCAGAGGATGAAGTGCTAAGTTGTATTTTACAAGGTGTTTTTATAAAGAGATATCTTAAAATGCTCTTTGTTATAGCGTAAGTAACAGCAATGTCTTTAACATGCAATTTTTTTTCCTTCTCACTTTGGATGTTCAGACAGCAGCACTGAGAGCAGTAGGCAACATAGTAACTGGTACTGATGAGCAGACACAAGTTGTTCTCAATTGTGATGTTTTGTCTTATTTCCCACATCTCCTGACGCATCCAAAAGAGAAGATAAACAAGGTATGATTTGTTTCTTCCTAACTTAGTATTTAAAAAAAAAAATAAAACAGTAGCCTGTGGAACATTACAGAAGAATTTCCTACAGCTGTTATTTCCGGCATGTGAGCAATTTTATATAAAGATGCAGCCTTTGAGGCTGGTGCTTAATTAGGACTGAAATCAAACGGCCATAGTGAGTATCCATGCATTGGTGTTGATGCCTTGTGCTTTCTGGGAGGACCGAAGGGTTTTGCTTTAGAGTGAGATACTTTACATTTGCAAAGTGAGTAACTGGCTAACTCCAGTTACTGTTTTTCATAATTTTAGTTGAGTCCAATGAGTTGCATAAGACCGACCCAGCTTTCCCACTTCACCTTTTCATAGTGAAGTTTGTCCACTTCTTCATCTCCACCTTCAAGGAAGGAGGATGTATCACTGTCCTTTCCTGAAAATTGTCTCTGACATCCCCTTTCTTTTAGCAGAAATAATTTCACTGCTGCAAGGATTGGGTGGAATAGGGAGATGAAAATGATCAGTACGTTCTTTTCCAGAGCTGTATTTCATGTTATTTGGTTTTTTTTAGTCATTGTGCCATCTTCCATTGCATAGATGGTCTGGCAGAGGAGAAGGCTTTTTTGTTTAGATTATGCAATTCTCCCACATAGTGTATCACTGAGGAGAAATCTATTTGTGAGGAATCTGTTTCTTCAGGCCCTGTCAGTTGTAAAGATCTCTCAATAAGTTATCTTTGACAGTCAAACTGATGTGATTTATTTTTGCCTGCCCTCTTAACTCTTACAAAAGAGTGATGAAGAGCTCTTTTGAAGGCCAAGGAATTATTTTTGTACAATAAAAAAAAAAGTCCAGAAATGCTTTGAGTTTTGTTTCAAGTCTATATTGTGAGAGGCAAAAAGAAATAAAAGCAAGATACGAGTCCCTAAAATATGAGAAACCCATGGGGTTTTTTTTCCTGCAGACCTTCATAATTGCCTACTTGCCACATCTTTGACTTAAGATTGGAGCCTTTTTAAGATCTTCTGGATTGTCATGACAAGTATTCCCCTTTGTAACTGGGAATTTATAACTGCCATGAGATAGGTGGTAGCTATGTAGATGAACCTCCTGAAGGAGTAACTGCTGAGCAAAGTCACAGGACAGAGTATCATGTGTGATAGTTGAATGAGATTTGTGGACACCACTTCATGTTACACAAAGAAAATGGAAGGTGGAGTCTTTCTTTTATCATAGCAGAAAGGTACTACTGAGCTGTCAGTAGTAGGATTACAGGACAAGTCCTTTTTTTTTCCTGATGCTTTACCAGTTTTCCTATTTTCCTGATTGAAATTTGAAAGCCTGTCTGTGACTCCAGCAGTGCAAAGTGGATATAAGGCTTACATCAGTATTACTCCTGATGTATGTACTCTCCTTGTGTGAGAGAGAGACTGGCCCTGTGAATCAAGCATATTAATTTTACATTGATTCCCTGTTGTCTTTCGCAGTGCAATAAAAGTTTGTGTGCTAGAAGTGCTACTGAGGAGGAGGCCTGTTTAGTAATTGCTCATCGTATGATTTTAGGTTTTGACGTGGTCAGGTTTGGTTGAGTTATTTTTTTTCATCTGCTGGCTAGTTTTTAAAAGTGCTTTGCTTTTTTGCTTTTTCCCATTATAGGAAGCAGTTTGGTTCCTTTCCAATATCACAGCAGGAAACCAGCAACAAGTTCAGGCTGTAATAGATGCTGGGCTAATCCCCATGATCATACACCAGCTGGCTAAGGTCAGTCAAGCTATCAGCTACGCAAGTTGTCATCCTCTTTTTATAAATCTGACATGAGGAGTTTGTGATTTTTAATAAGTTTGACAGATGTTTCCATGCTGATTTTAATGAGCTATTAATTTTATTTTTCAGGGGGACTTCGGGACACAAAAGGAAGCTGCTTGGGCAATTAGCAATTTGACAATAAGTGGGAGAAAAGATCAGGTATGTGTAGCGGGATTTCAAGCTGTCACTAAAATGTTGCTTATGCAGCCATTTATGTAAGAAGCATAATGTTGAAAGCATTTTTTTTGTTTTTAATTATTTAGGTTGAATACCTTGTTCAACAAAATGTAATCCCACCGTTCTGCAATCTACTCTCAGTAAAGGATTCTCAAGTGGTGCAGGTGGTGCTGGATGGCCTGAAAAACATCCTGATAATGGCTGGTGATGAGGCCAGCACAATAGCTGAAATTATAGAAGAGTGTGGAGGTAAGAGCGTACTAGGCTTTTAAAAAATTTAATTGGCTGGATGTTATTCTGTCTTCCCCTTGCTGCTGTTGATGTTTACTGTAGTGTTATTTAACACGGGCTATTTGAGTAAACAAGGGAGACTTCTTAATGAGAAACATTACCTTTTTTTTCTGTTTATTTCAGTCTGGAGATGGCTGTGTACAGGCAATTGTTGAAGGAGCTTTCTGTAGCATAGGTATTTTTTAGGTTTCAGTGAGAATTGTAATTCTTTTAATTTGATAATTGCACATACTTTGTCCTGTGGTAAAACACACAGTTCTTGCTCTAGTTCATTGCCTTGGAAGCAGTTATAGGACCATAATTTCATTACAGAGCAAAGCAGGATGAAGAGTCTTTTCAATATCACAATCCAAGTTGTAATGTATGCTAATTAATGTATTATACTAAAGAGATACTATAGGACATAATGCACTGGAAGCTTTTCCCTTGTGTTATTATATATACAGTTTGAAAATGGGACTAGTTTTTAGCTGCTTTATCACTTTGCTGTTTTAAACTTACAGGCAACACGCAAATGTAGCCACTTCTTTTTGGGGATACATAGAAAGCACAACGACTAACCCAAAAATTATGTAGTAGACAAAAGTTTTAAAAAATAAAGAGTTTTGTCTAAACAAAGACAAGACTCCACAATCCATTGTTCATAAAATGGAATATTCCCTGGCATATAGAGTTCACAAACTACTTCTCTTTCCTCTTAGAGACAAAGATAGCTGCTGTGTAGATCGTATTTTCAAACTGAGCTACATCTTTTCTAGTGTGTTTCAGTTGTAATGTTTAATTATTTTTCTTTTTTTAATTTTTTTAAAGTAGTCATTAACTCTGGTTTAATCTTACAAAACTCTTCTCCATTTTCTTTTATTCAGGATTAGAGAAAATCGAAGCCTTGCAACAGCATGAGAATGAAGACATTTATAAACTAGCATTTGAAATTATAGATCAATATTTCTCTGGTGATGATGTAAGTATGCTAAAGATGGAAAAGTATATGCATTGTGCTCTTAGCTTAGTAAGTACATTGTCACTGTTCCTGAGCTCCAGAGGTCACGAACATACGTTATCTCCAAAGTCAGTTTTCCTGATCCTTGTTCAGTAGAGTTACCCTCAATTAAAAATCTTTGTAGAGTTTCTCAATACCAGGACTTTTCTTCAGGAAAATCTAGAGGACTACTCTAGTTTTGCCTAACAAATTGGTCAACGCTTACTTAATTTTGTCAGACTGACGTGTAATTACTTGTGATTAGAATCTGAACAGTTCTCTGGCTCTCCTTTTTATTTTCTCTCCTTTTTATTTTTTCATACATCAGTCTTTGAAAGGGGCAGTGGATCCTTACTTTCAAATAAATTTTTGTATTTCAATTCTGTATTTGCTCAGTCTGGATTCTGCAGTGAAAAGAGTCATCAAAACTATTAACACTTTCTTGTAGCTGTTTGATCTAGACCATCCAATATTTTGTTGCACCCAGGTTAGGTATTTTGACTCCCTGATTCTAGCTCCTCCTGCTACTGGCTGCTTGTGAGTTCCTGAGGAGCACTTCAACATGCAGTTCCAAGACAAATTATCTTTTCTAGGCTTTCCAGGGTGTCTGTAGTTCTACAGCCTAGTAGAACTATGTTTTCAGTTCTTCTCTTAAATTGAACTCTCTAAATGCCAGCTCTAACTTCAGGACTCAATAATTTTCAATTCATGGGTCCATCATGTGATTAGGAAGTTAGTCACCAGAGGTTAAGATAGGTGAAAAGTTCCCTATGCCTGTGATTCTGTGAGCAGTGTCTTAAGAGTCTCCACAGAGACTCTAAAACTTCTGTGTCTAACTGAAGAGCACAGTCAGGTTGATGTAGGTGGAAAAATATCCTTGTTGAGGTTAGTACTCACTTTTGTGCATTTATTTTTTACATTAACACAATTTAATCTATACCTGATGGGCTGAATATGCCTGCTTTACTCAAGAGCAGGACTTTCTTTCAGATTATTATATTGTTATTATGTTTTCTGGAGCTTCTGAAACTCAAAATTGTAGGAATTCCATAATAGCTCCAGGGAGACAAGAGATTGGTTATGGTAGCCTGATTGGCAGTGGTAGGATGGACTGTCCAGGAGTGTTCTTGCCTTCTGTCACTTCAGGATCTTCTGTATTCTCATGAGACCTTGCTGGCTGCTTGATGTCCATTCATTGCGAATCCCATCTGTTCCTTTGCTGAACCCTGTAAAGTGCACAGCCTGTACTTTAGGACTAGAACTAACAGCTTCCTGACTTCAGTTTTTTGTGTTAAAGGCAGGTGAGATTAGGTGGGGTTACTTCATAGTATCCCTGCAGAAGGCAGAAGTGCTAATTGATCAAAACAAAAACATTTTGTGAAACATTCTGAAACCAGACTCAGTCTTCATGTGGGCATGATGTGCAGATTGTTGTGGTCACAAAAGGCCTCAATCTCTTCCCTCTGCTTTAGATAGTGTCACCCAAAGTAAGGAGAAAGATTTTAGATTAGTCAGTTCTGATGTGTGCACTACTGCAAGGCCAGGTCTCAGAAAGCTGTTCAGACCCCTCATACAAGGGCTCTTTCCTGCTTCAGAATGACATATGATCTCAAATTAGGCTCAGAGAACAGTGCAGCTGGTGATTTGCAGGAGAATGGGTAGGGTTTGAAGTGGTGTATTTTGTTGTTTACTGACCATGTTATTTGTTATTCCTTGAGGCTGTAAATATCAAATTCTAAAAGCTCTGAGGAAGCTGAATGACGTTGGCTGATGATTCTTTTCACTCTGTATCCATAGAGCAATGAAGTACTGTCGATGTAAAACCAAATTCAGATTGTGCTTATGAGACCTATATAAAAACTGTGCTGAAATGAGTTCTAAATCCTTCAGATTTTGATAGGAGATACTAAGAAGTCTTTTAAGCTTTATAAGTATTCCTATCAGCTGCTGATGAAAATATATTTTCATGTTGAAAGAAAATGGGAGAAAGCACAAAACTAATTTTGGAATCCACAACTAGTGATTAGCCAAGTTCAGAAGTACTAAAAATTGGCACTGAAAATTAAACTGCACAGCTAAAATAGCAACTGCTTTGACCAAACAACAGCATTGTCCCTAACCATTACAATTTTCTGTTTCCCTAATGGTATTAGAACAGAGTTGATGTGTTGTTTTTTTTAAATATATTTGGGGAATTTATTTGGAAAAACGGATCTAATTTTTACTGCGATAATATAAAAAAATAAAAGAAAACATGAACATTTGTGAATTTCTTCTCTGTGTACCCAATGATGCAGGAAATCAGCCTCTCATGTGTTTCTGCTGTTGTGTTTTGTAGATCGATGAAGACCCCAGTCTCATTCCTGAAGCCACTCAAGGAGGTACTTACAACTTCGACCCAACGGCCAACCTTCAAACAAAAGAATTTAATTTTTAAGTTCAAAAAAAGTGCAGCTTCTCTTGTCCCACACCAGTACGAAGCACCACCAGATGGCTACCAAATGAAGAACAAAAAAGGCTCCAAGACACACATGCCTCTTCGTTTTGATGCTTCTAAAGCAAGCCATGTATTGGTCACTTTGCAGTTGCCAAACATCACTATCACATGGACTGTAAATGCATATGCATGATCTCTTAAACTGTTTCAGAATTCTTTTTAAGAGTCCCAACTACCTTTTTTTGCCTTTTTCCTGGTGCCACATGCTGACGACCGCAACCTGCAGTTTTGTTAAGAATATTCCATAATGGTGGCACATTGGCTTTCCACGGAAAAGTAGCTTCTTTGGAAAATGGTGCACTGTGGATCAAGACACTTTGGTATGATGCATACATTTTGGAAGACTTTACAGAGGCCCAGTTTGCTCTGAGCCTTCAACATCGTCCTCCACAAACATATTTTCATAAACTTTATGTGGAAGAATAGATTCAAAAATGCAAGCCAAATGAATTTCATTGGTGAAACTGAAATAAAAGTAACTTATAGAAACACAACACTTGGCAATTGATTAAACACTTAAGTTTAAAACAAACAAAAAAACTACTTCAGCTATCAGTAATTGATGTGTGTTCATTAACTGCCTCAGAAACCAGGGTTGGAGAATGAACTGTAGATTTGGACTGGTAAAGCTTTTGCCATTATACCTAATTTTTGAGAACAGCGAGCCCTATTTGACCACTCACTTCAGCCTGTGTGTTCCTGCTGTTTTGAAGTAATCAAATGCTGTGCATGGTATTTTACCTGAGCTACAACCTGTTATGGACTTGAACTTCTGTTTAAGCTGAAAGCAAGAGTCCCAGACTGTAGGAAAAAAAAAAATCTGTCCAAAAATGTATTAGTTAAAAAGAATCTTGCTTTCAACTTTCAGTAGTCAATATCTTCTGTTTTAAATTGATAATTGGATATGGTTGATTTATATTGGGTTTAAACTGTGGAGCTTTCATGTTTACTGTAATTTAGTCTTAAACTATTTTTTACTTAGTAACCAGTGCTTATGATGATGTGGTTGGCAACAAACCAGCAACTACTTAGAAGCGTCATAAAAGCTTCATTCTTGGAGTATTGGAAGAATAATTCACAAGTTAGTCTCAAATCTTATTCATGTGAGTAAAAACATACAAACTGGTTGATGTGTGAGGCTGTATCGAAGCTGCCATTACTCAGCATAAACCTGATGTGCAGCGCACATTAAATAACTTTCTCGAAGGTATGTGAAGTCATTGCTTTTGGAAAATCGCCTGACCCAGTCACTTTCAAAGGGATTTTGGTATTGCTGGGGCGAAGATCGGTAATTTTGAAATTCTGTAAGCTATCACACAAACTGGTTTTGTTGCTCTTGTTTACTGGGTGTAATTTCCCAATGCATTGATGTGAAGGGATAGAAAAATCTAAACTAATTTAGTTATTGGATGTGGGTTGTATTTACTGTGATGAAGATAAGGACAGATGCCATCAGAGCTTTGTGGATCAGCTGTTTTTCCACTGATGAACAACACATAGCAGGTGTGCATTCATTAAATATATATCTGCCAAGGTGGAGCCACTTTAAAGAGTGAGTTGTCTTGTATCTCAGCTGGATACAAGCGTATGTTTAAACTGCAAGATTTTTACTTGCTAGATAATCTGTTTTAATATAGTGGTTTGGCCTCTGATTATTTATAGGTTTTATAAATTTTAGAATCAATTTCTCTTTAAGGTGGCTCAGATTTTTCAACTCTTGTGCACATAAAATTGAGTTGAAGTTCATTGTGCCTTTTTTCTTTTCCCAGAAGTTGAGTTGAAGCTTCATATGGTAACTGCATCCTATTCACACACTATAGTCTAAAATCTTGAAACTGTGTGGTGTTCGCTAAAAAAACTAAACAATAAAAAGTCAAAGTTAGGTAAGGTCACAAAGTTTTTGTGAAATTAAAGTTCCAGCAGATGTTATTGTGAACAAATATTTCCCCCCTTCTCATTCAGTCTAGTCTCCTGAACGCCATATAGACTGATGCATACCCAGTTCAGCCTACACTCACTGTTGTTCTAGAGATTACATTCAAATTGATGCTGAAACAACAGTTTTCCTCTACTGTCAAGATTTGATCATTTTCTTGCATTCATTGCATTACAATAAAAGTGAACATCGGAGAACTGGGTAAGGCAGGTCAAAGTGCTTGCTCAGTTCTTTCTGCTGTGACCTTATCAGCTTTTGATTGGGATTGCACCATTTCATAGTTAATAAAGGAAACAAAGTATATTGCTGCACTTTTACGTTTTCAAAACAGTGTTTAAAATTGCATTGTTTTTATTATTTTTTTAAACTATCAGTTAAAATAGACTAAAACGTTCTTTCAAAGAGGCATCTAAATGTGTTCCTAATTTTGTATATGGGCTTAGGTTTTGTAACCAATAAAAAGCTGCTATCAAATACTATAAAACATTCAAGAAGTTATTTTGAGGGTTATGGAACTGCTTAGTCTTCATGGATTGACTTAGGGGTTTTTGTCTTTGACTAGATATTAGTTAGCAGAACTCCGCATCAAAGTTTGAAGTATGTTAAAAGTATGAATAAAGTAAGCTAATGCAGTCATCTCTGAAACTTTGGATACGGAGTTTTATACTTTGTATGGAGATGTTTCCCACTTCCCCACAAGTGTGTACAGGGGGCTGTGGTAAGGGGGCTGCAGCTGTTCCATGTAATTATTGTAATAGTGACTTCAGTTCAAAGGCTTGAAGGTGGACCAAAAGTGTCAAGGAGCTTCCACAGTCGTCTTCTACCTCTAGAAACATCCTTTGAGGCTCCTGGTGCAAGGCTGATTGCTGATTCATCGTTAATTTAAACTCAGAATGCTGCACAAGGGAGACCCAGCTCCTGCCCAGTGTGGGTTGGGAGGGAGTGTGCACCAAAACTGGCCTTGGGCTGGACAGCCTTTCATGGCCAGTATCCCTCCCCCTGGCACAAGTGACCCTATTGGGCTGCTGCTTGGGAACAGCTGGGAAGTGTCAGAGACTTGCATTGTCCAGCAGCTTCCTAATTAGTACAGTCCTGCTTTAATTACAGGACAGCACCAGTGGAAGGAGACCACTTGAGCTGTTTGAAAGGTGCCTGTGACTGCAGCAGGGGCTGTGCCATCCTTTCTCTGTCTCATTTGGCTGAGCCACCTGGAGAAACCCATCTCCATGGGTGGGAGGTAACGATGAGATTCCAGTCCTGTATTTAAGTCTTTACAAATGTTTTTTCATGGGGATATAAAGGACAAAGATTTCATAAGGACTTAATTCACGTTTCCAAAAGCTGTTTAATCCTTTGGTTCCTTCAGCTTTCTGTTGACAAACTGAACTGTGTTGGGTTTTTGCAACCTGATAATCATCCTCTAGATCCTACCTGAGGACTTGAAAGACACTACATTGGAATAAATAATCCATTATTTTAAGACATGTCTTATTTAGAAAGAGTAAAATGTAGATGATATCTTGATCCCCATACTTGTAAAAGTACAGACTCTTCCATTTTGTTTGCTTGATCTGCTAAACAGAGAAATTAGTAAGAAGAGCCATTGACAGGCAGATGTTTAATTGATTTATTTTAATCTCAGTGTGCTCAGTGACAGTTGAGGTCCACTTTGTTATTCTCCTCTTCTCTAATGCCCTCTAGATTCTGAATGTCATTCAAACTAGTCCTTTCCACCAAATGCAGTGTGTTGTGTTCCTTCCTATTTTGTTGCATAAAAAGTATTCCTTTTTGTGGCATAATTATGCTTCTGTTCAAACATATGTAGGACAACAAATTATGCCAAGCCATTAGGAAGCCCTTTGCAGGAAGAAAAGGATAAAAACCCAATCAGTAGAAAACTGTGGGCTCCAGGAGGCAAAGCCTTGGGAGATTTTGCTGCAGGGGTTTGTTAAGATTGTCACTGTCACCTTGACCGCAGCATGAGCTGGAGCTGCCTGAGATGCACAGGTCTGTTTCAGACTGGGACGTTACTTGAGGCTGCTCAGGAAAACTGCCTCGAGTCAAGATGCAGAGTTAGGAGCTAGAACAGCTTTCTGCTTCCCAGATCCTGGTTTGTGTGTGCATCATCCTGCCACAGAAATGGTAATGGGCAGGTCTGCTCCGTGCTGCTGGCTTGGCCTGGAGCTCTCCAGCTGCTGCTGCAGGCACACGAGCAGCTTTGTGTTCAAATGCACTCATGATACAGCTTTCTTGAGCAGCATCCCAGATTGTAAAGGAACTTAAAAGCTGATTTTTTTCCAACTTTAGTTGTAAGGTTTTAATGTTGGAGAGCTCGCAACCTTCTGTGTTACACCTAAGATTGTTAATAAGATGATTCTTTTGTTTTAAAATGAAGGTTGGAACCCTTAGGCCTTTGCCTTCATCTATAGCAGTAAGAATAGGTGAATGCCACCACACACCCTCAGAGGAAGAATGGCAAGTGAAGGATTTAGATACACTGCAGGGAGGCTCTTCCCTGGATGCGGTGGGGGATGTGTGGGAGGAAGTTGGTTGTCCGTTTGCTCCATACGCTAAATAGGCTCCAGGGACACACAAAGGTGTGGAACATGGATTAACTATCCTCTTTCATAAGTAGGGTCCTGTGGAAAACTGGTGCTTGGATTTTTTTAATGTGCTGAAATGAAATGTAAGGGAGCTCATGTCTGCACCTGCTATTTGCAGACTGATCATCTTTACTAGCTTTATTTGCTTGGTTTTAACCCTAATTCATGGAGCCAGATGATCACCCATACAAAATTGTACATGAAGAGGGAGGATGAAATTGAAATATTTTGCCAGTGGGCTTCAGCAAGTTCAGTTCTAGGTTTGTGCAGAGAGATGCTCAAGGGAAGCTGCAGCTCTTGCCCTGAGATTAGACTCATCACTGTTCTGTTTGATGCAGTTCACAGCTGGTTTCCCCTGCATTTTGTACTTTTATATCCCGGTAGAGCTCCCTGAAATCTGCATCTTGCCTGCATCTTATAACATTGAAAATAAGGTATAAATTCCTTCTGTTCATGCCATGATGATCCCAGCTTGCAGGAGGTCTGGCCCAGTAGTTGTAGGAGTGTTTATTTGACATTGGTTCTCAAGGGGTCGTTTGCCTGGTCATAGGTTTTGTCTTGTTAAGCACAGCAACACATAAATCTCAGGAGGTGATGGGTCGAGGGAGCATCTGGACTTGTCAAATTCTAATGTTTTAAATCACATAGGTAGAAAAATGTGTTGCTTTTTCAAAAGAAAAGTGCTCTTTCAGTTGTTTCAGATCTCTCAGTCACCGCCTTTACCAGTTTAGAACAAATATTAAAAATTTTAGAAAAAAAAGAGGCTAAACCCCCCACTTTTTTAATGTGTATTTGTTTCAATTGCTACTAAAATGTTGCATCTCACATGGAAAAATTTCTGTCCAAAGGGCTCATTTGTGAACACTTAGGGAGCTGGATGTGCTGGATACTTAGCAATAATACTTCCAGCTTTGTAATCTCAGTCTCAAATTCTCAAATTTCAGGGCTCTGAGCTGAAATATTTAACCCTTTGGTGAGAAAAGGGCCCAGTCCAAGGGTAGTAATTAACAAGGTGGCACCTTGCTCCTGCAGCCAGCAGCGTGTTCCTTTCTCCCTGCCATCGAACTGCTGGGGTTGTATGCAACCTCATTGTCAGCAGCATAAAGCCAAGAGTTTGCACTGAGGTTTGTGTGGTTATTGTTATCCAGGATGGTGTTTTTATGTGAACTCAACCAGAGGTATGTTCTTGAAATATTAATAACTGATGGAAAGGGGGAAAAATCACTTCTTGTAAAGGTCACCATTTTCTCTGTATGTGATATTTTAGTCAACATCTAAACTGAATTTTTCCAGGAGTTTTGCTCACTTCAGTTGTGTATTAGTTTAAATTTAATAGAAGAAAGACTCGGCCCCTAAAGATGGGAAAGGAAATTTGCAAATGTGAGACCTGCATGCTTAGAAATGGAAGTTTACTGAGGTCCATGATTTTTTTGATGTAACTTGGGGGCTGTTTCTCATGCTTCCAGTTACAAGAACATAAAATGTATTCCTCAGGGCCTTTCTTTGCTGTTACCACAGTCCCAGTCACCTACTCAAAGAGAAGCACTGCAAGCACTAAAGGGTTTCCACTGAGGACTTTGGGCTCTCTTCTCCCCCCTTGGAAATACTCAGACAACAGGGTGCTGAACTGCTTCCATATTCCTTCCAACCTAAGGAAGCGGTGGTGGAGAAGCAAAAGCTCCTTGAGAGGTGGTGTCAGTGCCAGCTGCAGGCTCTGTGCCTGGGGACTGACTGCCCAAGTCAGGCTGTCCCCCTCCATTACACCAGAGAAAGTTGGTGTGGACATAACTGGCTCTTACTCAGTGTGTAGTTGCTCAGGGTTATAAAGCAGATAGCTAGAACTGAACCACTGACTTGAGGCTGCCTAGCTTTTGTTTTGCAGCTAAAATTTCCTGCACTGTCCCTGGTTTTTAGGGTTTGGGTATTTGTTTTGGTGGGGGATTTTTGTTTGTTTATTTGGGGTTTTTTTAGTAGCTGTATTATTTATATTGATATTCTATCATGAGTACAACCTGCAGTCTCAAAACTCACAGCAGGCATGTCATCTAAAGCTCTTTCCTGGGGCATTATCTTCAAGAAAATGGTAAGAAGATCCATTAAGTTCCAGCACCAAAGAGACTGAAATAATTCGATGAGGATGCATCTCCTGGGAGGAAGATGGCAGAGACTGTGAGGTGCTCCTGCGCAGCCGTGGACCGGGCGGTTGGGGGGCTGCGTTTCCGCAGGCTGCTGATCCAAGTGACCGGCAAGAGCAGGGTGAGCCAGGGCCAGCCCTGAGGGCACAGGAAGACACAGCCTGTCAGTAGCCATTCTTTGGCATTTTCAGCCTCTCTCTCTGGTCGAGGCCCTCATCTTTCCCAGAGAATTAATCCTCTAAGGATCTGTTTTCCAGCGATTTTTCTGCCTCCAGCAGCACACGAGCTCCCATGCAGCGGTGGAGGAGGCCAATAGGGTCTTCAGCTCTGCCAGGGAGGGTACAATAAAGTCATTTGTACCTCTGCTGATGGTGCTGGGGGAACAGATAGCAATGTGAGTGTTTTTGTGGTGTGGAAGAAAGGTAGGGTGCAGAAAAGAACAACAAAATTATAGAGTCTGGATTTTTTATTTAAGATAGAGTGGCATCTCATTGAAGTAAGTCACGACTGCTTCCCAGGGTGGAAATACAGGAAAATAAAGTCTCCCCAAGGGGGAAAGCCTGGGGAAAACAAGGGGTTAAATCAGCACCTTCCTGCCAGGCTAAGGTGCCTGTATCACCCCAAGGCCTGTGGTTGTCTGCAGCCATCTCCAGCAGGACATGTCCCCCACTCTCCCAGTCACTCCCAAGCACTGTCTGCAGAGCTACTTTTTCTCAGAAGCACGGTGGACATCATGCCCATTCTTCCCAGGGCAGCTCTGGAGACTTAGGATTATTTTCCCATGTTTGCAGTCCAAAATCTGCTCTTCCTGGCTAAGCTTCCCTTGCTTTGCTAGTGATGGTTCCACCCCATCATGCAGAAATGGAGCATGCTCAGGAATGATCGGTCATGTTTTGCCTCTGTATTGGCCTTCCCCAAGGAACAGGGAGAAGCTACTTCTCCATCCTTGTGCAAGCTCCACCCTGAGGCACGTTGTGCACCCACCTTACTGCTGAACCCCTGCTCCAGCCCTGTACTGACCCAAACATCAGGTCTCTGAAAATACTGCCTGTATTGAAGGGTGGGCTTTTAGCACTGGTCTTCATTTACACCATTATTAAACAAAAGGACTACTGTTACGTGTTGTCAAAAGACAGAAAATCATGAGGGGTAAATTTTGTGTCTTTATAAGCAGAACAGACTGTGTCCTGATCCCCCAGGAAATGAGGGCCACAACTCTCCTCCCAGCTGCTATATTTCTTCCCCAGGAAACCCCCAGTTTAGTCTTTCCAAAGTCCTTTCCCACCATTATCAAACCTCACATGGTTTGCTAATGTGACTTTGTTGTCTCTCTGCAGAAACCAGTGGCTTTGTAACCCTACCGCTGTTCGATTCAAAAGCAAATATTTCTCTTATGCCCAAGGCAAAGCGTTGCTGCCGAGCCACTGTTCACCAAGCAGGGTTTTTTTGTGCAAGTGGTTGTGGCCTGTTGGGAAAAAAACCCTCATTGACACATCCAAATGTATTTAGCCAGCACAAGCCAAAAAAAACCCTAAAAAAAATCTGAGGTGTAAGGGAGAATTAAAGAACAGTTTGTCAGCTCTAGGAGTTCCAGGGAGATTGTTCCTCACAGCAATTAGCAGACAAGACATTGATGGTGCTGATCTGGCTTAAAGCATTAGAACTTTGGAGAGGAGAAATGTCCAGGTTGGGGTGGAGTAGAGGTTTGTGCTTCTGCTTGGGCCACAGAGAGGCAGGTGGAGCACAGGCAGAGGGCGACACACTTGTAAGGTCTGGGTCACAGCAGCTGGTTAAATTATCTTTTTTTTTCCCCTTTTGGCAGGAATTTTATGCAAGTCACACTGTGTGAAGTATGAGATGTGGGGATGATGCACTCCTGGCTATGAATGCATCAGTAAGTTCCTAACCCAAATCCCAGCCTTCACCTGGCATTTTTAATAATATCCAGATGGCAGGCTCAGGGCTTCAACTCAAGTAGATGCATCATGAAAAAAATCCAGTGGGGGAAAGCTTAGATGAAGGCCAGTTAATGAACACTTTGAAGCCTGTGATGTATTGAACAGTAGTTTGTCATTTGTCTTAATCATTATTGCATGACTGGCTTTTAATACCTTTTGGCACCAGTTTTGATTTTTTTAAGAGATGGCATCATGCGTGGTTTTGCTCCTTGTTTTTTGTTGGTAAATTACCTGTGGAGAATCCTCACAGGTGGTATTTAAGGGTTTCTTCAAGAGGAAGAAATTACTTTACAACTGTTAGGTGTATTAAGCAAAAATTGAGACATTTCACTGCATTATACAGCCTGTCTCCAAACAAAAAAGGGGGATTGGAATATTTTCTTCCATATTGTATTTGAAAAGAAAGCTCATCTTAGCCTTTAAAAAATTCTTATTGACCTTTCTTCCCCTGAACGTTTTCCAGGTCTCTGGCTGCTGCCCAAACACTCTCTTCCCTGTGTTACATCCGGTCACAGATCCCTCTCATGCACTCTGTGCCTGCCTGTTCCCTCTAAATACTTTTGGCAACTGTCCATGCCCTCGCCCTGCAGCCCTGGGATCTCATGGTTCCCGTCTGATCTCAGGCCCTTCAGCAATACTGAAACCCATCAGGGAAGCTCCACCAGAAACTGCAGGACAAATGGCACGAGCTCCATCTGAAAAGAAAGCAACAATGCCAGCAGCAGAAATCAGCTACTGTGCAAGTAGAAACTGTTTTGTGTCATGGACTGGCTGAAAAATGGAAGTTGTGCAGAGAGCAGGGAAAAGGTGAGTCACCCTTCCTGTGCTGGTGAAAAGGGAAAGATGAATCGTCCATCCTGGTTTTAATGTTGGTTGCTTGGTTTTTGGTTTTTTTTGGGGGTTTTTTTTTGTTTGGGTTTTTTTGTTTTGTTTTGTTTTGTTTTTGTTTGCTGCTTTCCTACTCTCTGGAGTAGGATAGAAAACTTCTTGATAAGAATTAAAAAATAAATCTGTGCTGGGTTCATATCAGGAAACGGCTTTAAAAACCAGTCCCACAGAAAAGTTAGTAAATCAGTGAGGAATAAGCTATGTCCTTTCATAAACAGTGTGAAAGCAATGAAGTGTCTTGGTGTCCTTGAAAAAACAGCAAGACATGGTGGTAACTCGCACCGCAGCGATCCCTGCAAAACAGAGATGGGATGGGAGGCCCAGGGGCTGGAATTGCTAATAGACCTGGGCAGGGAGGCTGCTGTGACAGCTCCAAGCAAGGGTAGATGATTGTACGGCTTATCTCGGTGGAGGGGTGGCTGGGAAGATTAATGCACAATTTTGGATTCTGGTTATGTCACTGTAAAGGTTAATACACACCAGAGTGCATCCAGCAAACTTTCTAAAAAGGGTCTTGGGCAACCAGAATGGGCTCTGGGACAAATAACCTGAAGGATGCTTCAAACTTGTGAGAAACAAAGTTCCAAGGATTTTTCTTTCACCTGCTATTCAGAGAGAAGGTGTGTTATTTTCAGAAATCAGTGAAGAGACTGTGCCATCTATCACATGCCTGGGAAGATGGAAACTACGTTTGAGGGTGCTCTCCTGGCTGAAATCCATAAGGATAGATGTCTTAGGGATTAATATCACACCATATGGCAGGGGTTCTCCTGCAGAATTGCCAGGAAAGAGGTAACAAACTTCCCTCCCTAGAACTGGCTGCTTCCTGCAGACTGCCATGCTGCTCTCTTTGAACCAGGCAGGAGTTTTGACACCGAAACATTTAATTGCTGTTGGGTGAGTGTCCTGCAAGCCTTTGATTAGAGCAGTGCAGTGCTCATTAGACTGACTCGTTTTAGCAGCTGTCCGACACAGGAGAAAAGAGAAATCATCAGAAGTAAACTCAGGGTTGCTATTTCAAATATTATGACCCACCATTGCTCTGACAGTCTCTGAACAATGGCTGAGTAATGTGGCCAAGCATCCAGAAAAGCCTTCTTCCAGAAAACAAGGATGGCAAATCACATGATGCCCCACGAGATGGGGTGTTTTGCCAAATTACTGCTTCAGGGGAAGTGACAACAATTTCAGTAACTGGAATGTTGCTTCATCACTTTCAGACCCTCAGGATTCCTATTGCCCTTTCTTCCCCACCTCCCACCTCACTGTTTTCATTTTTAATTCATGATGTCTGCCAAAGGTTGGTGGTTACCTCTATTTGCTGCCAGAGGAGCCTATTTTTTATCTTTTAAAATAGCTTATACACTCAGAGGAAAATAGGAAGGCTTCAGTGCCTCTTTTAACTACCAGCAAACAATCCTGTAGAGTCAAATGCAGGTATCAAGGGGCACTTAGGAGTAAGACATCACCACAACAGCCTTTTAGTCTCTGTTGAAATAACCTTGATGCACAATTCTCTGTTTTATGCCATGTGAGACACAAGACCAAAACACCAGCAAACTCAACAAGGACAGGGGTTTTTTTTGGCAATGTAGCACAGAGCCTTTCATGTTGTGTCTCTAGAACTTGTGTCCAAAATGGCCAACAGATGCATTGGAGCCTTGCGTGCTAGAGACAAAAATGACCGCCTGCAACAAGCTGGAGGTAGATCAACCAGCTAATGTCACCTGCAAAGATTTGAAGACATGATTTTGTCCTCCTCACCATGCACACAGGTCCTGGAATTAATTATATGGTTCAGTGCTCTTTAAATACACTCATAACTGTGATTGTGTAGGCCACATCAATGCTGCAGCACTGTTTTATAACACGTAGTAGTTCTACATTAATGCAGCTAAAACAGTTGGGAAGGATTCTTTTACTGAGACTTTCCTATAAATGTCTGATTCTGTTTCTTCATGACTGTTTGAGCCCTTTATTCCAGCTGCTGCCTTCTATGAAGTATGGCTAATAACAGCACCAGGACCAGCTGGACAATTAATTCCTTAACAGTTGTAAAATGCTCTGGTATTAACAGAGGAGGATTTTGCTGTGTATTTCTCCTTGGTGTTTCTAGGCTGAGTATGCCATTCCTTGAAAGCAGCTGATTTCTGAATAGAAACAGAAATGGAAAATAGAAATAAAAATGTTGTATACTATCCCTCCCCTTTCATAATGAAGCAGGGACTACTATGAAATATTTTCTGGATAACAGAATCTCGGATACACATTTTATAGGTCTTTCCAATGGTAGGTTGAGCAGGACTGGACAAAGACCATCCCTGCCACGTGGGACCTGGTCCTGCTGTGAGCTGCCAGGGGCATTTTCATTTGCCCTGGACACAGATGAGTGCGGAGAGACCTTTGGTCACCAACCTGCCTGTGTCCATAGGTGCCCGTAGTTACCAACAAATGCATGTGGAGTGGCATGCAGTTTCAAAAGTCGACAGGGCTTTGTTTTGGCTGTTCAGGCCACCATGAGAGTATTTAGAGGTTGACTGGCCATGGAGACGTATTTCCAAGCATCTTAAAGTCACATCTGATTTCTTTATATTTAAACATAGTCCAAACAAAATAAGGGACCATTTTCTTTAAATAATTCTTTGATAAAAATGATGGAGAAATAAAGAACCATTACAAGAAATGCATAAATTAATATACACACATCCTCAAACTGCATTACACCATGAAATCCCAGCTTGCTTCCATGGTTTGAAGATTATTGTACCTGAAGATGCCACACTAAAACCAATTAGTTGCTTGGCCATTTGATGTCCTGAGCAGTGCTCCCTTTCAGCCATTCTTTTCAGTGCTTTCCTGTGTTCCCAGCCAATGAACATGTGATCCATGCTGAGAGACAAGCAGAATGGAGCATATCCCCCCGTGTGGGGATCATCCCATCTAGATACATGTATCTGGGCTGAGAGCTTCAGAATGAAGAAAACTTCTATTCTTTGCACACACCTCTGTTATAATTTTTAAATGTTAAAAAGCATCCTTGCTGAACCTCTGGACACACAAGCACAGTGGATGAGTGGAACATGGTGACAGTGGGACAAGCTGCAGCCAGAGATGAGAGTCCAAGAGATGCGGCCAAAACTGCTCCATGATGGGAGTTTGCTGAGAGATCCTCCTGGTGGGTTTTGGTGGTGAGGAGCTGGGTGTTTCCCAGAGTGTGCCAGCTGCAGCTCTGCTCCTTGTAGGGGTGCCTGGAGGCTGGCATCCTCCGTGACACATCTGCTGGCAGCCATGAGAGGGAGGGGTTCAGGTTTGCTCTGGAGCTTGCCTCCTTTCTGCCAGCCCCACGATGGGCTGCTCCTGGCACAGGGAGCTCTGCTCTGAGCCCCGCAGCAGCATTCCCAGGATGGCCAGGACTTCCTGCAGGCCCTGGCCAGTGTGGGCACTGCACCCCCGGAGCACCCAGCGGTGCCTTGCCAGCCGCCCCAGCCGCAGCATCTCCCCCAGCTCAGCTGGAGCCAGCGCTCCCGGCACGTCCTGCTTGTTGGCCAGGAGGAGCACAGGGATGCCGGCCATGCCGGGGTGGCCCAGGGCCTCCTCCAGTGCTGCCATTGCTTCAGCCAGCCGGGCCGTGTCTGTGCTGTCAAGCACGAAGATGAGGGTGTTGATGTCCTCCAGGTAGTTAGGCCAGCTGGTCCGCAGGCTGTCTTGTCCGCCGACATCCCAGAGGGTGAAGGATGTGCCACAGGGTGTTTTCAGAGACTCCACGTTGAATCCCACCGTGGGGCAGGTCTCCACAGCCTGGCCGCTCTTCAGTTTGTACAGAAGGGTGGATTTGCCGGCAAAGTCGAGCCCCAGCATGATAACTCGTGCATCTCTTTTCCTCCAGCCTTTGGAGATCAGCTTCCCCATCAAGATACTGCCGGTGGTGTGTGTGCCAAAAAAAATAGCAAGCAAGGGTATTCCCTCGGTGATGTCAGTCATTAACAGAGAGCTCAGCCCTGCCTCTCCGAAAGAGCACCCTCGGTTTGCTGAAGAAAGATGCGGGCAGCCGGCGTTTGCTTCTCTCTGTAGCTCAAACGAGGTGAGAGCGATTGTGTATGAGGGGTGCAGCAGAGCAGGGAGGGATGTTCACACCAGCAGCTCCTACACCCCAGCTCCGCTGCCGCTCCTTTTCATTCCGGACCCGAAGTGATTGGTGCGAAAGAGAGATCACATTTTGCAGGAAGAGGTGGGGAGACTGTGGAGTAAGTTTCCTCCTCACCGCATACATAAATAAATAAGCTTCTGTTCATTGGCTTGTCTAGGAGAAATCCACCCCCGGCAGGACAGGACAAGGAAGAACCCGGGCTTCAGACCAGGGTTACTCCAGGAATTTGCTGAATCACAGCTCAAGGGTGGGGATTGAAAGCCTCTTGAGCAACAGGACTATTTTTCTGCCATTCTTACGTTAAAAAGTACAAAACAAATCACTGTATCATCTGCTTTTACTATCTTTTGTGCAAATGACAACAACAGCAATTTAAAAAATGCGCACAAGCATGTTTTTTTAATGGCTCACTGAAATACAATGAGTCAAAATGCCATTCCTGGAGCAAAAATCCGTAAAATTCTTTACATCAAAGTATTTACGACATTTTAACTTTTTAAAGTGAAGCAAAGTCAGTCCTCTGTGGCTGCAGGGGTATAAAAATCCCTTAAAAGAACATAAAACTGTTTAATAAGACAGAACCCCTTGCACTTTCCCTGCCAGAGGCAAAAGTGTGCTGCTGCAACAACTCCCAGACTCGCTTGTTCAAGAGCAGCTGATGACAGCCAGCAGATTCCCGGCAAAGCCAGTATTTATTTCCCTTCTTTATTGGTTGGGTTTAGCTCCTAAGAGGCTGCTCAGAGGTGTGCAGAGCTCACATTACGGCAGTAAGACAGAGCTGCTCTCTAGCCGCCTTTATCTGAGAAAGAAAGGAATTTTTAACACATCTGTGGGAGATGCAGTTTCCTCAACAATAATCTCCACATGACAGCTCCACGTCACAAGCATTGCTGGGGATGAAGTTCAGCACAGCACGTGGAAGGGACTGTCTGGTCAGTTGGTCACTGAGGGGCATATTTCTTCCTCTGGGGGCAAGATACTTGAGTTTTCCATCTTTGACAGAAAGGAAGATGCATGAGAAAAAAAAGAACACAAGGATTCCAGCCCACTTAGGCTGCATGGGATTGCAAGGGGTGTAAAACAGACCATGTTTTGCAAGATACCTCTGTGATAAATGTCCCTCCCATTGTTAACCCACAGAGCTGGTTGGCACCAAGAGCCTCCACAAGATTTATGCAGCTTGTGGATGTGTAAGATGGGTTTTAACAATTGTGGAATACCGGGTTGGAAGGACATCAAGGATGATTTGGTCCAACCAACCTTTCAAGGCAAAAGTATGGTCTAAAAGAAGCTCAGCACCCTCTCTAGCCTCTCTAGTCACTGGGTGCTGGGGAATCCACCACTTCCCTGGGGAGATTATTCCAACGGTGGATTGCTCTCATTGTGAAAAGTTATCCCCTTGTGCACAATCAGAATCTCCCCAGGAGTAAATTGTACCCATTAATGCTCATTTTTTTCCATAGACTCCTTGTAAAAAGGGATTCTCTATCTTCTTTGTAACCACCCTTTGAATATTGGAACACAGTGATCAGGACTTTGATAAGCCTTTTTTTCTCAAGATTCAACAATAAAATTGTGCAGCGCGTGTTCATATGTGATCTTTTCTAAAACCAGTCTGTAAGTGCAAAATTGGCAGAAAGCTCGCTAGATGTGGATAAGAAAAGAGAACTGTAATGTGCAGTGGATTCTGGCCCTTCAGGGCACTGCTTGCGCACCCAAAGTGTGTGTTGTTGCCTGAGGGTTATCCTTTCATCCGTGTTCTTCGCTTTTTAAAATAAATCCTTGATCTGCTTGTTCACCATTTTGGAATAGCCTTCCCATATTTCATTGTCCTTTAAGATCGGTATAGTTGGTATTTTCAGACATAACAGTGGGTCAAGTAAATTGTGTCTTGATCTTTTCATGTTTCTCCTGCCTTTGCTGCTGCTCATTCTCTCTGAGACTTGGCAAGCAGTGGTGACATACATCTGTTTCATCTGACCAGACATTTACAGTACCATAATTCCTTGAAAGTCAATTAAAATATAGGTGCAGAAAGCAGGGGTGGAGACTCCACCATTCAGTGAATAATTGAGCATTTGAAATATGATGTGATGGAGTCTTTGATTGCACTCCCTCACATGCAACAAAAGAAGGCTGCTTCTAAAAAAAAAAAAAACCAAAAAAAAAAAAAAAAAAGAAAGGGAAAGAGAAAAATGAAAAAGGAAAAGGAAGAAATAAAGTCAGAATAAAGGATGAAACTAAGCACAGTTTTACTGATGATTCCCTTCAGGTTTTCTATGGCATAGAATACAGTAATTCATGGGCAAATACAGGAAACTCTACATTCTTTTTCTTTTTTTACATGCTTATACCCTAAGTATTGAACCAATTTTATTTCTTCCTGACAATTATTCCAAATACAGGGTGCAATCTGTGCCTACAGAGCCTGTTCCACCCACAGCTATGTTACAAAAGCATAGTATTTCCAATAAATAATACATAGGAGCAATTACAAGTCTGTTTAAGATAGAATCTATTGCTGGAACAGAAATGCCAGGTATTAAATAATTCAGACATTGTGTTGAGACAAGGACAGCCCCTATTCAAGCTATGTCTTCTGTGGACAGAATAAATGTTCTTGTCTTTTGTGTCATGTCCCCGAATTCTCAGAAGCAATGCTAATTCCATTTATAGTTTCACAGAATTTCAGTCCATTTATTTGTTTGCTGTTTTTATAGGCATGCATTTTTCTGCTTCCTACATATTCATCCCAAAAAAAAGCAATAATCAGTACTAGTAATACAGGAGAGAATCCTCCTTCCTTCTCATGCCCCAAATATTCCAATTACAGGGATTTTGTCCTGATCACTATATTAACTCACATTTGTTCCAGCCTGTGCTACCTCTTTGGAAGGCAGCTCCAGGGAGACAACCCTTCACAGAGCCAGGAATAACAGCTGTAGTTCTGGTCCTTTTTGTAAGTGTGCATCCAAATGGCATCTGCTCGGAACAACAAGCACATCTCAGTCCATCGAAGGCAGAGTGTGCTTCCCCATCCAGACATGCTTGTGTCCCTGAGAAAGGCCACCAAAGCCACCGTGCACCCAGCCCTGCCTGTGTTTCCTGCAGGATCTCCTCACTAAATCATACGTGGAAGGACCACCCATGGAGGGCATGGTCAGACCAGCAGCTGGTGAGAAAGCCCGCTGGGAGCTGGAGGAGGCCCTGGACACAGGCAGATGTCTTGACCTGCAGAGCCCACTTGTTCACTGCTGGCAGTCACCTTAAAGGGGACTTCTCTGTGTTTGGCCTGTGACAGTTCCTTGTGGACATGCCGGGATTACTGGATTTGACCTAGCCAGCGCCCCAGGCTAAAATCACAGCAAAGCCAAATGCAATGGTTCAGACTTAGAGAAGTTTGGCCTTTTTCTTTCCTGCATCCTGCTCCATTCCTCTTGCTCTGACCCTGATTTCTGGCGTGCCCGCAGGAAACTCACTCCTGCTAACAGACTCGTGCCAGTTCACTTGGCACGTGCCCAGGAAGCTGCCTGTTCCATCAGGGTCAGTGGGTAGCTGTGAGAGCTGGCAAGCTGCTTCCTCCCAAGACAAATTCTCAGAGGCTTGAAACATGGCTTAGCATAGTCTGAAAGTTACACAAGAGAGCCACAGGCTACCACATGGCCTAGAAAAGCCTGCCTGCAGTGATGTCTCTTGACAAGGTATGATCACTTAAAGTCGAATCAACACCCTAAAGTTCAAAATGACAAGACTCACACAACCAAAGACACAGCAGATGTTAAGCACTTGTCCTTCAGGTGCCCATCAAGCACTCTGAGAGGTGTTGGTATCTCCAGGGCATTCCTAGTGGGGTTGGAAATAGGACATTATTGTCAAGGTCCAGCTCATCCTGTGGTCCTTGTTTATCCCTCATTTCCTGGGACAAACACTTGGTGAAGGAAAATGGTTTTTGGTAACATAACTGGCAGCAGACAGACTATCAACTTCTTGCTTTCCAAAGTTAGCTCTTTCCAGTAGGGAAATTACTCTAGCTGGAAAGCACAAAAACTCACCTGCTACACCCTCACTGATGCCATGTCACAGTCCCAAGAGAGGAAATTTGGTCCTTGTCTCTTCTCAGTCCCCCCCACCTGTCTGGCCTGCTGGGGCCCATCCCTGTGCTGGAGGATGGCAGCCACTAGGACACAAACATGCCCACGGGTGTCAGATCCTGCTCAACACAGATGCCCGATGGCCAGGGCTGTTGGTGTCCCTGCAAGTGCCCCAAGCCTGCCTGCTCCCTGGCTGGGGACAGTGGGACAGGTCCTGACCATCAGACCCTGCCATAACTCCCGCATTGCACCCTGACAACAAGGTGAATGTGGAGAAGTATGGCACAGAGCAAAGACTTTTTCCCTCATGTTCTCATCCCTTAGCTGGCAGGTGCTTCAACAGCAGGATGACATAGAAAGGAAAATTATATGCCTTGCTTTGATTTCTGTTTGAACTACTATGTCCTTTGTATATGACTGTAGAATATTTTCCATAAATATTATTACTTTAGTCTCTGAAATTATAATTTCTGAAGCTGTTTGGAATTTTATCAGGATGCAAGTCCTCTCTAGACATACTTATTCAAATGCTGCCCAAACTGTTTTAGTTTTTCCCACATTGGCAGTGTTCTGTGTTCTTCCATGTCACTGAAACTCTCATTCCAGGTCCTTCTTTGTATGTCTTAAATTCGCAGACCTCTTCCTCCTTGACTCCTAACATCTTAGCTTTGTCTCCTCAGGACAACTAAAATCTAAGCTTCTTTGGCATCTTTACCTATCCTGACACCATCATTCCCTTTCCTGATGCTATTCATTAACTCTTCCTCTTACACTTGGTCTCTATCCCAGCTTAGGTCATACATTCATCTATTGCCCACAAGCCATTTTCACCTTAGAAACTAATTAAAATACAGCTTTGACTATTGTGAGAGGCCTTAAGCTCAATTCTTCATTATTGCTAATGTTTCTAGTTGAAGAGAAAAAAAAAAAAAAGAGAAAAAATGTCTATGCTTACAAAAACATCAGTGTTACATGTGCCAAAAAAAGGCTCTGGTATCCTAGTATTTGATTCTCCATCTGTTGAATGTAAAAGCCATGAAACTTGAAACTAGGACTGGCTTTTTGGGGGCGTTTTTTTAGCATTCCTTTGGTTTCTATTGAGAGGAAGCCCTAAAGAGATTATCTAATGACACTTAACCCTACTCCCTACCTGCACTAAATATAATATAGGTAATATCTTACCTGTTACTTCTATGGGAAGTAAAAATTTATACATTAGAGGTATGCTAATGAAATTCATCTCTCCAGATTAGTCTGGAGGAAATCCTGCTTTGCAATATAGAAATCCGGTTCCCTTTAAGGTGGCCTTCCCTTGTTCCAGTTTCAGAGGAAGAAAATGGGATTAAAATGACAGTGCAAGCATGGACCTGAAAATGTGCTTTGTGCAACTTGATAGGTTCCAGAGCAACAGCAGGGTCTCACTCTCAGTGCTCCTAGATTCAGGAGGTTTGGATGCAAAGTTTTGTTTAATAGTTTGTTTTTAAAATTTGTCTTAGCTTGCCTGTTTAGGATATTTTATACCATTAAACAAAATTCACTGAAAAGATACTGGAAATTATCAACAAGGAAAAAAGCCACAAACTGTTCTTTACTACATTTCTGTTCGGTAAAATGGAAGAAAGTGACAAAAACCCGTGAAATTTCACAAGTTGCATTTTATCTGTCTGGCCACAGAGTGTCAATGTTTTCCCACACATTTCTCAATGGAGAACTTACCTCCAGCGAAATCAGCTCCTGCCAAACAGCAGATGTCAGAGTTCCTGCTTTGATTTAGGGGGAGGCCCTCGACACCCTTTTGCAGGTGGATCACTTTGAAATGGGTTTTGCTGAACAGCAGCTGTAGGTTTGTTTTGTGTGCCACAGGAAGCTGATGGTGAGCACTGCAGAACAGAACTGGAGTGAGATGTCAGCTCCGTGCAGGTCGCATTTAGCTCCAGATTGTTTTCACATCAGATTTAGCTGGCATCATATCCTGGGACTCCACAGTTCGAGTAAAAATAGTTAACCTACTGATGGAAAAATATGATGCTTAATGAGAAGAAAAACAAGAAACACTTTGAAGAATTTTCTTATAACCTTTGTAACCTATATAACCTTTAACAGGTCACTAACAGTTGCCATCACAACTCTTCACTGTTTGTGGTCACTTACAGAGCTGCAGATACAAAACAAGCATTTAAATCCACAATGAACAAGATCATAAATTCCTGTAAACTTGGGTTTATCTATGAATATGCACACCTTTGTGATCTCTGGGTTTGACAACACATCATTAGGGATGAAATTACAGAATCGGGTTTGGGGTATAATTCCATGCCAAGCTATTCTCCATTTTCAATTTCTAGTGTCCCCACTTTGGTCACTTGAGGAAAGCCCTTCACAGTCACCTGCTACTGCTATCAAGAGATGCAAACTGAGGCTGTTGGTGTAAGAGAGAGGCATCAGCACCTGAGCTGACCCTCCAAGGCCAGCAACACACATTATCTGTGTGGTGTCTAGGGAAACAATTCCTTTTGTCCTACAAAACTTCTCTCTGAATAGCACTGCTTTGCCTGGTTGGCCTATTTAACGCTTTCATAACACTTCCAGTTGGTCGTAACTTTTCCAAGACGGATATCAGGTTTCATAGCCCTTTTCCTCGTAGAAAAAGAAATGGCAGAGGAAGGTTGCTTTTTGTTATTGCTGGCTTTTACAAAAAGCCACACTGAGAAAAAAAGAACTGAAACTAGTTATTTGCAAGATAATATAATTATTTCTGCTCCACACAGAGTACTTCTGTAGCTGTTTCAGCTGCTCATAAAGCTCAGACACAATATAAACTGCCTGCAACTACTGTTTAAGGACTTATTGCATGATAAAATTACTGTGAAAACTAACTAGTGATAACTAATAAGAAGAAAAATAAACCCATGTGAATAAAAAACCCCGACTTGGAGCTTGTGTTCTGGTGCTTGTTAAAACAACTGGGTTTCTGCACAGTTCTTTCACAGTTTTGTTTATGCAGCTCCACCTTTGCACCATTTCCCAGCAATGTCAGGAAAGGCAGCTGTTCTTGATAGACAACTCCTTTGCGAAGCCCCAAACACAGCCTGAAAACAAATGCTGTGTATGTTCCCTTTCTGGCTCTTTTGCGCCTCCCATGGAGGCACTGATGACACTTTTCCATGTATCTTATTTAAGCCTTTTTTTTCTGTTGCCCCAGAATTCCCACAATGTATTCAGCAGTACTTTCCTGATGTCGGCAGCGCAGCAAGCAGCAACTTGGCAGGAAAATTCTCTTTCTAGCCGGGACCTACCACTGTGCTTTCCTTGCCTCGTATTCCAGAGCAGAAATTCTTCAGCATCATTGATTCCCTCTCAGAGCAACCCATCCACACTTGATCCCTGGGTTACTAATTTCTTCTTTGAATTTAGCTTTTTCTTAAATTGACCACTCTCAAAAAGAGATTGATCCCTCCTGGGCTTGACCTTACTGCTTTATGTTTCAGATCCATTAGCTCTCCACTCCCTGCAACCCCCACCTGCTTTCTGACCCACTGTCAGGGAAAAAAAAAAAAAAAAAAAAGAAAAAAAGTAAATTTTGAGAAAGAAGGAAGCTATTTCTTGGTAACAACTTTGTGTTAACAAAAGACTTCTCTTGGGAATGCCGGTTTCCAATCTTCCCTTTCCTGGATCGTCCCTACTTCATCTGCAGGTATGGAAACGGAACAGCGAAGGGACGAGACTGCCAATGCTAAGGTCTACCAGGGGTTTATAGGCTGCCTAGATACTTTTGAAGGAAGAGAAGTCGCTGACAGTGTCAGAAGACCCTTGGCCCTGTCTCTGGGACCCATGTGGACTCAGGCCTCACTGGCACCCGCCTGCAGCAGAACCAGCGGCGATCCGCCGCAGGCGGGCTCTCTCCGCCGCCCCAGGGCAGGGAGCCTGGGCTGAGCCTCCTCGCTGCGCCCTCGGCTCCGCCGCTGGGGATGAGGGGGCTGACGGTGCCCTCAGCTCGGGAAGGGCACTGAGGTGCTGGAGTGGCTCCAGAGAAGGGCAACGGAGCCGGGGAGGGGTTTGGAGCAAAGCCTTACGAAGAGCGTCTGCGGGAGAGTAGGGTTAAGGGCATCGTTCAGCCTGGAGAAAAGGCGGCTACGGGGAGAACCTCATGGATCCCTGCGGCTCACTGACAGGAGGGTGGAGCCACGTGGGGGCCGGGCTCTTCTCCCAGGTAATTTAGTGGCAGGACAGCCGGACAAAGCCTCAGTCTGTGCCAGGGAACTTCTTCACAGAAAGAACGATTGGGCATTGGAATGGGCTGCCCTGGGAGGTGCTGGAGCCACCGTCCCAGGAGGTGCGTAAGGAAAGGCTGGACGCGGCAGACACGGCGGTGTTCGGCCGCGGGTTGGACTCTGGATGACGCCGGGCTCGTTCCCAGCCCCCTGTCCCGCCCCCGGCCTGGGGGGAACGGCGGAGAAGGGGACGCGTCACGCGCCCGCGGCGCCCAATGGGGAGCGAGGAGCCGCCCACGTGACGCAGCGCGCGAACGGTCAAGAGGGAGGGGGGCGCCACCCGCCCACCCGCGCTCCCGCGCTCCTCCGGCGAGTCACGTGATGCGGCGCTACGCTGCCGTCCCCGCTCCCTCCCCTCCCTGGTCACGTGCGGCGCCGCCGGCGGCGCGCGCGGCCCCGACGGCCGTGAGGGGCGGCGCGAGCGGCGGCGCCGGGCGGGGCGCGCGGGGACCGCGCCAGGCGGAGCGGCCGCCGGGAGCCCGCCGGGAGCCCGCCGGGAGCTGCCGCGGGCACGGGGTGAGCAGCGCCCGCCCCTCGCCGGCCCGTTAGGGCGCTGCGGGCAGCGGGCGGGCACCGCGGCTGTGCGGGGCTGCGACGGTAGCGGTGCCCGCGCGGAGCGGAGAGAGGGAGGGAGAGAGAGAGAGAGAGAGGGTCCTTGTCGCCGCAGCTGGGCTGGGGTGGGTGGGGACCCTCACCCGCGCTCCGTCTCGCCGCCAGCCAATTTCCCCCACAGCCCTCTGGAAGGCTCCTACTGCACGTACTTAGCACTGTGTGTTCGTACGGATGTTTTCTTTTTTGTTTTCCTGGTTCGTGGTGTTGCGGTTTATCCTTCCCTTTTGTCGCCGGCTTCTTGGAGCCTGACTGAGGTACCTGGCTGGTCGGAAAAAAAAAGGGGGGGGGCAGGAAAAACTCAACGCGTTTTGTTTTTCCTCGCCCGGCTTTCTATGAACACTTAACAGCGTTTGTTTGGCTTTTTAACGCGCTTCTTCTAAGCTGAAGGGGTATTTGTTTTGTTTTTAAAAGGAACTTGCAGCGTTCCAATTTAGAAAATCCTTGTGAGTTAACACTAAAGGAATATTTACCTGTTTTTATAAGGAAGTTGCCGGGTTCTGATTTAGAACGTTCGCGTGACCCGTTTGTGCTGTCCTTCACTGACGGAAGGTAAAATGGGCTTTAGTCGTTCCGACGAGGGTGGGATTAGGACAAAAGGGTACAAAGCATCGTAAATGGAAATGTCTTGGGAGCACAGAGTATTTTAGGAAAAACTTTTAGAAACTGGAAGATGCATTCATTCTTTAGTGCCTTAATATGAATGTTTCTCCATGAATGCTTATCTCTCTATGTATCAGATTGGAAGACAGGCATTGCTTTAGAAGACGTCTTGTCCTCAGTGAATGGATTTGATAAGTTGCACTGATGGCTTAGTGTAAGGGGAAAAAAATAGAAAATAAGGCAAAGTTGTGGTTGTAATTACGGTTTTGTAATTGGAGGTTTGTTCTGGTGGGTGGATGGCTGCCATCCTCATAAGGGTGGTTTCCTGTGGCTAAACCGGTCATGTTCAGTAGCGTTCACGTGCACGATCGTGCTTTTTACTTGCTTACCTTTCTCAGGTGGTTGCTCAAAGCAAAAAGGAGGCCTGGTTGATCAGCAGTTCTTTCCTCCCTTGTATGGTTCATTAAAGGCATCTGAAAAGAAATTGTGTAGGGGTTTGGAACACATGAGTTTTGCCATAGAAATTTTGCTTTCCTAATGTCCAAGGAAAGTAAGTTAAGGCACGTATTTTCAGGGAGCGTGGTCTCTTCATTGACAGAGAGAATGCCTCGGTAACATCTCTTGATTCATACATCTACTTAATATCAATAGTATTGTTAGCATAATGATAGTATATGGTTTTCGTATTTCTTCTCTATGCCAAAATATGAAATCAAAAGGTGTGTATAAGTGTGCCAGTCAGTCTGTGTTGTTCTAAAGCCAGATATCCCAGTTTTTGTGCTCTCAATGCTGTTCCTAATTCCCAAAGACAATTAGGAGAAATGAAGGCCTGATCTTGCAGTTTTTCTGTGCAGGAATAGGTCTGCCTAGCTGGAATAAACTGCAACATTGGAGCCTATGGAGGGAGTGAAACAAACATGCGATTGTGTTCCAACAGCCTTTGCAAATAAGGGGATAATCTTTGAGGAGTTAACTGTAGCTTTTTTTTGTTGCAAGGACAATTGCTACTGTTTTCCTGGTAGGATGTTGTGTTAGGCTATTGTTCTATCCAGCGTGGATTTATTTAGCTGAACTATAAACTCTGTAGAACAGTATCTAAAATCATTTTAACAAAGCATTTTGTAAATGCTGACTTTAAGGCAGGGTTTCATGTTTGTTTTTCATGTGCCACTGTGAATCGGCTTGCAGGCTTTTTATTTAGTAAGCAAATTACTGAGGAGATGAATGTGTAGGCAGCAGATTAACACAGAATTTTTGAGGGGCCTATGTCTCCAAAAGTGTGTGGCTTTTTTAAATTGTGAGCAGATGTAGATGTTTTTCCCCTAATGTTGGTGCCTACCCCGAGGTCAGTTTGTTTTTCATCACAGCTTAGTTTCCTTTCTTTTACAAGTTGCCTTTTCCTGCCTATTTTTAGCCTACATGAAATTCAAGGAGTGATCTCTTTCTGTTCCAGTTTGGATACTGAGGTTGTTGGACCATTTTGGAGATGTCAGAGCCGTGAGGTGTTGATGTAAACTCCCTCTGCTGGTTCATTTTGCAGCAGAAATCAAGCTTTGGGTTGTATAATTGTTTATCTCTGCATCATGCAGCAGAAATTAACAGCTGAGAGGTGGCATGCAGTGTTTCTAAAACCAACTTGAGCAACCAGTTTAAGCTCGGAGGTTTTATACTCATAAGGTTTTTAATTGCAATTAATTTAAGAGCTGTGTGTTGAGGTATGACAGATACTCCTCAGAGCCACTGCTGCCTTGTTGCATAGAGAATCTGAGCAATAGCTTGAAGCTAATATATTGAGAGAGCTATTAGCATGCAGATTAAAATACCTTGACTGCTTGGGGCTCCATCTGGTACATTTGCTCTTACAAACTTCTCAGCTGAGGTGCAGCCCTTGTGCAGTGTGTGATGTAGCAGGGTCCTGTCAGGTAAAGTAAATAACCTTAGGTGTGGGACTGACACACTGCAGGAAGGGTGAGTGAAGGACACCGGGTCTCTTTGTGCTGCTGCTTGCAGTGCCATGTCTGGAGTCTCTTGGATCATCAGCCTTTTGAGGCAGGGATTTGCCCAGAAGAAACTTCCCACAAGCCTGTCCCCCTCAGATTCAGGCAAATGTTGCGCGGGGATGAAGCATGAGTGTGTTTGGTGTGAAGGGTCAGTCACAGTACCAGAGAGCATCTGCTCTTTTAGGAAGTGTGCAGTGTGTCTTACAGGATCCTAGAATCAATTTGGTTTCAGTTTTGGTAACACTGAGTTACTTTACTGACACCTCCATTTACAGTCCTACGTTTAGAAATAGATTTCTTGAATGCTTTTTCCCCTCACTGTAGATTTTTATTTTTTCCTTCCTGTGGCTGCCAGAACTTTTATTGAACAACTAGGAAATTGGCTGGGGTTGTTAAGGAATCTATTTTTAGAGAGAAAAAGGTGGTGCTTCTACCTAGGTGGAGCATTTCTTTTCTGTGGAAAATGAAGAATAAATCAGCTTTATAGTTGAATTGTGCTTTCTATGCATAATTCCAATTAAGAAACAGTAGTCAGTGTATAAGGCCCGAAACTTTCAGGTTTGTGTGTAATTTTCTCTTAGACTAAAGGATAAAGGAAAACAGCTGCTGTTGCTGCCATAGAAATGTTGGAAGCCAGTGATGATAGGTACTCCAGCAAACAGCAGAATCTAAGGACTGAAATTAATAAATAATTAATATTTCAAGAGTAGGGAAAAGTCCGTCTTTGAGGAGAAACAGTACATATTACATAAAAGGCAAGAGCGTTTTTTGTTGTTAGTTGGGTTTAAGGATTTTTGTGCACCTTCATTGGTTGCTAAATCCTGGATAGAGTTTAGGATTGAGATTTAGTAAAGAAACAAATTTGCCAGTGGCAGATGAGTTGTCCTTTAGAACCTTTTGAGGAAAACCCCTGAAATAAGTGTAGAATTGTAGTAACAGTTGAAGTGGCTGAAAATAAGCAGCATGGTTTTAGGTAAAGGAATGTTAACACCTGTTAACAATTGTAAGGATCTTCACTTGTGGATAGAGTTAATTGCTCATATCTCCAATTTGGGAAGTCTCCTGTGCTTGAAAGCTTTTATCTATCAGTATTAGTTTGTCTGACAAGATGTCAGGTTGAGCTGTGAGGTGTGGGAAGTGCAGCATAACTTGCGTAAGTTTTGTAAGTGCTTGGAAATGTTTTGTCAAAGAGCAGTGATTAACTGAGTCATAAAGAGCAGAAGAGAAGTCAAATGGATTAGAGACCTAGTGCATAGATCAGGAAGGGAGAGAAAAGGTAGCACATATTATTACACTTATATATTTTTAGAGTAGAATAGGTTCTCTGGGGACTGGAAACTTGTAGTTGGCTAGGACATTCTCTAGCAAAATAACATGTTGTCTTCCTGTCTTCACAGGTTATGTTGAAAACTACTTCAGTGAAGAAAATAGTTTTCCTAATACCCAGGTTGGCACATTTGTGCTTTGGCAGTTGTATATTATATGAGGCAAGTTAAATAGGTGAAGTCAGAAGGGACACTTCCTTGGTCTGCTCAAAAGAACAAGTAATTGCTGCCTTGTTTTAATTGATTGATAGTGTCATATGTTAAAAGATTTGCCAAGGTGAGGTGACAAATCTTAGCAGCTAATTACCCTGTGCTTGTAACTGGACTAGAAATTAAGAAGGCTTAAATGCATCCAAACCTGTCTAGCTGTGTAGAATCTGCTATGCCTTGGCATCAGGTAGACTTAAAAAAAAGCCTGTTCTACAAATAAATCTATTACGAATTTGCTGTTTGGAGGTTTCGGGTGTTTTCAAGACCTGCTTCAAATGTGAAATGGAGAGTTAAGTCAGGCTCTTAGAGGTGCCTGTAGAACAGAGCTGGGTTTATTGGATCCAAGTTATGAAATCTGATAAGGAAGCAACCCTGCCTAGGTTTTGTTAGGGTTTTTTTTTTTTTTAGTGGACATTATTCCTCGGTGTTTCTCAAACTTCGCTTTTTATTGTTATTATTGCTACTTTTTTTTAAACTCCCTTCAACCAAGAAACATCTGCATTGAATAACATTGACTGCTGTTGTTAAATGGCTTTCTGAAGCCAAGTCTTCAGAACAGTTGTCAGCACAGTTTTGAGAATCAAGCATCAGAAGAAGGGCGGAGAGGCTGTCTTGTGTTCTCACTGTTATCCATATCTGGTACCCAGGCATCATCCAGAGGTAGCCTGACTGGAAAGCAGCGCAGCAAAAAATAGGGGGATTGGGTTACACTGAAGCAAACAAATGAAAAAGAAAGAACTGAGCATTGATGAGAGGGTGGCATGTGGGTAGGGACTGTAATTCTTACCCATGGAACGATTCTCTGCCTTCTTGGTTTTTAGTGTTTTATAATGATTTGTCTTGTCACTGACATTCTGTGGATTTCTTCACCTAATGCTCTCCACATTTCACAAAAGCTGTGGATAGCCCTGGGCATGGATCACAGGTTGTAAGCGGCAGAGTCCCTTCAGGGTGTGAGAGATGTTATGTGCAGGGTTGAATGCCTGGATAAGCTCTGGATGTTTGTGCCCTCAGCTTTGCTTCTGAGCTGCTGCAGTTGTCCTGAGAAAACGGGGAAGAGGGAGCACTGGAGAAGAATGGCTTCTATACATTTGTATTCATTGGCAAACATCTCTATCCCCTGTCATGTTTCCAGCTGTTAATGTGATCCACCTGGTTTCTAAGTAACAGATTATGGCAATTTGACTTAATTGCTGTTCCCTGATGTGTTTCACTGCCTAATTGCACAAGCTCATGCTTTCCTGCTCTCACAAATATTTTTTGACCATAACAGCTTTTGATTACACAAGAGATGGCAGATTTGGGTCATGTTCACAAAAGCTCCAGCCTTATTTTTATTTGCATGTTTCACATATATATCAACTGTTTGCTTACATGACATTTGTAACTTGTAAGATTACCAAAAAAATTCACAAGTGAAAATTTTATAAATTGGAATTGCAGCTGAAATCCCCTTTAAAAAATCCCTCAGAATTCCACTCAGCCACCAGTGGATATTTGCTAGATCACAAATTTTTAATAAGTTTGCTTGTTAAAGAGCAGATGTTCAGCTGTATTGGATATAGTTTACTTAAATACCCTGTTAGGAAAATAATCTGTTTTGCCAGTGACTAGCTTTTTGTTCACCTAAAAACATGGAAATACAATTACATATTTCATACAGTATAGAATATTTCCTTTCAGAGCTAAGTGTCTTTTTTTTCTCCACATAAAGGAATTTACCTTACTGTCTGGTAATGAATGTACAAAATACTCTTTTTAATAGGCTTTTTGTCGTATTTTTTTTTTTTGTTACAGCAATGTCTTGCTTGTAGAGGTGCCATGGCACACAGCAGCATCATGGTGGACGTAGGCAAGTGGCCAATATTTACCTTACTTTCCTCCCAAGAAATTGCTTCCATTCGGAAAGCGTGTGTATTCGGAACGTCGGCCAATGAAGCCATTTACATCACGCACAACGATGAGGTGAGCTGGCATCGAGCTGGGCAGCTGCTCCACAATTAGCTAGTTTCAGAATGTTTATATAGTAATATATTCTCAAAAGCATTATGTGAGATTTGTGTTTTCCAAAACGTGGTGGATATAATGCTTGTTTTTTTTGGGTTTTTTTTTAAGTTTTGTGTGGGGACAATATAAATGGACTATTTAGAAAAATTTCACATGGCAAAGGCCAGGCAGAATTTAAAAGAAGGTGTGGTAGCTTGAAGTTAAGGGCAAACAGGTATGAAGGTAGAAAATGAGGTTATGGCTTGCTAAGTGAAAAATACCAATCTGTATATTTTAATGATTCAGAAACTCATTATGAGTTAGCATAGTGCTGCTGAAAGAAAATGAGGCAGGTGTTCTGGGATGTATTAATGGCAAGGTTTCTTGTAAGACTGGGTAGAGAAGGATTTTTTTCCTCCAAAGTCCTATCAATAGTGCCTGTAGGATGAGTCTCCCACAGTATAGGTCTTTACATGCTTATGCTTTATTTGCTGTTTACAAACTACTTTTAAAAGAAGGTGGTGTCTTCCACTTTTCAGTTTCAGACTTTTTATAGTGCAGGTCCTGAAAATAAAAAGCGTAACTTCCAGGACTGTATGAATCCGAATAATTCAAACTCATTAGTTAATATCCAAAGTGCCCTTGTGCAGACTCTTGAGGTTGTTAATTTCCATGCAGGATGTCTCTGGCCTCTGGAGGTCCAAGGTGAAACTCTGACCCCAGTTAATGAAGACCTGGGTATTACCCATCTGTGCATACCTGAGTATAAAACATTTGAAGTGAGTATTCTTTTGTTTTTCAGGTATTTGTTTTTGGACTGAATTGCAGTAATTGTTTGGGAACTGGAGATA
Organism: Anomalospiza imberbis; assembly: GCF_031753505.1. NCBI lineage: Eukaryota > Metazoa > Chordata > Aves > Passeriformes > Viduidae > Anomalospiza > Anomalospiza imberbis. The sequence continues at coordinate 84,333,446 of NC_089682.1, forward strand.
ATCAGAGCACAATAGTACCAAAGAAATTAGAAGCCTTATGTGGAAAGAAGATCTCCAGTCTCAGTTATGGAAGTGGACCCCATGTTGTTCTTTGTACTGAAGGTAGAAAATTAACATTTAGTATAGAAACATAAGTTAGAGATTTTAAGTAAACCTGCATTTAACAGGAATGGATTATGGTGTAATTGTATTAACTTGTTAACTGGCTAATGTACACTAAGAGGTTCTCATTGGTCTTAAGTGGAAGTAAATGGATTTTGTAATTGCTAAAATTTCCATTTCCACTATGCTGAGGTTGTAGCGTTTTACACTGTCACTTATGATGTACTTTGTCTTACCTGTGCACTTCCATGTATTTCCACAATATAGAGGATGTGCTGTGATATATGAATATAAAACAAAGTATATAATTTTCTAGCATACAGACGAGTCTTGTTATAGTTTCACTTTTTGTTAATATCCTTTCAATTTCCTGTTGGTATCCGCTAATTTCTTAAAATTCTGTCTTAACCTCCCTGGAATTTTTAGTGGTTTTTATCACAAATATTTTTGCAGATGGCGAAGTGTATGCTTGGGGACATAATGGTTACAGCCAGCTTGGAAATGGCACAACCAATCAGGGCATTACTCCTGTTCAAGTTTGCACAAATCTGTTAATAAAGAAAGTGGTGGAAGTAGCTTGTGGCTCTCATCATTCCATGGCGCTCTCATTGGATGGGGATGTAAGTTGAAACTGTTCAAATCTCTTAATCTCCTTGTTGAAGTGAATAGTGGAGGTGACCTTGCAGTTTGAACTTCTGTCTGTTTCTACGGTGTAATTTCAAATATAAACTTTTCTCTTGCTGTCTCAAAGTAGGGTGACCTTGTCTTAGGGGCAGACTTGAAAACAACAACAATAAAAAAAACCAAAAACTAGCAAACAACAACAACAACAAAAAAAGGCAAAAAAAAACCCCAGAAATCAAATTACTAACCCCTCTGCTAAAAGAATAGCAACTCCAAAACCAAGGGAAATACAACTTAGTAAACTTTTGTGTCTTTCACAAGGGTGAGACTAGAAAGATGTACCACTTAAAGGTGTGGTAATGGTTTGTGAGATGCAAAATGTAATTTATTTGCTTGCAGTTCTGTTAGTTAGAGGGTGTGTTGAATTTGAATTTATTGGGTTAGAATTTAGTCTTTTTCTTGTAGAAATATCTTGCATTTCCACACTGGTACTGCACAAGAATGTTGCTCTGCACACCTCTGAATACCTTGTTGTGTAGCTAATGAAAGAGCACTTGGTTTATATCCAAGTCTGCTTCATGCTGTTTGTTTATGTGGCTTCAGGGTATGTGTCGTGGGAAACACATGCAATTAGTTTCCAGTTATGCAGATTTGACCAGTGTATGCACAGTGGAAAATCTGGTTTCAGCTGTGCACTAACAAAAGAAAAGCTCTAATTTTAAAACATTTTAACAATGAAAAGGGAAACTACAGCTCTTCTCATCTTGGTAATCTGAGCATGTCTGTGTTGTGGTTCAGTATGGAATAATAGTGCAACAGAAATACCAAGTATTTTAAGGGTCAGAAAGAGAGATTGGGTTAAGTGATCTGTGTTTTATCTGAAAGAAGAGCCTGCACTTAGGAAAGATTTTGTGTTGTCATGTTTGACTTGGTTAAACTATAAAACTTGGTGAGCATGTAGGAAGGAGAGGACATTCACGCATTACTTACACTAGAGGTGCCAGCTGCTGTGTGGTAGCTGCCTGTGAAGGCCATGCTGTTTCTTGTCATAAATGTGACTTGCTTGAAATCTCAGTGGAAGCAGGGAAATTTCTTTGTGTTAACCATGGAGTTGGTACTTGCAGCTGGCTCACCAGTGTGGCTTGTTAATGTACTTGAAATCCATCCCTGGTGTACCTTGCAGTAACTTGGTCTGTTTGTATTCTGAGCTTTTACCAGAACTCAGTGTACTGAAAGCAGCAAAATGTGTTAAGCAGTGTTAGAGAAAGATTTGACTGCCAGCCCCCTTGTGTCCTAATAAACCTGAAGCCTCAGGGAGACATTGAAGTTGGAAGTACTTGTGGAAATATCTGGCATAATTGGTTGGTATGGTTCAGTGCAGTTTTAATGCAGTGCAAATTTTAAAAAGAAATATTTTAATGATAGAATTAAAGGAATGCAAACATTCATGCCTCTCTGGCACATCCTTTGGCATTTTGATCTACCTTCTGAGATTCTCTACCAAAATATTTGCTGTTATTGAAATTAAAGTATTTTATAAGGCATCTTCAAGTATTGAGTAGGAATCAAAGATCTAGCAGTTAGAAGTAACAAAAAGCAAAGGATGGATTCTTTCTTTTGTTCATGTTATTCATTGTAAATTAGTTGTGTGGGTGGGGGGTCTTTTGTTCTTGTCTTTGGTGGGTTGGGGCTTTTTTTGGTGCTGATGGCGGTGCTAGTTTTTATTACTTTTTATGACTCTTGGTTTGGTGTTGCAGTAAACAGGCAGCTTCTGGGACCAGAGTATGTGTAGGCTTCTCATGAGGGTACCTGTCAGTGTGCTTGTACTGCCAAGCATTTCTTTCGAAGGTGTTTCCATGAGGGCAAACTTTTGAGCTGGATGAAGCACCAGAGAATGAACCATCAGAAACAGTTTTATGCCAAGCTGTGGGCATGTATACATGTAATAAAAATTGGAGGCACCAAAACCACAGAGTTATAATTTTTTTTATACCAAACCACTTCCCTGTCTTCCTGACTTTCAGATAAAAGGAACTCATTTTTGCTTGTATTAGTGCTAGTTTGCCACAAGAAACTTTAAACTGACAAAATTTGTGGATTTTTTTTTGTTAATGCCACTGTGTGAGAGAATTTAGCTACTGTGAAACGTGAACTGACAAAACCCTGCTCTTTCACAGCACTTGAAAGATGTAGAAGAGGTATGATGAGTGTCCAGCAATAAACCTGGTTTAGAGTTCTTTGAAGAAAACAACATAGCTCTAAACTGGGGAGTTGGTGTGTCTGGGAAGCAAATGATGTTCTGGCTTGCATTCCTTTTTCCAACATAATGAAATTATAAAGACAATCACTATGCTTTTTGTCTTACAGTCTGACTTGTATTTAAAATGGAAATACATTCCTTTTGTTTTCAGTTTTAGTCAGATGCTATCATTCTTTTGCAATAAGCTGGAAAAAGTGCAATATTCCTGTTTGCTAAATGAGTCCTAATGCTGTTTATAATTTTATTCTATTGAAAATGAACTTTAAGCATTTTAGTTTAAGTAGGATAGTTTACCCAATCTGGTGCTGCCTACAGGAAGATTATCTATTGCTATCATTACTATTATTAAGCTTTAAACTGTGTGGCTTTGTGTGTTTGCTTTTATGGACAGCTGTATGCTTGGGGCTACAATAACTGTGGTCAAGTTGGATCTGGATCTACAGCCAACCAGCCAACTCCTCGCAGAGTGTCCAACTGCTTGCAGGGTAAAATCGTAGTTGGCATCGCTTGTGGCCAGACCTCCTCCATGGCTGTAGTAAACAATGGTGAGGTAAGCACTGCTGCTGTGTTCCCTCATTCTCTGTTACTGGAATCTACCAAGTTGGTGTCAGAATATGCAGAAATGCTGGCAGGGAGTGCTCAGGTTAGGGCTGTTATTGGCAGAGTTATCCTGACAACTTCAGTGAGCCAGCTGCAGGAAAACACTGCAAGTAACTGGAGATGCAATCTTCTTATCGCAAAGACTGTAGTGAAACACAATTTTTACCGAGTCTGCAACTGCAAGAATTTGAACCGTTGTATTAACCATGTCTGTCTTCATGTTGCAATAGATTACTTAACATAAATTATGTTAAATTATTTTAATTCATTAAATTAGTCTCAGCTTATTTCTTTAAAGTGTGCACAATTAAACAATTAATTTTTCTGCAAGGATACATTGGCTGATCCTGTTTTTTAAACACATTGCTTAATTACTAGCAACAAACCCAAAGCATTCTTTTGAAAATTGCCCTCCCATTGTGCAACTGTTCCATTTGACATAAGTTTATGGTGCTGTCTTGCTTTTAGCTATGAACTGTAACCTCAGTTTTACCTCATTTCACCAAACAGAGGGTAGTATGTCCTTGTGAAAGGAAGGACTGCAAAGTCCCGGAGGCTGAGATGGGTTTTCATTGTACTTACATATGTCATAGTGTAACAAAACTAAAGGAAGAATTAGAGATAAGCTGGGGGCTTCAATTTAAACTGATCAGTAGAATAACTAATTTAATGTTCTCCTCAACAAAAAAGGGGGAAAGTAATAAGGAGGAAGGATGGCGTAAAAGTCAAAGTGTTGATGCTAGGGGAGAGATTTTGGTGTAGTGTAAGTTTATTGCAAAATTCCTAGTACTTCAAAGACATGTTTTTTAGCTTCTTTAAAAGGTAAATGCAGGGTGGAGAAGTTGAGTGCAGTAAGTCATTGCAGTTTACTTAATATCTTTCAGCCTTCTCTGTGTTGCTCTTCAAATAGCGCACAATTTTTTAATAAGTACTTTTCTTGGCTTGTGCTTGATACTAAGTCTTAAGTGCTCCGTACTCCTGGTGAAGAGTGTCTTAATTTTGTTTTCCTTGTGCACTTAGGTTTATGGCTGGGGTTACAATGGCAATGGTCAGCTTGGCCTGGGGAACAACGGGAACCAGCTGACACCGTGCAGAGTGGCAGCGCTGCACGGTGTCTGTGTGCTCCAGGTATGCCCAACATGGAAGTGAAAGTGCATTCCTGCTGCTAGCTTCTGCTGGAAACCTCTCTTTGCAGTATTATACCTGCTTCTAGATTTCACTAGTTCCAATGCTGAATTTCTTTTTTAGCTACAATGAATTCTATTTTGCTTGTACAACATGTGAGTAAGCTGTGAAATAGTTGCTTTGGTAATTTCTTGGAAAGGTTTAAAGTTAGCTACTGTAACTACAAGTAAATTATGCTGTGGATACAAATTGCATTTTTGTTACAAAATTGAATGAAATGTGCTAGTCAAAGACAAGGCGTATCAGATGTTCAAATTTGTTCTAAGTATTCTAATTCTAGTGTTCTAATTAGTCCTTTAGAAGCAAGGGGAGAGGAAAGACAAGAGACATGGGGGTTGATTTGATTGTTTGGTGATTGGGTTTAGTTTGGTTTGTTTGGATTTTGGTTGGGGTTTTTGTCTGGCTAGAGAATCAAACTAAAATTTGAGATTTCCTGAGTTTTTGGGAAGGTTCTGTAGAGTTGAATGTGATAAGTTGGGTTGAAGGGTTGCTGGCTGTTGAACTGCAGCTCTCCTCATTACAGAGTACTCATACTATATGGTATTCAGAATAATCCAGCTCTGAAGTACTTTCAGAGCATTGCAAGATGTGATGAAGAAGTTCAGTGTTCCTCACGTGAAAGCGGGTAGCATCTAGGGAGACTTGTCTAGTAGGCAGTAAGTTACTTGGGAGCAGCCAATTAAATTATTGAAGCTGGGCTTTGTGCAGTACCTACAGCCAGCATACCTCGTGTTAGCTGCAAGTACTGAGAAGCATCACATTGTGGTGCTGAGTGCAGAATGCCTGAGATACTTACTGTGAGCTAGCCAAAGGTAATGTGTGTGATATTTTGTTTCTCATCTGTGTTTGGTTCAGGAGTAACGCTGTATACATTTACTTACAGATTGCCTGTGGCTATGCGCACACTCTAGCACTAACAGATGAGGGCTTGCTCTATGCCTGGGGAGCTAACACTTACGGGCAGCTGGGGACTGGCAATAAAAGTAATCAGCTCAGCCCTGTGCAGATCATGATGGAAACAGAAAGGTAATCTTGCTCAAGCTTTTTCTGGATTGATAAAGTCTGAGCATGTGTTATGCTGACTCTGGTGCTGGAAGCATGCATTTGTAGGGCTTGGTGAATTGTTTTTCTGTTCTAATGTTAAAAATATGGGAAAGGATGGTAACTTACTGTTTACAGTGAGCACTGGGTGCTTTTTGCTGTTATGGTTATTGAACACAAACACACTTTGCATTTACCTGATACTGAAAGATAATGAGTGAAAAAGTGTTATGCTATTCTCTATATGGTTCCATTGCTTAAAACTGTTGCTATGAAAGCAATAAGCCAAGCCATGAGTTGGGGCCTACATTAAAAAAAAAGAAAAAGTGGGAAGAAAGGAAGCACCATGTTTGCAAGAAGTGACATGTGAAGAGAAACAATTTTTGAAAGGTTTAAAATAGTCCACCATGAAAACAGAATTCAATTTGCAAGGTTGTTTGAGCTAAGGACAGTTAGTACCCATTTTATTACTCGTACCAGTTAGTAGTTTGTAGTTTCTTAGTTTCCCAGACTCATAAAAGAATGAAATTAACCCTTGTCAATCCTCTTTCATCACCCTTTCATCACCATCATATTTGGGGCTAGCTCTTTTGCTGCCCACCTACAAATGTGGGCCTCGGTCTCATTCTCTGGGCCCTTGTGTATACCTGCACATTAATGTACCTTGTCTTGGTCTATAGTTCTCTTAATTTGCAATCTTCTTTTAATTAGAAAACACTTCTGCTTTGTTTTTATCCTCCATTTGGGAAGTCATTCCTATTTTTTGTTGTTTCTCCCACTTAGCATTAAATTAAAAGCTTCACAGTATTGAGAATGTTTAAGAGCTTAAAAAATGGGGATGGGGAAAGAAGAAAGGATCTATCACAGTAAAAACCACTGAAGTGGGGCTGGTTTGTCTGCGAAGGAACTGACACTAGCGAAGGAAAATGAAATACTCTTTAAAAAGCAGTGAAAGAGAAATCTGTATGTTTGCAGATCAGCTTTGTTTTGTCAGTGATTTATTTCATGAGTGAACTAAGGGGAACTATTGCATTTAGAACTGTATATGAACTCAAGCATGGGGTTATAATACAACAGGCGTTTGCTCAATGGATGAAGGAGGGGGAAAATACCATAGAACTTCTGCTTGGGATCTAAGGGAGAGATAAGTCACTTGAACTTATTCATCTTGCTTGACTTGGCTCCCTTGGAAACAGTGCTAAAAGCGGGTGAGCTGTCATTTCCAATGAAGCATATTACTGCTGCTCCTGATCTTTTAGTTTATGTAATTCTTTTGTCATTTATATTTAATGCTGGCAGCAGTTACTTAGGAGGTTTCATTTGGTGCTGTCTTGAAAAATATTGCGCATACAGCTTATAAGAAATGTTTAGACTTTATTTTGTGTTAGCTCATAGGAACAGCTGTGAAGGTCAGCTTCCTGAGTTTTGGTGTTAAATGCATGTTTAACATATTACCCTGTACAAGTACCATATGTGTGCTATAGTGCATGTTCTGCTATACTGCTGAAGTGTAGTGTAGTCTAAAAAGGAGAATCTATTCTGCTAAGAAAAGGAGGTTTGGAGAAGGAAGCAGGTTAGCTTGATAACTGTGATAAAAAGTTGTCTCTAAAATAAATACTCTGCCTTGCAGAGATGTTGCATAGAGGTTCGTAAGTTGATAGTAGTGTAAAACAACCAATCAGCTTTCTATATGCCACAAATTATTGATGCATATACTGAAAGTGATGTAGATTCTTTGAGTTTTGTCTTGAAACAATTTCTGCACTTAAAATATGAACATAGTGCTAAAACTTTTTTTTTGCCTAAAAATCTAACTCTTCATGGGCATTCTTCTGTAAAGGAACACACACATTTGTGTGTATATTCTTAGATTCCTTGGAAATATATTTGTTTGTCCTAGTTGATGTGTTTCTGGCACAAAACCATGAAATCCTGTGTTTTTATCACAGAGAAAAAACAGGAAAGCATAGTTTTTATTTTGAACATGGGAACCCTCCCTGTTTTGTTTATCACATGCACAGAAACTCTGGCAATGTTTTTGTGGTGTTTTAATTGGAATTGTGTTCCTTCTCAGTTCTTGCAATGTTTCAGATAAGAATCTAGGGATTGCCTGGGCAACTAAATAACAGGATAGATAAGTGAGCATCAGCAGCTTTAGTATTTTAAAAAACTGTGTGAGGTGGGTGAAAGGACTTTGTAGACTTTATTTAAAAACAACCATAGCTCTTAAAGGATTCATTCCTCTCAAATGAAGCACTGTTTCATGTTGAATTTCAGTGTTGAGAAAAGTAAGCTTTACAGCAAAATAAGTCTAAAGTACAGGCAGTGGGTCAGGTCTGTCAATCTACAAAAATCAAATTGAAAGGAGGTAGAAGAAATTTCTTCTTGAGAATAAGTTTCTGATGTGTGTTGGTTTTAAGGGGGAAAAACAAAACTCGTTTTTTCTTCATCCCCTTTTCCATGGTTATGAAAAAATAGGAGGAAAGTCAGTTGATAAGAATGATATAGTTAAAGCAATATCTGATTACAATAAAATCTACAAGCAATATGAAAATGTAATTGTGGGATTTTTTAATAGCCGTTCAAGCAGTATCGCATTTTGGCAGGACAAAACCCCAAGTACAGGAATTCTGCTGCATAGTTTGGCTGTTATTTTGGTGAGGCCTTTGGGAAGTCCCTCCATTCTGTGCCTCACCGTGTTTCTCGTGCCCGCAGGGTTGTGGAGATCGCCGCCTGCCACTCTGCGCACACGTCGGCGGCCAAGACGCAGAGTGGCCAGGTGTACATGTGGGGCCAGTGCCGGGGGCAGTCCGTGACCTTCCCCCACCTCACCCACTTTGCCTGCACCGACGATGTGTTCGCCTGCTTCGCCACCCCTGCTGTCATGTGGCGCCTGCTCTCCGTAGGTGAGCTCCAGCTCCCACAGTCCCTGTGTCCCTTTGTGATTAGTACAGCATACCGCTTCCCTGGCAGGCTCCTGTTTTAAGGAGGGAAGCTTGGCAACTCAGTGGCTAGTTGTTTCTTCCTTCTGAAGGAAACAGTCCATTTCAGCAGCTGGGGATCTAGGGTAGGGTTAACAAGATTGCTTGCCAGTGTACATCCAAAGCAAACCATGCTTTACCATTGCACGATGAATATTGTGTATTTCTTACATTTGTGTTGTTTGAACTCCAGTTCAGGTCCAGAAAGGAATCATAAGTCATTTAACAAAACTTTGGGGATTTTTTCCTCTTAAAACTATTTCTGCTTGGAAGACTACTCCTGAGGCTTGTTGTTTTGGTATCTAACAACTTTGGATGTTAAGTGTTGTCTGTAGCTTTCCACTCATTACTATTTGCCCTTCTAGGACTCAATCTCTCCTCTGTTTTCTTGTTTTGAAAGTTACAGAATTCTAAGTTTTCATTTCATGCGATGATTTCTCTCAAGTTTATTTAGTTTGACTTTCCTTTAAAATGGAAACTATTACATGTAAGTAATAGTCCCTGTGAAACAAGGCTCTTATATAATTGCTTTTTCTGTTGGAACTCTCTTATACTGCCTTGGATTACTCTGTGGGATGCAGTCACTGTGTCCAACAAATAAGCCCAAACCTTTTTTTTTACGTTTTCTTTGATCCACATGCTGCTAATTCTTATTTGAATCCAAATAGGATATAAAGGGCTTAGCTTGCACTTCCTGGAAAGCATGAAGGTGTTTTTATGTTCAAAAAAATACGGATGTTTCATCTTACATCTGCTGACTTAGTTCTCAAGATGTCTTAGGACATCTAATCTATTTTTATATTGACAACAGACCCTAATTTTGTTAGTCCCTGTATGGAATTGTTTTTGGGGAGCGATGGATCGCATCCCAGGTAACCTCTCTCCAGTTAAGTCTCTCAGACTTTACTGTTGCATTTGGCTTGTCCTAACCCAGTTTCTCTGTGATAACTTCTCATTTAGCATGTTACCACATTTGTAGAGGTCCAGGTAACAGCATCTCACCTGTAGGGGAGAACTGAGTAGAGTTACTAAAGAGAGAAGATTAACTTTGAGCAGTCTGCTCCTGAGTAAATCTAAGTCTGCTTTTATCTCATTTGTCACTTTCTCCATTCTCTAATCCTCTGCAATATGTGCTGGTCTTGCTCTCTCTTGCCTCCATGCTTGTGGAGGTCTGATGGTTGTCCAGTCTGCTACCTTTTGCTAATAGTGAGAGCTGTTTAGATGACATCTCTCCCTGGTGTCAAGTCCCTTGTTTTTATGAGGTATTCCAGACTGAGTATAGCCAGGTGTTTGACCTCTATTACCTGCACTTTAATTCCTCTTACCCTTTGGGGATTCTTCCCCACTTACTCTGGTGATCTTACTGAATATTTAAATCAAAAAAATTAATTCTGTGAGCATTTTTAAATCTCCATTTTCAATATGCATGTTTTCCTTTCCCACCTGTTTTAAATCACATAGGAGTAAACCCTTCTTTGTTTTTTGTGTGTTTGGGTTTTTGGTGTTGTTTTGTTTTCTTAGGGAGAGCTAATTCTGTGTAAAGGTTATTGTTCTTCTTTCAGTTATGATGTCTCTGCCAAAAAATGAATCAGCCACTCAGGAATGGCTGTGGTGAACTACAAATTTGCAGGACTGAAAGTATTTGGAGTGAAAGTTGATCTGCATAGCTTAAGCTAAGCTCATGACCTAGCAAAAAAGATCACATGAGCAAATGGAGAGGGATTGGAGCATGGTTTAGTTAGGCCAGAGGTGATGCAGTTTCTTTGGGTGATTTGTGTCAGTCAGAGGAGTGCAAGGTCTTCTGTGGCACAGGCGTGACTTGCCAGTTCTGAGAAGTTTGTTCCAGCAGTATTTCTTCTTAAATATGAAATAATGTAGTGTCCCTAATGGTGACGAGTGGTGTGCAGATTGTATATGGATGAACACTATACAGTCCTGTGGGACCCAGGAGACAGGTTGCATCCCATTTAGTAGAAATCCATTTCTTTTTATTTTCCATGCTTCTTAGAAGCCACATGCTTTGAAGCATGCTTTTAAGATGCATCAAAACAATGGGTTAAATTAGGTTTTCTAAAACTTCAGAGGCCTTGCTTTACCGAACGCCTCAGACAACTTGTGCTGCAACTCTTGTATGATTTCTAGAGACAGAGTGGGACCTCTGTGGGACCAGTGCCACAGGCCTCAGTAGAGAGAACTGTGGTATCTCTGCTTTGATCCACTTCCAGAGCTGCTGAGGTTCTGTGTCCTTGGTTGTACCTTCAGCAGCACTGCTGCTGGATTTTGTGTTGTTATAACTGACTCATAAAGTGAGTAATTGGTGTCAGTGATAGTTCATGTTAAGGAGCCCTGGCAAAGACCTCATCAGCCTGCAGGCTGTATCCAATCTGCCAGCACAGAAAGGTGGCCATGTGGTGACCTGTTTTCGTTTTAGGCCCAGCCTACACTGAGTCAAGTCAGTGTGGCTGGTGTGCTGCAGGGATGTTGCAGACTCCCATTAGCAGCACTGTGCAGGTCGGGGGGCTGAGCTGAGCCAGCACAAGCACTGAGCTGCCCAGAGGCTGGGAATCTCATGGGTAGTGCCCACATGGAGACAGTTCTCCAGGTACTTCCCTTAGTGCTGTGCTACCTCTGTGCAATGGGATGGAATGGGAACTGCTGACTACTGCTGCCTGTAGCTGTTGTGGAGCAGCCCTTTCCAACAGGAAATGCTATTGGATTAATTAGTCCTTCCCATTTTGCTACTTAAGCCAATGGATCCCTGACACAGACCTGTTTTCCTTGATATGCTCTTAGTTGAGTTGCAAGCTTTAGTTAGTGATGTCTATGTTCCATTTAAGATTCTTTTAACATCTTGTGTTGTTTGTTTCTTTTAACATCTTGTTGTTGTTTGTTTCTTTTAAAATTGTTTCTGTAGAGCATGAAGATTTTTTAACAGTAGCAGAGTCTCTGAAGAAAGAGTTTGACAGCCCAGAAACCTCAGACCTGAAGTTCCGTGTGGATGGAAAGTACATCCATGTCCACAAAGCCATTCTGAAAATCAGGTACTGGTTGTTTCACAACTCTTATTTGTACAGAACAAACTTAGGATGTCATCAAAAGGGCAAAAAAAAAAAAGTAAGAGGGAAGGAGGGACCCCTAAACCTGTAGTAGGTAGCATCCATGTATCCATAATAGCTTTAAATGAAGTGATTGTAAAAGGGGTGGTCCACATTAATTTTTCACTGAGCCTGCTTTTCCTGGGATAATAAATTCTGTTAAGTTGGTCTGACTGCAGTGTATACACAGGTGTTTCTGTAGTATGGACGAAATAAGAGTTTTATTTAAAAGCATAATGAAGTCTACAGTGTTAGAAACCAAAATGTGGACTGCTGGCCCTGATGGGGCGTGGTAAAATATTTGTGAGTATCGTGGAGTGCCCCAAATATGTGTTTCAGGGGGACCGTAATGTACATTCTTTTGTGTGTGTGTATAATAGTGTTCCAGATGGTGTCTCTCTCTCCTAGGTGTGAACATTTCAGAACCATGTTCCAGTCATACTGGAACGAGGATATGAAGGAGGTGATAGAAATAGACCAGTTTTCCTACCCTGTGTATCGTGCCTTTCTCGAGTACTTGTACACGGACAGTGTTGACCTCCCGCCTGAAGATGCAATAGGTACTGCTGATGGGTCAGGAAGCAGCATGCAGAAAAACTGGGGCAGGGCATGCAGTAGAAGTGACTAAATACAGGCTTCTAGTCTAGCATATAATGTGTTTTACTGCTGATTAATTAAGCTGTCTTTAAAATGCTGTTGTAGCAAACTTAACTACCGCAAAAATGGTGTGTATTTAGAAGTAAACTACGAGCAGTTTGGTCAAGTTTGGGAGAGAAGCTATTTCTCTGAGTGAAAATACTTGCATATTTTACTAAATTGAGTCTGTTACTGTTTGGCATACTACCAAAGAATCTCAGGAGATCTAATGGGGAGGAAACTTGGACAGCAGAGCAATTATAGCAAGCTGTAATTCAAGCCCATTTCTTGATAATAGTAGTTTTTTACTCATGTTGTGGTGCCTGCCACTAGGTATGCAAGTCAGTAGGACAGCATTCATATTTACAGAGATTAACAGGAGTACAGAATGAGGTAGTAAAAAGCCTTTCTTTGCCTTTAATCTGCATTTTCTGAATAGTAACCTGCTTCTACATTATAGCGATACATAGCTTTGCAGGAGCAGAAACAGATGTTGAAAGAGCAGAGGTCATTTTACAACTGACTGATACGATGACGTTTTAATTGCAGGGCTTTTGGATTTGGCTACTTCATACTGTGAGAACAGACTGAAAAAACTGTGTCAGCACATTATCAAGAGAGGAATTACTGTGGAAAATGCATTTTCATTGCTCTCTGCTGCTGTCAGATATGATGCAGAGGTAAACTTCTAAAGTTCAATTTCTTAAATGGGTGGCTGCTTCCTGACTTAAACTACAGAGAAAAGCAGCTGGTTACATTTTCATAGAAGCTCTCTCTTACTTTCATTTAATACTATTTGCCATTTTCAGAATTTGAGAATCTTGGACTTACATCTCATGGCAAATGCAGTTTTTGTATCTCTTTTTTTTATTTTAGTTTTTCCTTATAAACCAGTACTGGGAAGGTGAACTAGTATGCAAATATTTCTGAGGATGGAAACACTAACTCTGAAACAAGGGGAGGGTGTAAGCAGAAAGAAAAAAGTAACATAATACAAAGCAGGCTTTTAAGCCTTAAATTACTTATTTGTAAGGCTGTGTGTTGTGTGTGATGACATGGTGGTAGGTTGGTGTTTGAGTGCATTTGGGATTTTTTTTTTGGTTGGTGGGGTGGGGTTTTTTTGGCTTTTTTGTTTTGTTAGGTGCAAATACGCTTCCAGTTCTCAGAGTATGCTAATGAAGTGTCAGGCTAGGAACTGCTTCATGGGCCTTACAAACGTTGAAGACAGAGCAACAGTGTGTGAAGAGGGGAGTGAAACCTCCTCACTGTGGAATGTCTGACTTCACTACTAGATCCCTAACATGCTGCTTTAGGAACTAATCAGGAGGTATTCCTGGGCTTGCTTTGGCTGTTTGTGTTCAGCAGTATCTGTGCATTGTGTTGGCAACTTTGCAATTGGTTGGTTTTGAACTTGCTACTTATGCTTATAAAGCAATTTCTTGGTGCTCAGTAAATCCACTTACTGTTTTTTCTTGTACTTGATTTCCAGCAGCTGGCATGCAGCCTGCCCTAACTTATTTCAGAGCCTTGAAGCCTTGATGCTTGTTTGATAGATCTTACCCAAAGGCTGTGTTATTGTCTGTGTTGTGGCTTCTGATCTACTGTGAATAGTGATGTCTTTCATAGAAGTTCATCAAAAATAGGAAGATTCCCATATTTTAGCCCCCAAAGATGGTTTACAGGATGGGTCTTTGGTGTGTGATTGATTCTGCCTGTAAGGGCTGTAAGAAATCCAGTTACTCTGCCTCACTTGTGCTTCCCTAGCTAAGTGAAGTTAGAACCATAGGCTTCAATGCTGCTTCCAGGAGAGAATGGGTGATGCTGAGGGGTTGGCCTTTAACAAAAAGTTGGGTTTATGTGCTGCAATGCTGGCAGGGGGCTTGGAATTGCTTGGCTGATGTAGTTCATTCTGGGGGTGTGTGCCTAGAAGACAACATTAAAGAAAGCTGCTTCACTAATTTAAAAATCCTCCATGACTCCTGCAGTTTCTTTTGGTGACTGACTGAAGTGGCTAAAATTAGGTCATGGCTAACTTCTCGTTGTAGCTTTTAAAATAATCCTTAGGTGTACCTTGTGCCTTTATTCACCTAAGTCTATATTAAGTGCAGTTTGCTGGGAGCTCACCTATCTGCAAATGAAACTTAGCCTTTCTTTTTATACAGAACTTTAGATTTCCAGAGTTACTAATACTACAATAATTCTGTTTATTGTATGCTTCTGTTGCATTAACTTGGAATATGAAGTTTTTAATAAAACAGTGAAAAATATTATAATGTGTATGATGTAATTTTATTTAAAATGCTAGTTAATTCTGTTATTAAAAATACCACAACTGTCAGTGTTCAGTTCTAATAAGCTTGTCTTTTTTGTTGCACAGATGCCACACAAGTCAAGATCTGCAGCTTCAGCATGCCTGGTTTTAGGCCAGGATATATTTTTATATTATTGTTGTGTCAAGAACTGTCATTGGCACACACAGTTGCTCTAGTTTCAGTATTGATCTTAAGAGAAAACATGAATATTATTCAGTCTTTCCTACCTCATGGGGCTTAGAGAGTTTCTGCAAGTTTGATATGCCTTCCTGCAGTGCGCTGAGCAGCCAAGGAAGGGTGTGTTCTCACATACAGAGTCCTACAAACATCTACTAAAGAAATTAGAACAATGTGGGCAGTTGCCCTTTAGTCAGGGCTGCGGCATCCTCCTTAGAGCAGCTTAGATCTGCACCACAGAGTAGATTTCCTCCTCAAAGGAGGAGTTGGAAGTAATCTGAGTGGGAAGTGTTCTGTGGGGAACCTTACACTGACAAGGACTGTGCCTTTTTTTTGTGCTCTTTAAGGCATCCTCTCTGTCTGACATCACCTGGGTGCAATGAGGGTTGTGAGGCTTTTTTAATTATTACATGGGAGGCACTTCCAAGTAAACTCAAATATCTGGAGCCCACTTTCTGCAAGGATTGCTGTGCTGCACTGTGCTCCAGTACTGCATTTGAATGACATTTGAGAGACCTGTGAAGTACTTTGTAGCAGAGTTTGTTTCTAATGCACAAAGACCTTCTGCCTAATCTTTGCTGTACGAACTATCCAGTCAGGATACACCTGCACTGAGCCTGGGGACATGGAACTTGAAGGCTCTAGCTAAGCCCTTCAAAAAGGAGGAAGGAAGTGAAGCAACCTCACAAATAGATTTGTTCATATTGTGAAAGGGAAGAGCTGAATTTTCTTTATCCATAGTCTTGGTTATACATCATTACCCCAAGATCTCCTATTTACATTAGAGCTTCAAAGTTGTCAGAGAAGGCAGATGAAACTCTTCAAGTGTGAGAACTTAAAATATATTATGGCTCAGAACAGCTGTTTTTGTGACTGCTGCTGTAGAATGAGAAACAAATTTTGGTTACTTCCCCTTGTAACTGCATTTATGTAGTGACATATGTGGGTAGAATCATTATTTTCTGTTGCATTTACATAGTGACTGTTGGGGGGAAACACTGACAACCACTGGGTGTGTTTGTCCAATTCGCTGCAAAAATAAAGCATAAACAGGCATTTGTGCCTCAATTATATTTTTTGTGATTGAAAGCAAAGATAACATTTCTTCTTTTTGTTTTTCCCCCCTCTTTAGGATTTAGAGGAATTCTGCTTTAAGTTTTGTGTCAATCATTTGACAGAAGTGACACAAACTACAGCATTTTGGCAAATGGATGGTCCCCTGCTAAAGGAATTTATCGCTAAAGCCAGTAAATGTGGAGCCTTTAAGAACTGAAAAAATGAGGCCATAAGTCAAGGTGTTTGTGGGGTTCTTTTTCCAGCTACAACTTAACTGTGTGGGTCCAGGCAAGTGTTACGTGGTCTCATCCACCACAGAACGTGAAAGGCCACAGTGAAAACAAATGTTTTCAGTGCTCACGAGTGAACTGTTGTAAAAATGTCAAGCAAAATACTCACTTGCATTTAACAAACCTGGATGGTGGATCCAGCTCAAGATTTCAGGCAGAGAGGAACCGCTGCAGTGTGCAAAGGATTCCAGCCAGTGTTCCGGACTTGCCTTTCCAGCCTAGGAAATCTCTGTTCCAGCACCGCTTGCTCATATTTCCAATTTACTTTTGGGCTAGGAAAATCGTCTGACCTGAGCCACTGAATGATGTCACTTAAATCATTAACTCCCTGGGATTATAGAGAAGCAAGTGGCTTGGTTATCTCTTCCTGCATTTGCATGATTGTGAATGAATTGGCCATTTGCTGTGTGTAATTAACCAAGTGTATCCAGTGCTTCAAGTGTGCAAAAATGACGCATCTTCAAAGCCTACGCAAGTGACTTGGAAGAAAGGAGTTACTAGGAAAACTAATTTGAAGTAAATCTCTATATTTGGGTATATTAAAATATAAGTTGTAATGTGTGCTTTGTGTAATCTGTTCAAGCAATATTTATAACGCTTAATGGAAATAATTCCACTCTTCAGTGGGAGGGGGAAGGGAAAGCTGGGTGTGATTTTGCTTTTAATTATTGTCTAAATTTAAACTACAATAAAATTCACTTTTTTGTACCTCTTCACTAGCAGACTTTGGATTTTGAAGAACACTGCAAGCTTTTTGTGTTACATACAGCATCTAAGTTGATTCATTTAAAAAGCTTCGTCAAAACAACAAAGGAAAACCCAAATAAACAACAAGTACAGCCAAAACCCAACTCGCCCTATTCAATGGATCTTGTTGATTTCACTGTGCCTGACAAAATACCTGTGATCTTAATTTGAAGTTCACAAATTTCTTTGTAGGTACTAACTTTAGACCTCAGTGGTTCACTCTACGGATCTGACTTTTTATACTAAGTCATCCTTAAGTGGCTGTAACCCTTGAGAAGGTATGTATAGACATCCTTATCGTTCTTACTGTGTTTAGTAACAGCTTATTACTGTATTTTTGGTTTAGGTGGTTTTTTTTTAAGGCTGAGTAGCATTCCAGTCCTGGCCTTGGGCAGTAAACCATTGATGTTTCTAGGCCCAGAAGGGTACCAGACTTGAACTCTGCAAGCAATTAAAATCACTATTATTTTATTGAATCAAGCACCTTATAGTTCAAGAGCTCATTTTGAATGCTGTTATTCTGTGCTTATCAATGCCCACCTTCCTACAGAACAAGCTCAAGTGAGGAATTCCAAGTGGTCATGGAGAGAGTACAGCTGTTGTAACGGGATGTCACATGTGCCACACCCAGTGGTGTTTGCCAGTGCTCTGCTTGTCCTTTAGCCAAGCACTGGGTAAAGCACAGCCTGACAGCATTCCCTTTTCTTGGCCATGTCCTGTGCAGCAGCTTAGGGACAGGGAGCACAACTCCACACATAGCTCCTTTAAAAAATGTTTTATTTTATTAACTTAGCCTGTTGTGGCTAAACAATGCTTTTCTGTATTCAAACAATATTTTAAAGACAAAACACATGGAAGTGGAACCCTTTCTTAATGGACAAAGGAAGATCCAGTTGCTGTTTGGCCCCATTTGACATTGTATCTGCTCTGAATATAATGCCCAACCCTTTCTGGTCTGCCTGCAAACACTGCATTACCACTGCCATTACAGCAGAAACAGTACACCTTGACCAGTCAATAAAGAAGAATAATTTGGCTTTTTAAATGAAACTCCTGTTTGTAATCCCGAAGGCTTCTTCGAGTGCAAGTTCTGCTCATTTATCTTTTTGGGGAAAGCCAAAGCAGCACTATGATCCTTCAAACATCACTGGCTAGACACAGACAAGTGAGGCAGCTACTGCCCAGCCAGGAGAGGGCTCCTGTAGTTTTAAGTGACTTTAGCAAGTGTTCTGTGGCAGCTGAACATGCCCTTGGCTTTGAGAAAAAAGTCTTCCCTGGAGGGTTCTCTTGGGTTTTTGCAAAAGCTAAATTTGTTTTATAACACTCATTTATATTCCATTGTGCGATATAAATGGAAATTTATAGTGAAACCGGGCAAAAATTTGAAGATGAAAATTTGAAAACTTGAAGGACTTTTAAATTATTGCAAAAGTGAGGTATAAAAATGAGCGTAACACCACATTCTTGCACCCATTCAGCCCTCATCTTGGGGCTAGGGAATTGGGCACTGACCAGTCTGCTCTATGGTTTTTATCATTAGAAAATCCTAACAATTGCACCATCACAGAGAGGGGTTATTCAGACACTGTACTGGATGTACTGGCTGTGTTCTCTGGAGTAGGAAGGATGACTTCTTTTAAGTCCCGCAGTAGCTCAATCTTGTGATCCAGTCTTTTTCTGTTTTCCAGAAGTTTCTGGATTTTTTCTTCTGTTCCTATTATGAAAAAGAGATAAAAGGCTTTTGTTATTAAGGAATAAAACCATTTTATTATTATACATAAGTATTACTAATATAAAATACATATTCATTAACTCTGCACAGCTACCACTGCTTGGTTTAACCTACAAGACCTTTGCCTTTCTGCAGCAATGCCTGTAACCCACCACCCTGCACACCTGGTGTCTTCACAAAGAGCTGAACTCTGTGTCTGCTGAGAGCCTGGCCGGTGTGTCAGAGAAAGCACAGAGCAGGAGTCATGTACTCTGCCATCCATCTATAACCGAGCTAGTTTTGAGATTAAAACATCTCAGCATATGTAAAAATTACTAGTTTAGCTACTAATCCCCTGTGTTAACTGGCATATGAGCTGTAAAGGTTCTGTTTTCAGAGCCCATTTGTGTGAGAATTCCCCCAACAGTGACGTATTTTAGAGCTTTAAAGATACCATCTCTAAATTACACTCCTAAAGCAAATTTACAAGCCAAATGGATTTTAGCCAACAACAAAATTAAGCCTAAAAACAGATGGTTTGGAAAACTGCATTCAATGACTCGATTCTCAAAACCACATTTCAATAGCATTTATTCTCCTGCTTCTGGCAAAATCATTATTGACAGTATCCTGATGGGATTAACCAAGTTGTTTACCTTATTTGCAAAGCCCTGCTTGACTGCATTTCTGCTTCCCTCTGCTGCTTCCATTTCCCTAATGTTAAAGATTATTGAAGTCAGTGAGAGCTCAGTAAGGAACCCTGCCAGTATTCAGAAGCTTTACCACAACCTTACTGTGTTAATTGCAAGTTTTAAATGAAGCACCTGCTTTGTTCAGTTAACAGGACACACGGAGGTCTTAGTGACCTCTGAGCAGCAAGGCTGGTCTATGAACAACAAATGACTTCCTCAGTGTGACAATGTTGAGAGTTCAGATTCTTGTAAGAAGAACACATTTTGTACAAACTGAACGTGTCTTTCCTCTTTTGGGGAAGAAGATGTTGAAGGATGTCTCCGAAATTCCAGTGAGTGGAGTGGAGAAATCCTCTCCAGATGTTTACCCTATGCCACTCAGAATTAGAGAGCCTTAACTGATTTGGGAAAGGGAAAAAAAAAAAAAAAAGAAAGGAATGCACTTTGGCCTTTTGCCTCCCTTTGCCTCCCTGCTGCTTCTTCCTCTGTAGTGAGAAAGCACAGAAAGCACAGCACCTGCTGCCTGTGGGTGGATGTGGAAGGTGATGGACATGGACACATTTTTAAATACATTACCCAAAGCTGGGTGTGGGTGCTGAACATGGGCAGCCAGAGCACTGCTGGTGCCTGCTGCCCATGGGGAAATCTGGTAGCATTCACTGAAGAGGGGCCTGGTGCCCCAGCCTAGCTCTGACTGAAGAGAAGGAGATGCCCCTTCCCTCTGCACTCAGGTGACACATACTTGAAGTGGACACGTACAAGTGGAACCAAGGGGAAAAGCCCTCTTAGAGAGCATCTGGATATGAATTAATTATCAGAAATTAACAAAGCAGCTCAGTTGGTTAAAACATGGGGCTAGTAATGCCATGGTTATGGGTTTACTCCCCATATGGGCCACGTACTTCAGAGTTGGACTTGGTGATCCTTGCAGGTCCCTTCCAACTCAGAACACTCTCTGATCCTGTTGATTCAGTATTTGGGAGATACAGATGGAACACACACAGCTCAGACACACAGCTAAGTTTCTCTCCTACCAAAAGCATGTGGCAGAAATAGAAGTAGCCCAGATAAAGATGTCAGTGATGGGAATGACTGGCCTACAGAAATGCTTCCACAGGAAGGCAGGTAACAGATTGGGAACCTTCCACCTCATAGAGGAAATGAGCTGAAGGGAAAGAAAATGTATCTCTGTAATCAGGAATGGCCTGAGGGATGTGGACCTGAAATGACTGCCCCAAGTGCTATGGGGCTCTCACTGAAGGAACTGCACAACAGTTTTAAAATTAAGTATCATGGCCTTTGTCTCCACAACCTTTATCTGAATTGCAGAATTTGCTGCTGCAAACCCCCTGAAAACAAATGCTGTCAAGGAGCTCAAAAGCTTCTGGCCAGACTGTTGACCAGCACAGAGAGGGAATCCGATGGAGGCATCCTGCCCAAGCAGGATGTATGACAGAACTGAAAGCAAAACTAAGGTAAGTCACTTTCCCTTGGAGGAGAGGAAAAGAACCTCCACCCTAGAAATCTGAAACTGCTTCTGAGGCAACAGCATATCCTGTGTGGAAGGTTTTGCATGCAGCTGAGTTTGCAGTAAAGCTGCACACTACAAAAGGAGTGTGGAGCCCTGTATATAGAAAGGGATTTTAAAAAGCCCTTTCACCAGTTACAGTTCAGCATAGCCTTGCTGTGCTGGCATGTAAGGCTTTAGAACAGGTTTTGCACAATGATTTAAGTGACAAAAAGATTGAATTTAAAGCATGGCCTATGACCCAAAATCATCAGCTTGCGATGCAGTATTTATACCACTCCTATTTTATGTAGTCCTTGACTTAGTGTGTCAACACAAAGACTTGCTACCTAGAACATATAAGAGCTTATGACAACAGTAACAATAAACAAAAAAAAAGAAAAAAAAAAAAAAAAGCAGCTGGTGATTTGCTTCTCCCTCTACAGTTCCACTTGTAATTAACATGGTTTTCATTTTTTCTCAGTGCTTCATTTTAAGAGCTCCTCTTGGATAAGTTTTGGAACCAACCTCATTATTATTGACCTTGAAATTAAAAGGTCTCAGAAAAGAAGATTGTGTGGTACAGAAAGAATTGAGCTGCTTGAGCTGTGGGGATTTAGAGAGGGGACAACTAGTACCCATGAGAATCACATGCTTGTGTGCAGGGAGGTGCCAATATCAAGAGATTTTCTTGTAAACTGAGAAGAAGATGAAATAATTGATGCAGCAGTGAAAGAAACAAGTGTGATCCAAGGTTGTGTCCCATGAGGAATTCCGAACAGAGATGTTTTAATGTCCTCAGATGAGGCAGTGGTGGAACCATGTGTTAGACAACTGCAACACTGGACACTCCAACTGCTGAAAAAGGAATTTAAATGCAAGAACAGGATACTGAACTGAGGAGCCTGGCTTTTTCAGTCAAGTGAAGGGGAAACACCAAAAATTACCTTCACATACCAAACCTCAACACTGGCTAATTAAAACCTTTTTCACCAGAATAAATTAAAGCAAAAGTCAGAACAGCTGTTGGAGAGGGAAATGGGAAGAATGAGACTTGCCTGCCTGAAAAACAGCTTCAGCCTTGTTGCTTCAAACAGCTGAGAACCCAAGCCCCACAGTTTCCTTCCACAATGGTGCTCCTAAGTAACTGCTCCTGCCTTTGTTTGCATTTCACTCTCAGCATTCTCATCTTGTTTTTCAAAGCACAACTGCCCCCCAGTCCAGGCGAGTTCTGCTGGTCTTTGGCTGCTGTGTATCAGTGGAAAGCATTACTCTGACCAGCACTTGTCAGCCAGCAGCAGAGCTGTAACACTGGCAAACTGCTGAAGGGAGGCTGTGGAGAAGGAACCCAAATAAGCTGCAGGAGAGGGGAGCTCCCCTGGGGTGGAGACCCTTTGGAATTTTAAAGCTGTGGAACTGTAAGTTGCTCCCTTCTTCAGGTCAGCCAGCCCTATCTGATATACTGTATTTCTAATGATTCAGCTAGCCATGGCTTTTATTCAACTGTTTATATAACACTGAGAAAAAAAAGTTCCTTGGAATTTTCATTTTAAATGATTGTTCTATCAAAATTCTCATTAGAATAACTTCAATGCCAAACCCAGACCAACTGCTCCTCTGACAGCTTTTCTGCACGTACCTGAATAAATATTTGTCAGTATATTTTCAAAAAGTCCACAGTCAAACAGTGCCATCACTGTCTCTTCATACTCTGGGAAAAGAGATAATTTGATGTAACACTACTGATAAAGGTTTACAGAGCCCTACATTAGAAGTACCACAAAACAGTAATTACTTATTTTCCATCATACTGACTGCTTGGGATTTTAAGATGTCTTCCTTCTCATATAATCTGTATTGAGAAAGAAGGATCAAGTTGTCAATTCTTTTTCGTTTCATAGAGAAAAATATTCCTTTTTTGGGTCTGCACCACATGAACAGTACATTTAAAGAAGAGAATATACTTAAGTCATATTTCATTTCAGTGTGCCAGGACTGTGTGATGGCAGAGCTGACTGTACCAACTCCTCCTGACAGATCACGTGTGGGACTGAGCTAACCCTGCTTGCTGTTAAGAAACATCCAAGAGTTACACCTCAATTTCATACCTGAGGCTTCTGCTGAAGCAAAATACAAAATAGCCGCAGAATTCAACTGACACACAAGCTGCTCATGAAGGAAGACTTTCCAGTCGGGGCATTTCACTTTCCATGCATGTGCTTCAATTACTTTGCATAAAATAGTCTTCTTTATGCAAAGGTATTACTCCTAACTTTGCAAAACTGGGAGGACAATGGGAGAGGAAAGTTCAAAATTTTCTTTAACTGTGTTGTGGACAAAGCAACATTAGATTGGATTTCTTTAAAAACAAAGTAACTCATATAAGGTGATAAACCCATAAAAACCCCAAACAGACCCTATCAGCTGACACTACACTTGTAACAAATAATCCAAACTCTTAAAATGTACATACTTAGGGATTTTCACTCAGAAGAGAGTGCTGACATTAACAGACAGATGGTACCTCTGTGAAGCTGCAAGAGCAACACAGACTTATGACGTAAATAAAACCTGGTTCTCTTCAGGACCTCTCTGTTCCCCAGTCCCTGGGAGGAGAGGCTGGACTGAACCTTCCTATGCTTATGCCAGCATGTAAAAGTGGCTTCTAAAATTCAAGTCAGAAGGTCTCACTAGAGATGCTGAGTTGGCAGCTCTTACATAATTTTGAGAAAGAAGTTTCTTGGCACTTTCACTGTAAGTGGTCATTCAAAACGGGACGTCATTCTCAACCTCCTGCACAGCCGCAGAAATAAGGACTGAGTTTTTTAGCACCATAGTATTCTCAGGAAGGTGGCCCAGGGCCAAATGCCCGGGATTCAGATCTGCACCTCTGCTCTGACAGCAGAGTCCCTGCCATGGGTCCCCCTGAAACATACCTGTTTCTGAAGTGTTGTCGTCCATCAGTTTTTCCTGAGCCAGGTGAAGTGTATCCAGCATTTCTTCAAATATGTCATCCAGAAGCCCAGCTTGTTTGCACTTCCTAACAAAGTCTATTCGAACTGTTAAAACACAAAAGCATTCTCATACAGAAGTGATCTGTAAAGTGGGCTTTGCTCCCTCTCTTCAAAAACTAAAATTTAAGCCAAAGCCCTTCCACCAGTAACAAATAGTTTTGCAGATCTCTGGCTCCTCCAGCCACTCACACAGCCCTTTTCAGTAGGGCTAAAAAAGTAGCCAGGCAAACGGAAGCATTGTGCTGGGGGTAAAATTCCCTAAGCTCTAGATTTGGCTTCATTCATCACATGCAAACAGCTCCACAAGCTCCACAACTCTAAACCTTCCATTCCTAAAGCTCATGATACCCCCTAGTGATTTGTCTTGCTTGCAGTTTCACCAATCCTTAGGACCTCACCATGGACTGAACAGGCTAAAGCACAGAAAACAGTGAAATAAATGAATCAATATTAGATTTGGTAAAAATTGAGGCTACTTTTACTCCAAGTGATCCAGGCAACTAAACTTTTTTATTACAGCCCCTTTTATATACCTACTTTGTCAGATTTGGATTGATAAACAAATAACCATTTTTATTTTATGCCAGAGCAGCAGGTCAGTGACAAGTTTTAGTAAGATCAATGCAATGGGCTGTTCAAAAGCAAAGAGCCATTGGACGGCCCACAAAAGTCTGCCAGTCTCTGTTAAAAACAATGTTACATTTTACTGGAGACATTTGTGAGGAAAGAAATGCCATCTCACTTACAGGAGATGCTCTACAAGAATTTCAGGACTCTTTATAGGTTTCCTGTTCTTTATAGTGGTAATGAAATTCAGAAAAGACCACTAGGCAGCCACTTGCAATGCCATGCCCATACATTAAGCATATCCACAGTGAGGTGAATAATCACCACTAGCACATTCCAAACTTCCAAGTGCTAGCAGAATCCCAACAAGCAACTGCAGCAGGAGCTTCAGGGTAACATGAAAACTGCAGCACTGAAGGACAGGTCCTGTGATCCATCTCACTGTTGTAACACCGTACGTATGCAGTGAAAGCCCACATTGTGTTAAGTACCCTATGTACACCCAGGCTTCCAAAGACAAGATGTGCCACCCCCTCCTCAGAGCACCTGCCCTGTTACGTCTTCCAGGGCTCCCATTTTAGATTTAACTGTTCTGATACGGAGGAGCAGCGTCGGGCAGAGACACCCCTGTCTGCAGGAGACAGAGCTGAATGCAGCAGCCAGCCAGAGTGGGGCATTCCCATCTGAATCACCAACTCACATCACACAGCATGTCTCACTCAGCCAAACCACAGGCATTTGTTTGCTGCAGTTATTAAAACATTCTGCAAATCAGATTTCTGCTGCCGCGCCAGAACACAGACAGCCACTTGATTCAGCAGAATCATAAAGATACATTTACAGCACAGAATTTGCTACCAGCCATCTCCAAGCTCTGCACTTCAACCTAACAGATCACAGTACCTCCTAGTTGCTCCATAAAGTTTTTACCAAATGTCCAAAATATCAGGATAAGGCTCCTATACACTGAAGTTAAAGAGTGCATCCTTTCTTCAGACCCAAGGTCCTGCAGGGAATACTCCTAACCTTACATGGACACCATGGTTCTACGTTAAGTGTGTTGCTTATATACACTCCCAACATACATATTACAATTTATCCATTACCATAAATCCCACCCCAGGCTCCCAGAGAATAAGTCCTTTGTTCCATCTGTCACTGCATCCTTGAGACACATATTTTCTTGTCTCGCCGCTGTCCTTGCTGGAGGGGAAGCATTGGCATGCCTTGTTTCTCTGCTAGAAGTTTCACAGGCACAGTAAAAACTGAATTAACCCTTCTGGTAGCAAAGCGAGTCTCACCTTTATGCCTGTTGTTTTTTCTTTTTAGTATTCGCAAATGGTTTTCTTCTGCTGTCTCTTCTGTACTCTGCAAGAAAATTAAAGCAATGTATTTTTCCATCATGCTGACATTTACTGCTGTTCTCGTTATCATACTTCTGTCTTTGCAGAAGGATAAAAAGCAGTCCACATTTCTGTGAACACAGTCAGCCTCTCTGAATGGCTAACAATATTCCTCTGCAGACATTCTATTTTGAAAATGGAAGCAAAAACTGCTTCAAAGCAAAAAATGCTTTAAGAAAAGCCAACACCTGGGACACCACCCTCCTTATGCATTGCATTTGCAAATAGCAGAGAAGTTAACAAATTACACTGGGAACTCCCAAGGCTCTTTCTGAACATTGTCAGAATGCTTTGATAAGCAAGTCCTTTGCTGTAGCAGGTACGGGTCCCCTGTTTTAGTACTACGGAAATTCAGAATTACCATTTCTTCTGTGATGGTGGGAGATGTCAATGTACGTCTTCTTTTCTTACAAGCTGCATCTAGGAATCAATAAACAACAAAGTAACGAAAGTGACAACCTCAGATTGACCATCACACATCATTTAAATTCCTTCTTTTCCCAAGAAGCTATAGAAGTGAAGCACTTTGGGTGGCATGGCAGAAGTATGTTTCAGCTTCCCCAAAAACCTGACATTTCAGCAGAATTCACACTGTTTCCATTAAGGAAAATTGCAAGCATGAACCAACTATTAGGAAAAAGTGCAAATCATGATAGCATTAGGATATCACTTAACCTTTTCAACTCAGTAGATTTTTAATTGCGGCAGAGTGAACTTATTCCTCCTGGCAGCAGCACTACCTCTGGTGTTAAAAAACTGTTTGGTTTCTTTTCCAAACAATTTTTACATAAGTTAATACACCCTCAAAACTAAAACTACATGAAGAATTACATACATACATACAAATGGCATTAGGGCTTTCATCAACAGAAGGACCCTCCCAGAAAATCTCCAAAAGCCATTTGACTTGTCAGTTTAACATTATTTATGCTACAAAGTGTTTGTAGTGATGTGGCATGAGATCTCTGAAAATTTATCTCTGCTTTCACTGCATCCTTTCCATCAGCATGCACCAGACTCTTGTCAGCATCATAACTGGCAGCTTTTGGAAACAGCTACAGTATCAGAAGCAGAGAAGGATAGCTCTGGCAAGGAAGACATGGCAGGAGCAGAGAAAGGCAGAGAAGAGTGCAACCACCCATCAAAACCTAAATGTTTAGTGTACAGTGGGGTTATACTTCCCCTTCCCTGCTTAATTCCAGAACCTCTGGGCAGCACTTAGTAAGGCCTTTCCTGTTAGAAATCATCCTATCAAGAAGAATGAGGAACCACTGTTGCATATGGAGGCTGTGGAAACAAATTTGGGCTTTGGGCACTGGTGCTGTACATTTGCATTTTTCATGGAATGAAAGGAAATTGGTCTCTCACTCCATCCAAAACAAACCTGTAAGGTCAAATTTGGGGCAATGTGGAAGATACTGCTGTAGGTACCAAGTGTTCCTTGCTGTCCAGCATTGTCTTTTTGACACATGATGGGATTTTCTGAGCTCTCCCTGATATCTGCTCTAAGGATGCCTTATGCAAGAGGAACACAGTCTGAAGAGCAGCCCAACTCCTCCTGCCCTGCACAGCACTCTCCTGCATTTGTCAGCCTTTACTCTGTCCACATCCAACTCTTCCAGTTAAACAGAGGTTGGAGCCTGTTTCCAAGTCCAAGCTGCTCTCACATCCTTGCTGCACAAAGCTGCAAAGAGAGTTCTTGGCCCATAAGGCACCTTATCCCTTTCCAATCACACAGCAGAGCCCTGACATTCCAGCACAAGAATATTGTATGAACCAAGAATAAGGGGATCTGCCTTGACCCCATTTCTCCAAACTATGAAGCAGGAGACACTGGGCTTGGTGAACCAAGTCTTCTACTCAACTCTCCCACTTGCTCCCCACTTCCCAGGGTACAGCTACCCTCAGGAGGTGGGAGAAGCTCATTCAGGAGACAGGGTAGACACTGCCAGCAGAATCCATTTACCCCTCATAAACAGAAGGTCTCTAAATCAAGTGCCTCTGGAAGAACTCCTCTAGGAGAAAACTCTCTTCTCAGAGAACATTGCATATGCAGCATTTGAAGACACAAAACCCATCCAGTATCTAAAGGGGACTACAAGAAAGCCAGAAAATGACTTTGTACCAGAGCATGTAGTGACAGGACAAAGGGATATGGCTTCAGACTGAAAGACACCAGGCTTAGGTTAGATACAAAGAAATTCTTTACTGTGAGAGCGGTGACATTCTAGAACAATTTGGCCAGAGAAGTTATGGATGCCCTGTCTCTGGAAATGTTCAAGGCCAGGCCAGATGGGGCTTTGAGAACCTGGTCTAGTGGGAGGTGTGCCTGCCCAAGGCAAGGAGGCTGGAACTAGATAATCTTCAAAGTTCCTTCCAACCCAAATAATTCTGTGATTCAACCTTGTAAGACTTAAGTACTCCTGATGAACAAGGTGGTCTAGAGGGCTGGACCTAATGCCTGAAGATTATCTGGTACTGGAAACAAAGCAATCCTGGGCCTGTCCAGTACTTGCACAGGAGATCACCTGGGACCCTGGGCAGCCCCAACTGACACTGACAACCATTAGACCACAGAAATCAAAATAATTTTGAAAAGGGAAGAAAGGTCAGGATTCAGAACTATGGATAAGTAAAAAGCAAAACTACTAAGTAAACTAAGAAGAAGCAAAACTACTAAGTAAACTAAGAAGATGCATTTGGTTAGTGAACCACACTGGTATGGTTTGACATGGAAGTGATTTTTTCAGGAAGTTGGGTCAAACCAATCAGTGGTCAAGTTTGGATATTGGCACCTGAAGTGACCACTGAAGATAGGGATACGCCTCTGAGAACACAGGGGGTTAAAAGCAGGAACTCCCAAGAGCTCGCTCTCTTTGGTTCCAGTCAGGGTGCTGTGCAGACCTCCCCTGCCCAGCCATGGGGCTGGGTGGGGGAGGGGAAGCCATGCGGCCTGGTCGAGGTGAGCTGAGGGGTAGAAGGACTGGAACCGAGCCAGCTCCAGCTCCTGTGGACGGAAGGGTGGAGAGAAGCGGAGATGCCTTTGTCGTCCCCCCTCAGAGGGAAGAGACAGAGAGTCTGGACGGCACCTGTAACTTTGCCGGCAGAGGAGAAAGGTGGGGGGGAAGACGCCCAGCCTTGGCCTTGGGAATCGGCTGCTGGGCAGAGATTTCAGCCGTCCAGGGAGTCTGAGCTTTTAACCCTTTCCTGAGAAATGAAGACTTTGTAAAATATTACTCCTCCTTGATTTGAAGTAGAAGAGAGACAGTCTGGGATCCGAGATGATGGAAGAGGAAATTTTTGAGTTGGGAGGAGATGATGGAGTGGCTTGTGGCTGGACTTTTCTTGTTAGCCATAGACTGAACCAAATTCTCCTAACAGAAGCTGCACTTAGGGGGGTGCGTTGGTGAGCCAAGAGACTTGTTTCAGTGATTACCAGCAGAGGAGTAGAGAGAACAGAGGAGAGTTGAAGAAGGTGTGGAGAAGCCCTCTATCTTCGAGGAAGAAGAAGAGGAGAAGAAGACCTCTGTTCTTGGACCCTCGGCCCCAGGGGAAAATGGGGGGGACTGTAGTCCCAAGATGAGAAACTGAACTGTTGTCTCTTTTGGTCCATGGCAAAGCATCCTTAAAGGAGCCCTATGAGCAGTCTGTCCATGCACGGTGGTGAGAGCACTGTGACACGGAAAGGAGAGTGTCACCATGGCAGATTTTCTCCGGGCAGTTGCCATGTGTGACATGGAGACACAAAGGTGGCAGTTGTGTTTCCTGGGGGGTCTGTGGCACAGGAGAGACTCCTGTCTCCCTTGAAAGATTGAGTATTTGATTATCTGAAGGGTGGCAACTTGATCAGGATCCCGGGTGGTGTCTCACTGTTGAGTTTGTTTGGAAATTAGGTGGGAGGAGGAGGGGTGTTTTGGAAGGTCTTCATCCAGGATTTAGTGTTTGTAGTTTTTATAGTAGTAGTCGTGTAATAAAGTTCTTTTCTTTGTTATTAAGCTTGGGCCTGCTCTGCTCTGTTCCTGATCACATCTCACAGCAATTATTTAGAAAAGTACATTTTCATAGGGGCGCTGGCATCGAGCCAGTGTCAAACCGTGACACACACCAATATCAGATACTTAACAGACTTATGTCTGACTAAAAAGTGAGACATGGGGATTAGAAATTAATTTAGGGTAGAAATTAATTTTGGAGTTAGGATAGCTGTTTTAGACAACATATGTTGCTTAACCCGCTTAGCTTGTAACTTGCTGTGCTTGCAAATGCCTTCGAAGATGGACAAAGGAATGCAGGGATACTGATAAGAAGAGCTTATTACTGTAAACAGAGTGGAAGGAATGCGAGGCCTGTTGGAGATAAAGAGAGGCTCCTCAGACCCTGCAGCAAGCTTGAGAGAGATCCTGCATGTGCCTGGCGCTGAATAAATACATACCTACTTTACAACTTTCACAAGCTGTGGAGTCTTTCTGCAAAGCCCCAGCCCTCATGAATAAAAGCTTAAATAATAACCACCTAACCCATCTCTTAAGTGTCATCAAGGTGGAGCAAGACTGTCAAGAAGATTGGCCAAAATTTGCTAGACTTCAGTGGGAGCACACCACTGTCAGCACAAGTGCTTACAGTTAAATTGAGTTCAAATTTGAAGTGAAGGCCAGTCTAGGAGCCACTTCACTGTGAGCAGAGTTCTATGCATTGGGCTAACAAGGTCCAGCTTTGGTTGGGATTTCCAAATACCTCTGAATCAGGAAGGGCCAGGACTGCCAAATGAAGCTGCATTTCTGTAGCACAGGAAGCAATCCTTAAGCAGGGGTTGTACAACCCTTTTGTTACACTTAAAAAGCTCTTTGGGATCCTTCAGAATGAAAGGCCCTATTTTAAAAACGACTGCAGTGAATACAGAAGATGCAAATGTGAATGTCTGCATAACCACAGATAAAATTCCAAGGTGACCTCTCCTGCAACAGCCTTTTCCTTGCTAATCTAGTGAAAACTTGTGTGTGGCTCTCGTGTCTCACATGGGTTTTACAAGCTGCTTGGGCCTACTTGCCTAAAGGAGAGTATGAATGATTCCATTAAGGATTGGGTCCATTGTGGTTTAAGTCAGTTTTCAAGGAGATTCGGGGAGGATTAAATTTTAACTTTTCCACTTAAAAAAAACCCTTAATTTTTGTGCATACATGTGGATCTTAACCAAACCACTCTTGCAAGATTAGAAATCCACCACTCAATATGAAGGTGGTAACATTTATCTTGTTCTTATGAACTACTGACTGTAGGATGCAAACTTCTAAAACAAATGAAATCGATGAAGTCATTAAAGAAACTCACCATAGTGATTGGTCCTATTCCCTGGATCATGTTTTGGGCAGAACACTCTAAAATTTAAGTTCAATTTCAAGAAAAAGAGAAGAAGTATTAATAAATATGCAAGCAGAGTTATGTTGACCTATTTTAACAGATATTTTCCCCTCTTTCCAACGAACATAAACTGAAAGACAGTCCAAAATAGTCAGGATTTTTGTTCAGCATTACCCACCTCAAAAACCACCTGCTTTAAAGTCTTGTGCATGCACAACCTTGTATCTGTACTTCCAGAGCCACAGTGGACTCTCAGCACTGAAGCTCTGAATAATCAGCTCCATCAGCCCACCCCGTCTGGGCCTGCCCACTGTTCAGGCCCTGAGTCAGACACGTTTCATGCGTGTGGCAATCACTGTGTCAGAGACACTGAAATGAGATTAACGCTCTCAAGGTGAGACACCGCAGTCCTGACACTGCTCCATCACAGGGGCTCTGCCCCCTGGTCCTGCCCCACGCAGGCCAGGAGCCTCCTCAGACACATCTGCCCAGTGTCACCTTCCACTCCTCAGCCCCGCAGGACGCTGGCAGCGCCACACAGCACCACCACGCACAGCATCAGGCACTCACCCACCTGGAGATCTCTGTACCCCTCCCTCCTGCTGCTCATGGAATGGCCCCCAAATCCTGACTACTGATTACTTCAGTAATATGTGAAATGGGAATATTTTCAGTGGTTCTAGGAGAGCAATGTGAATTCCTTGGAAGAGGCAAAATGAAACAAATTTATCTGAAAATATTCCTTATCTTTTGGATACAATAATGTGCAGAGAACATGAACCAACTTTTACAATATGCCTTTCTTACAGAAGAATCCCAAGTCACTTTTTAAGCAAAAATGCCTTGTCGG
The DNA here is from genome assembly GCF_031753505.1 of Anomalospiza imberbis. NCBI lineage: Eukaryota > Metazoa > Chordata > Aves > Passeriformes > Viduidae > Anomalospiza > Anomalospiza imberbis. Next base: position 84,365,654 of record NC_089682.1, read on the forward strand.
GATCATGGCTTAGTTTATCTCTTCCTTACAAATCTACTTGCCAAGACTGCTGCAATTTTTAAAGGGCCATTTTCTAATTATTGCCATTCTTTTAACAAAAACAGAAGCACTGCCCTTAGAAATGCAGACTGCTGGCTTGATGAGGAACTTCCTTTGCCTGAAATGCATCTTGAAGCACAAAAAATCAGATTTAGGTATGCCTAACAATGTAATCAGAAAGCTATATACTGGAGACACCTTATTTACATCCCTGAATTTCTAATACTGCCCTTTGGAGAATGATTTTTAGTCTTCCCCTCCCTTTACTTCTAGTCTTTCACAGTTAAAAACAACCCATCCTAAGCACAAGAACATCTTACAAAGTACAGACAATATATTTTACTCCTCAGGCCACTTTACTTGGAAGCACTTCCCTATTATCATGTTTGCAAGACAGCAGTAAAGATTGAACTTATCTCCACCTCTACTCTTACTGGCCACTTCCACAGCATTATATATTTCTCTCTTTATTCTGCTCCATTTGTTTTGATGATCACTACCCATCATCACAATGATGGCAACTCAGAATTTAAAGCCACCGGCTCTGCCTCTCTCAAAGGAATTCTCTCTTTTCAGTATATTATACTTCACCATGAAAATGTGCAGGGGCTGTCAATCCACATCCATTGTTTTTCAAGTCTACTCTCCAATAACTTCAGCTAGCTCTACAATTTTTGTGCTTTATTTATGCCACTGCTACTGTGCTAAAATCTTTAGGTTCAAATCCTTGAAAGCTGTCCTAGTATCCTTCTCTAATCCAGTCCTTTCCCAGCTCTTTAATACAGGTTGCTAAAGCCTAGTCTCCTAGGCTATCAGTGTCACACAGAGACTTCAAGCATTTTTAAGGGTCCCTCTTCCAAACCTCCAAGGTCACCAGGTCAAAAATGCCACCAAACCAAACTGTATATGCAAGCACTTCTTTACCAGTTTGTATCTAGATTAGTGTTAGTCCCTCTTGTTTTTCAACATCTTGAGTTCAGTCTTCTTGAGCCTGAGTTATCCTTTCTAAAGCTATAAGATGAAAGCCATTTATACTGTGATCATACAAAGTTTCCACCTTCCCAGTTACACTCTTTCATGCGCTTTGCAGATTCACAAAGATTTTACAGCTCCCATCCTCCTTGCACAGCTGGGCTTGCAGCCTTGCACAGATGCATTCATTTTAGAGAGAGAGCGTTGTGAACCCTACAGGAGTGCAAGTATCTTGACACAAAAGGACCCATCTTCCACTGCTACTAAGGACTGCACTAGTCCACCCCTTTCTGAAACAAGTAGTGATTAGACGATCCCCAAATTAATCTAAGTCTAATGTGACCATGACCTCTCTGGCCTTGCCCAGAAATGCACCTCAGACTTTACTATAACTGGCATTTCAAAAGGTCCCCAAAGCCCCAGTTTTTCAACCCCTTCATCTGCATCCTCCAAACAATTTGTTTCATCTGTCAATGGCAATGCAGGCAGCCCAAGAGCAGTGGACACCAGGACTAGCGTGACCAGGACAGAAAATTTACTCAGAATCCATTCAATCATGTTATTGCTAGCAACATACTTGACATACAAGGCCTTTGGTGGGAATCAAAGTTCTTTGATAGCATGGGGAGGGAAAATTACCCAAATTTGACTAATATGAGCAGACCTAGAAGGGCAATAACCTGCTCTGTGCTTAGACCATGTTTACTGGAGCTTCTGAACCAACAAAAAATTTAGAATCTGATTGACATTAATAAAAGTCTTGGTTCTTGAAGATTGGCTAGAAAGTCAGTAAAGACTGACTTTCTCAGTTTTTGCCTTGTTATCTTTCAGTGATGTTACAGGCTCAAACACTAAACAGATTCCCTCCCACTGCAGTAAAGTTTTCCTTGTGAAATGAAAACATTTCTCCCACAGTTTGCAAACAGAGGATCAAGCACCACTTTAGGAGAGGGGAACTTATTTCCTTCCCTAAAAACCCTTTAAACCCCACCCAATGAAGCCCCTCTTGCTGACACCCCCAGAGGCTGGCAGTGACAGTCAGAGGACACTCGGTGAGTACCTGTAGACGCCATTGACCTCGTCGGACTCCACGGCTGCGTCATCGCAGAGCGCGCAGAAGAAGTGGTAGCTCCTGCGGCATGCGCGCTCCTCACAGCCCACCGTGGCCCCCTTCTTGCGGCAGAAGTTGCACACCTACAATGGGAGGGGGTTCACCAGGTAAATGTCACAGGCAGCTACTCCAAATCCTGCCAGACAGGGCAAATGCCGTTCTCTGTGGGGAAAATCCAGTATTGCGTTGCAAGTCACCTCTGTGTAATTCATCAGGCAAATTCACTCCTGCAAACACCTACTCTGGTCATTATTTCAGCCACCTTTTTGCTATCTTACCTCTATTTCATACTGATAAATTTGTAAAATGAGGCAAAGAGCCACGTGAGGGCACTGAGCAGCTTTCCCATGTTATGTCAACATTAATTGGTGTTAATGTTTATATTTATGTTTTCTAGGCTAACTTCATAATGAAAATAATTCCACCCAGGATGTAGAGGAGGAGGGCAGCTGAAGACAAAAGCAATTAAAAAAAAACTCCTCATTTAAATGATCATATTTCTGCTAAACTCAGAAGGTGTTCCCTTTGCAATTGTGGATTGCATTCTTTTGTTTCAGGCACTGGCTTAGTTCTTTACCAAAGTCTCAGGAAACTTCAACTAAGGACATAAAGGCCAGAAAAAAACCCACCTGCATTTTAATACAGAATGAACTAAATTTCACCACACCAAATGTTAAATCAATTACTCCAACATTAAACCTGTAATTTCCCTAATCTTATTAGATCAGAAGGACCAGCTACTTGAATGGGTTTTTTTTAAAGCACAGAACAGGCCAGACAACCTTCAATAATATGAGATGGGACTAACTGCAGATTCAGAAACATCTCCTTACCAGCCGCTTTCCTCTCCTAAGCTCCTTTAACACTGATGACACATCAAACCTTATTTCCAGATTTTCTGGGTTATGATCTTCAGATTCCACAAATCCTGAGGAAAATAACTAAAGACAAAAGAGACAGTTTTAAGAAATAAGAATGACTCAGTCACCAGTGCTGAAAAGAGACAAGGAATACATCTTTTCTTCTTGCACTTGCCCTACCTAAGAAGGCTGGTTTTTCTCTGTGTTAACAAGAGGTTTCACCTATACTGAACAAGGAGCTAAGCTTAAACATTTCTGCAGTCAAAAGAAGTTCCTCCTTCAACATAGGAGATGTCACATAACCTGAAGGCAAACTAAGAAAAGGTAATAAGGTGAGAAAGTTAACTAATTAAAAACATGAACAAAGAAAATGTGAAATTCCAGGGTGCCCAGAGTAGGGATGAAAAGATCTTCAGGCAACAGACCTGCACACCTTGGACATCTTATTATGTGCTCAGTTGTTCAGACCTACAGCTGGATGCAACATTTCTCTGTAATAAGATTTCCATACAGCCCAATGCTGACAACAGCTGACTGCAGGAAAAAAAAAACAGAAACACTGTACCCGCTAAAACCAGAAACCCGCTAAAAATGCACACATGCATGCTCAGGCCACTTTAATTCCCATAGAACTGCTGAGCCACGACAGTAAGCGAGGAAGGGGAAGTTCTTGGCAAATATTTCCTAAGCATTACATGTAGCTAATTCCAAACAAAAGGGAGCAACCCTTTCATCAATTAGCAGGCACAGTCTGTCTGCTCAGAAGGTGAGAGCTGACTGCAAAAAAACCCAAACAGCGCAAACAAGTCTAAGGCAGAGAAATGAGTAAAGGTGCTGGGAGGAGAAAGAAAGGAGAAAGAAAAAACAGAGAGAGAGAGAGAAAGAGAAAGAGAGAAAAGTTTTAACATTGAAAAAACATTAAAGCCATAATAAAACCTGTTTCAAATAAAACATTAAAGTGCCATAAAACAAAGCTGTTGTGAAACATTCTGATAAAAAATAACTAACCAAAAAAGATATCAGAAAAATAAAGATGCAGACATAAAAATTGTGAGAATAAGAAGGCTGGGAGAGTGACAGCCAGAAAGCTGCTCTAGCAGCAATCTCCTGCACTAAACGGCCCTCAGCTATATTCTCCCTCTGCTGAAGGGAGAATACAGCAGCTATAATTGATTCTGCACTCCAAGAACCAGCTCTTCCAACATTCCAGAATAAAGGGGAGGCAAGAAGACTAGATGGATCGCACACACTTAAGAGCTTCACAGATATTTTTATATAATCAACTTCTGATATTTTAATTCCTTATTTTAAATAAGGGACACACTGGAAAGGTTTTTAACAACCAAGTGATAAGGATATTTTCCTGCAAAAGTTTAACAACTTTATACAATGCAAAAGTTTATACAACGTTCTGTGGTCTGAAAATCCTCATCCAAGAGGATGAGTCTCAATAGTGTCTCAAGAAGACCTATTCCTGTTGTTAGACCATATGTGGTCTTTGTGGTATTTTCATGTGTCTGGGACCACTGCTCAGCAACACACAGACATGAAAACACTACAAATCAACAGCTCCAGCTGTGCAGACACATCCTCTCCTACTCCAAAATCCTTGCCAAGCCCTGTTGCTTTTTACAGCTTTTCAATCTAATATAAACTTTCTGGTTTGAGTAACCAGCCTCTCAATCCAGACATCATTGCAAAACCAAAAACAGATAAGCAGTGGAAACGTCCCCATTATCCCTTCTCCACTTCTCTTCGGTACTGACCAGCTAAAGGCACTCACCAGACAATCCTGATGAGCTGCAATATTTCTCTCTGTGGCGATATACATCACAGAGCCAGCCTCCCCTTCTGAACAAAATGCACAAGTTGTTCTCACCATCTTCGCCATTATCCAGAAAGCACCTAGAGCAGGAAAACTGGGAAAAAACACAAAGCAATAGACAACTTCCACAGGCAAAGCAGGACAGAGGAAAGCAGAGCCTGCCAACACCTGCCCTCTAACTGCTCCTTCACCTACATCCCCTGACCCTTGGTGCTTTGCTCCTCCAGTAACAACCACCAGTAGAACTGGCAAAACCTGCACTTGGCACAGCAGTGGGATGGAAACCAGATCCCAGGAGCTCCAGCAATTAGAACAGGAGAAAGAGTGGTTTATCTCCTCTTGGAAAGTCACTAGCAAGTCATAAGGGGTAATACAAGAGTTTTCAAGCTTGTTTGAAATATCTGCTCCAAAAACAGATCGAAGAGCAGCCTGGCAAGTCATGCTCTAAGGTGTGAAACTCCTTTTATTTGGAGGGCAATCACTCAGTGTTTTCTTAACCTACTGCTGCCATGTGTGGGTCTGCGAGTCAACAAAGGACAGAAAAACAGCTGACCCCAAGCTTCACCAGTGCCTTCCAGGAGTTCACAGAAAACAAGAAACTAATTTCTTACTGTAAGAAGGATACAGCAAAGTAGTGTGGAGAGTAAATAGGGGCACAAGAAAAAATCGTAAATGAGAGATTCAAACATTATCTCTCAACAAGGCAAAATGCTAACAGGAGTGACAGAATTTTCTCTGAGCCCTGGGAATTGCCCCAGGGACACCTGTTATCTTTTCCTGGCCATATCCACTGAAGTCTTAATTGTTCTTCTTCACATAGTCTTTCTCCAGCAGATGCAAAATTCTGAGGCAAACTATTTACTTCACAAAAGCAGTCTGTTTCTGGACAAGCCTTTACACACACCCCCCACCAGCAGGTTAGAGTATCACCCCACAACATTTGTAGCAGAAATTTTACTTTGTCAGTGTTTTTTGTGCAAGTTCACCACAGAAATCTTCAACAACTTCCCACTCCTACAAGGTGTGATACTCCAAACTATCCTCTGCTGGAGACGTCACCTCTGACAGCACAAACTCCTGTATGACAAGGGGGAAGAAAAATCTGCGTTTACTTTCAAGAAATAGGAAGAACTGAAGTTAAATTATTCTTGTGAGAGGTAGTAAGGCCCAAGTACAAAATAGGCAGGAAATCTCATAGTCCAACAAATCCTGCAACCTTCTTCTGGGTTTTCACAGACTGTTTTCGTTAGTTCCCATTCCCCTTGCATAAAACAGACTGGGTAGACCCAAGTGAAAACACCACCAGAGTAGAAGAGGACTTTTTATGTTTTTTCCCCTCTGGCTTACACTGCTGACAATTTACTTGTAATCACAAGTCATTTAGCCTTTGCACACAGCTGCAGTTTTATTCCCTCTGTCCTTCTATGTCTTGTAAGCAAGGCAGGGTAGAAACCGATTTCCAATACCCATCTATACACTGACCATCATATCAGTTTCAGAACCTGAGCAATAAATAAATACAATAGAAACAAACAGAAACACAAAGACATATTAGAACTAGAATAGAAAAGAAAGAAATTCAAAAGAAGAATGAGCTAGAGTTTGAAGGGCCTAGAATATGGGAAAAGCTCTCTGCAGCAAACCAATATCTGGAATCAATGCAGACACATAGGCCCTGCTCAGGCCCAGTCAGAGGATCCAGCTCTAGGAATTTTTTAAGGAAGGGGCTAAACATGGAGTCTACAGTCCCTGGTGTTCTTACAGGCTCCAGAGAAAATCTGCTGCTTATGGAGGGCAGAAGACACTTAGCCATGGTCAACCTTGGGGTCACTCCAGCACCTTTCTAGGAATCCTGAAGCAGTGGAAGTCCAGCTCTTGGCCATTCCTCTGTGCAGAAGCAGCCAGCCTGCCTCTACATCCCTGTTTAGCCCCGTATCCTGTCCCCCTGTGGTGGGTCGGCCCTGGCTGGATGCCAGGAACTCCCCTGAGCCACTCTATCACTCCCCTCCACAGCTGGATGGGGAAAAAAATATAACAAAGGGTTCATGGGTTAAGGAGGGGGAGAGATCCCTCACCAAACACCATCACAGGCAAAGCAGACTCAGCTTGGGGATAATGAACTGAATTTATTAGTAACAAAATCAGAGCAGGATAATGAGAAGTATAATGGATTTTAAAACCACCTTCCCTTCAGCCTTCCCTTCTTTCCAAACTCTACCTCCTTCGCACAAGAGGCACAGGGAGATGGAGAATGGGGGTTATGGTCAGTCCATCACTCATTGTTCCTACCACACTCAAGGAGAGTCCTTCCCCTGCTCCAGTGTGGGGTCCCTCCCAATAGAAACAGTCCTCCACAAACTTCTCTGTGAGTCCATCCCATGAACAACAGTTCTCCATTAACTGCTCCAACATAGATCACTCTCCCATGGAGTGAAGTCCTTTAGGCACAGCCTGCTCCAGAGTGGGCTCCCTCTCCATGGGTCTGCAAGTCCCTGCCAGGACCCTGCTCCAGCATGGGCCTCCCATGGGGTCACAGCCTCCTCTCAGGCACCCACCTCCTCCACAGGATCTCTGTGGGTGGATCTCTGAATCCCATGGACCTCCCTGGGCTGCAGGGGCACATCCTGCATCACCATGGTCTGCAGCAGGGGCTGCAGGAAAATCCCAGCTCTGGCACCTGGAGCACCTCCTGACCCTCTCCTTCTCCACTGACCTCGGTGTCTGCAGAGTTGCTCCTCTCACATATTCCCACTCCACTCCTCTCTGCCCACAATTAAATCTGCCCAATAACTTTTTTTCTTTTCTTCTTAAATATGTTACTACAGAGGCATTACTATCATTCCTGCTGGGCTCAACTCTGGCCAGCAGAGGGTCAGTCCTGGAGCTGGCTGGCATTGGCTGGACACGGGGGAAGCTTCCAGCAGCTTCTCACTGAAGCCACCCCTGTAGCCCCACCACCACCCAGACCTGGCCATGCAAACCTGACAAACCCCCACAGGAGCCTGTACTCTTCCTGAGCTTCCTGCTACAGAGTACTACCAGGAAGAGGATATGGAGCTAAACCAGGCAATGGAGCTGGCTGGCTGCTCCTACGTAAGAAGGGAGAGGCTAAGAGCAGGTTTCCAGTTTCACAGTTTAGTTACATTTCATCTGAACAATGCCTTGCTTTCGCAGGGCTTCAGCCTGCCACTCAGGGATTCAATTTGAAACATATGGATCTGTCTGAAAAGGCAAGAAATTCTTGCTCCATTCTTTCAGTAGCACTCATGACAGCACTGCTCTGTTATTATTTCTCCTGCTGTCTCTTTGTAAAGTCGAGGAATCTGAAACTGTTTAACTTTTCCTTTGTAGATAAGCTGGTTTGCAGTTTTTTTCACCTCGGTCATTTCTCCATCCCTTCTCTATAGTCTTCTGGCTGCACTCAAAGAGGAGCGTACCACCTCCAAAAGGATGGGTTACCATTTACACTACAAAGTCCAAACATCACTCTGTATTTTCCTTCTTTCCTTAATAATTCTCACTATTTCAATCACATTTTAGCCTGCTTCTGAGCACAGAGCTGACACTTGCAGAGAACTACTGCTGGAAGCATAAAGCAGTAAAAAAGCCACGAAGCTCAACAAGCAGAGGGGCCCACGGTGATCAGAGCAGACAAAACTGGGTGGAGGGCTGGTGGTTTGTGCTGCCACGGGTCTGGAGAGGAATGTGAGGCAGCGTGGGAGCCGTGCGGCCTTGTTCTTTCCCTTGCTTACCAGGAAATATTTTGCACCAACTGCACCCCAGGGTATTCTGTGCAATGTGACTACAAACAATGGAAGGTACAAAAGTACCCTGATTTGTACCTAACTGCAGGGGGAGAATTCAAGACAGAAATCATAGGGACAGATCCACAGGTTTGTATTCCTGACCTTCCCAGAAGGGACGCCTTTCAGTGAGAGTCACATACTTGCCACAGAATCAATTAGGTTGGGAAAGACCTCTGAGATCAAGTCCAAACAATGACCCAATACCACCCTGTCAACCAGACCAGTATTACAATTCACCAGATCTCTTTCTTAAGTGGCATCAGGTTAAGTAGGGAGGGCATCAGTGTCATGGTTATTTCTCTGCCACATACATAATCTTCCACTTATCAATGCTGGATTTTCACCTGCTGTTTTCCAGTCAATCCCTTGCTGTCCCAAAGCCCTTCTGCAACCCTTCGCTTCCACTGTCACCACCACAGGGAATCCAGGGGGTCTAATTCAGCTGTAAGATTTGAGGGCCCTTCTGCTGCCCTCCGCTCATGACAGGACAAATGACGCTGCAAAACAGAAGGCAGAGCAGCGGCTGAGAGAGCAGTCACACCTGGCCGCTCCTCCTGTACCTGCGCCATTTCCTAGAAGGAGGGCTGCTGGTTTCGCTTCTTTATTTTTACACAACAGTGACTAGAGGGAAGAAAACCAGAAAGGAAACAGAAAGTAAAAAGGAAGAACAGTGCTGTCAAGAGCGCTGTATCACTTTCAAATTCAGCAATCCTGCTGAAACATTACCAGTTTGTCTAAGTACTTGCTCTCCAGACCCAGTTCTGAAAGCATTCTTGTATGTAAATATCCTTCTACACAGGAGGAGGCTAAGACACAGAATCTCTTAGTATATCCACAGAGAGTAAGAAAAGAACCCAAGTCCCCTGAATTCCAGCACACTATTGAAACCCACTGCCCCAGCTCCTGCTCTGCTCTCCTATTCCTTTCAGCGCAGTGCAGGATTGGATCTACAGAAGTAGAAAGAAAGGAATCACACACCTGTTAGCCCACACTCACTGTGTCCCTCTTTTGTGCTTTGTGGGGAAAGAAGCACGAGTGGAGATTTCATAGTTAACCACGACCAACACTCACCTCCCCATTCTCCTCCCTACGTTATTACAGAACAAACACATCCAGATTTCGTAAGGAAGAAGAACGAACAAATAAAGCTGTCTTTCTGATCACCTCATCTGACAGCATCTCGTTCCAAGCACCTTTCGCTAGACTGGGCTGCTCAGAGCTCCATCCAACCCGGCCCTGAACACCGCCAGAGACCAGATACCCACAGCTTTTCTGGGGAGCCCGTGCCGGTGCCTCGCCGCTCTCACGAGCAAAGAACTTCTTCCTAATAGCTCTCGGGCCGCCGGGGCCGCCCTCACGGAGGTTCCGGTGCCGCCTCACGGCCCCCGCCCCCTCCGCTCAGCCCGAGCCCCGGCAGGGTCCGCTCACTGGCACTGCGGGGAGAGCGGGGGTGCGGGGCCGGCGCTGAGGAGGCTCCGCGCTCCCCCCGCCCCGCGTGCCCGCGGTGGCACTTACCGCCCGCTCGCGGCGCGGCGCGGCGCGGCCCGCGCGGGTCCTCACTCCCGCCGCCCCCTCCCCACGCCTCACTCCCGCCGCCCCCGCCCCCAACTCTCCCGCGCGGAAGTGAGCGCGCCCGGCCGGGCCACGGGGCATGCGCGGTGGCGCCGGCCGATGCTCCGCCCCGCACACCCGCGCGGCGCTGATTGGCTGCGGCCCTCGCGTGGCTGGCGGGAAGGCGCCCGTCACGTGGTAAGGGAGGCGCGGGCGGACTCCCTCGGGAGCGCCGGGTCACGGATCCGGTGTCTGCGGTCGATACCCGTGCCAGGCACTGCCGCGGGCCGCCGTCGAGCAGCCATTTCCCGAGGGCTTTCACCATGGGAAGGGTGATATCCTGCATGCCTCCCTAGCCCCGTGCTCGCTGTTACGGGAATCACAGAACTACTGTCCAACCTAAGCCTCCGCGGATGGAGCTTCCTGTCACTTGTTGCTAGGGGAAGATGCCGACCCCGCCCTGGCTACGCCTTCCTTTCAGGCAGTTCTGTAGAGGGGTAGGGTCACCCGGGAGCCTCCTTTTCTCCACACTAAGCACCCCCCGCTTCCTCAGCAGCTCCGCACAGGACGTGTGCTCCTGACCTTTTCCCAGCTCTGCTGCCCTTCTCTGGACACGCTCCAGCCCCTCCACGTCCTTCCTGATTTTAGGGGCCCAAAACTGAACACAGGATTTGAGGTGTGGCCTCACCAGAGTCAAGTACAGGGGTACAATCACTGCCCTGGCCACACTACTGCTGCTACAGGTGTGAGAAATGAACCCCACTTTTCAAAATTTTTACAAGTTTAATAAGGGGTAAAAGGGAAAAATCAGTAACAGCACTGGGTGCTTGGCTATGGCCAGAGGCACATCAGCTAACCATAGTAAGTCTTCTTATATACTTTTTCTATTGCATTGGTCAAATACATATTCATAAAGATTATACATGTTCAAACATTTCTTTGAACTCGTTTACATGTTCTGGGAATTCTTTAGCTTGGTTTGACCCCTAACCCGCCTTTTTAGGGTACGCGCAGTAATCGTGGATGTGGTTTTGTGGTCACTTCCCCACAACGGCCCTCTGTTCTGTGGTGTCAGCAGGTGAGAGTTATTGATAGTCAAAGGGTCAGTAGCAGGGGTCCTCATCCCATCTGTTCCTTAAATGTTATCTGACCATGCAGATGGTTTTAACTATTTCCACAAGTACTTCAAATCAACATTAGCTATTTCACAAATATATCTGAGTTATTCTCATTATTGTCAGTTAGTTACAAAAATAAAAGTATTAGTTATTATTTTACAACTACAGCTACTTCTGCAAAAGTTAACATTGTAATGCACAACACAGCATCCACTTTAGTAATTTTCAAAAGCCAATACATAATTAGTGAAAGCCAACAACTACATGGTTTTTCATAATACCAAGATAGCAAGGGAAGAGAACAAAATACCATAAAAGGAGAATACCAAGTCTAGAGTGGCATCAGAAGACCACCCTGGACTGCCTCCCTGATGGACCCTTGGAGACTGTAGCTGTGGACTTAGGCCATGCTGTGACAACCTGAGGCAGAGCTGTGGTAAACAGGCTGCGAGAAATGTGCAAAGTCATTTGGCAAAGTAATGCAACTGCAACAGTATAAAGGACTGCTTGCTACAGAACTAGGTGTGCTTTTGGCTGTCGCCATGCACACAGCGTTGTTAATTTGCTTTGCTGATCTGTCCCTTATTATCCCTTATTAAACTCTTACAATATGGAGGAGTGGGCTTCGTTTCTCACACAGGCCAGGATGCCATTGGCCTTCTTGGCCACCTGGGCACACTCAGGTTCAGCTGCTGTCAACCAACACCCCCAGGTCCTTTTCTGCTCGGCATCCTTCCAGACACTTCCCCCAGCTTGTAGGGCTGCCTGGGGTTGTTGTGACCCAAGTACAGGACCTGGCACTTGGTCTTGTTGAACCTCCTCCAGTGAGCTCATCAGCCACGGTAACAGGCATATTCTGGCTCATCAGGAGGCTACACCAAACACAACATGGAGCTTTTAAGATCAGTTCTCTTTACCAGCTAGATCAGCTTTGGCTTTTCAGCACTGCTGGCATCATTCTAGTTGGTTTCCCAAATTCCTTTGCACCTGCCTAGGTGCAGCATATTGGAGCTAAAATCGACCCATGTCCAGGCTTGCAATTACATTACATCTATTAGCCAAATACTGCTACACAATTCCAATTCCCAGATCTATTACCTAGATTATACTCAAATGAGTCAACATGATGCAAGCACCCACAGGTGCATAAATCTTAAACTAGTAAAATCTTCCTAACAAAAGTCTGTTCAACACAGGAAAAATTCTCTGTGGAGGAAAATCAAGTCCAAAACCTTTGTGAGCTCTTCCTCCAAACTGTTATGCTATCAATCCATGTTGTTCCGTGAAAGAGATGGAAATTAATGCTCAGTGCTTTTTTGGCAAAAAAAAAAGAAGTCAGTTAATAAGCTCCAGTCCAGTTTCTTTTATACTTATGCTGTAAGTGATCTTCAACTGTCTTTACATTTGTATGCTTATCTTGGGTGCTAATACTTATTTACCATGGAGCCCTTATGCATCCTCACATCCCTACTGTCCCTCCACAGGAACTGTCTTGCTCACTGTAAGAGCCGCGATTCACATCTCAATGCAACTAATTCCCATCAGGCACTCTTCGTTTATGATGCCCCTGACAGGCTGATGAGAAGTCCCATGTGTGTCAATCCACAGGTACTTTTGAGTACTTGGAATATTTCACCTGTTTTTCAATCGGGGCTTGTGCTTGGTACTTCTACACACTGCTCTTCTAAAGCACAGGTGACACGAGGGGTTGTGCTCAGAAATATCCCCATCTGTGAGCTGTGACAAGCAGAGAAACAGTCAGCAGAGCAGACAGAGAGCTCAGGTGAGCATTCCTGAGGTAATCACCTGCAGAGGATACTTGCAGGACACCCTCAGCAGAACATGTTCTAGCAATACTACAAAAGCAGGCAGAAATCACACCTTGTAAGGTGATTTTGCTCATGGATAGTTATGATATCTGGTCTGGAGGACAATGAAGAAGCACCAGCCTGGAGACAGCCTGATAAACCCAGCTAGCCAAAAAGCCCTGTCTCATACACATGCCTTCTGTGACATCTACACTCACAGCAGGCTCTCCCACAGTTTCAGACCACATGGAGTAAATAAGTGCTGCCTCTTTTGATTTAGGTCTGTTTTCCTGCATTAAGAAACAGGGCTCTTCCTTACCAGCCCAGTATCATTAATTCCTACCACTGATCTGGAATATATAATCAACAGCAGTAAAATGTACTTTCTTTCCCCCCACCACCGCGATGCTTTAAAAACACTCCCATATTCTTTTCCGCATTCAAGTCAAGCATATACACAATTGTTTTCTGCATTTTCATTTGTTTAAAAGGCTAATACCACTCCTGGGTTACCTGTGGGTTTTGTCATACACTTTGCCATGTCTCTGGTTAATACTGAAAGATGATGCCCCAAGGCATATTCCTTCTGAGTAGAGACAGATCTTCAATGAAGAAAAAAGCTTTGCTTCATCTTCAATGAAGCAAAAGCAATCCAGCTGAGTGCTGTCTTCAGCTCACACAGGGGCTGCAGAGACAGAGGGGCTGATCAGGGCAAGAGTGGGTGGCTCTGACCTTCTGAAGAGGTACTGCACCAACACTGGGGTAACCCTGCTCTTCTGCATTTATCCCGGAAGATGGGTGGTGAAAGCCCACACAAACCCAAAGTGCGATGAAAGGGACCGAAGCTGAGGAGAGGTTTGCTTGCTGGATGTGGCAAACTCTCAAACAGAGCTGAGGGAGAGAAGATCTGAGGTTTCACTGTAAGCAGAATGGTTCACAGGTCTGTTATCTCTGTGAAAGGTCCACTTTTAACACACTGAAACTCTTTATGCATGATGATACTTAAAAAATCCAAGAGCATACTGTGTTGTAATACAACTCCATAATTTTTAAGCTTGAAGCATCCAAAACAAACTAAAAAAAAAAAAAAAAAACACTTAGGGCCCCAGATACCATGTTTGTCCACAGTTACACAGCACAGATACAACCCAATTAAAACAGAACCTTAAGCCATGTGTGCATAAGACATCCACTGCCTCTTGGCCTTAGGGCTGAGAACTAGTTCCTGCTTCTCTTTAATTTTGCAGTATAGGCTTGGACATAACCAGGCCAAGACCTCCGTTTGTTCAAACCATTTCTCTGAAAATCCCTGCAGGAGCAGAGTGACATGGTGAGCACTGAGGCATATGAACTTGGAATCTTGGACACCAACCATGCAAATAACACATGAATGTGGTGGTTCTTCCAAGACTCATTTATCAAGGAACAAAGAAAGGTGCAGGTACAAGACTCTCCAACCTTCTATAAACAAAGGTAGTTTGACTTCAAGCCAACCACTTTATTCCGTAAATGACAGCCTGAATGAGCCTTTTTTTTAGCTTTCATGCTAATCAGCTGGCTGTATGGCAGTGATTTCCCTGTGAGCTGAGATGCTCTCAGTGTTACTCCTCAAGGTTGAGACACACCTGATCGACTGCAGGTTTCTGGTAAGTGACTGATGTCACACACAGTCTTGTACTACAGTGCCACTAGATTTTGAATTAGTAACTTTAAGTCATTATCATATCCTCTGCAGTAACAAAGTAAACTTTGCTATCAAACTATGTTAAGTCTTACTTTTACAACATTTTTAATAAAACCACTTTTTTTGAAACCTTTGGCAGTGGTTCTTCAAGCATCTAAATTGCTCACCTGTGCCACCTCCTTGCTTGCTCAAGGCTCCAACACATTCAAAAGCCACACACCTGCACACCCATCCCTTGCTCCATTTCAGAGCCACCTCCTGCATCTGCACTCTGCGTCTCCTAATGTAGCTTGTTTCTCTCTTACCCACAAACCATGTGGTAAGGAATTCTCTGGCTGAGCTGTCCCATACACAGTATGGCACTGAGATGAGGTACACTGGATTTCTCAAGGATTTCTCTGTGTGTCACAAATGTGGAGAGGGGTGCAATCCAACAAAACCCAGTCATTTCTCTCCTGCTGCAGCAGGGCTTGTCCAGCTCAACACAGCTCTGCAGAACTGTTCTGTTTAATTTTGTCTCTGTCCAGGACTATTTGTCCCACTGGATGCAACAGGCTTAGGTGTATTTAAACAATTCCAAGTGCCCAGACAGGCAGTCTTGCATCCATCATGAATTTCAGAAACCTGAGTTTTGCTAACTCTGCACTGTGGAGGGGTACAGAAAGCACCAGGGAACTGTTGCTCTCATCAGTCATGTCTCTGCTGCAGATGGCATGGAGCACGAATTTTTCCAGTGCACTATGAACTTTGCTTGTGGATTAGAAGCAGGGAGAAGGAAGACCAGGGGAACAGAAATTACCTAGGAGAAGTTTGATGACTGTTCATAGGATAAACAGTTCTAATTCTGTAAACTACAAAAGTGACATTTAAATGTAAATTTAAAAAAATCATCAGGTGAAAGGCATTTTAGTTGAATGCAATTAGCACCACAGACTTGAGGGTTGTTTGCCGAGTAGTCATCCCTTCCAGCACATAAATCCCAGGTACAAGATGTGTTGACAGTAGGAAAGCTTTGCCTATAAGGTTTTTTTCCTGCACTTCTGAACACCACAGTGACAGGAAATCTCTGTTTCTGGCATGCTTCCAGCTTCATAGCCATAATCCCATGTGAGTTCGGTTCCAGCTTTCACAAGTCTAAGAAATAAAATAGTCAGTTTGCTTGAACTAAGTGAAACAGTACTGTGCTAACAATTTGTCACCACTAACACACATGCAAACCCAAAAATTGTAGGGGGCAGGGAGCATCACACAGCCAGCTTGCTGGGAAGGAAACAAGGCATACAAGGAGTTGTTGGCACACTCCTGCTCCTTTGGCTATGGAAATTGCTATGGAATTGCCAATAGGGTTGGAGTCTAAGCAATGTGCTCTAACTTAGAGGGAAATTCTGGGAAACAAAAATCAAACAAAAAAAACCACAACAAAACCGAAGCAAACAAAACAAAAAACCCAAACCAAAACAAAAAAACAAACAAAAACACCAAAACAAAAAAAGGGAAAACCACGTAAGTGATATATCTAAATGAATAACACAGTTTTGCTATTTTTCCCATGTACAGTGTATCACTGAAATTTGAACAGATCTCCAGATACGTTGTTGCAGACTGTCATCTTTGGTCTGGCAAGCTACCTTTTAATGCAATTGCACTATGTGCACAAAGCCCAAAACTCAGAATTAAACACATGCTCTTCAGGAACCAGCTGCTCTGGTAGCAAAATAGAAGAAATGTCTAAGGTAGGAAATTCATTGTCCAAAATGAATGCCAAACTAAATACCTGAGACTATGATGCTGAGGGACAACTGATGGAAAATATAATAAAATATGAATACTGTGAAGAAGACAGTAATTCTCTGATGTTTCTCACTGGATATGGTATAGGGGACATCCAGTGAATTACGAGGCAGCTGACTGACAACAAACAATGAGGACTTTCCATACAGCACGTAATTGCAGCTTGGGACTTGCTGATTTGAGATGGTCTAGAGGCCAGACATGTAAAACAAATAAAAAGGTGACTGGGCAAGTTCATGGAAGGCACACAATTAAGCTCAATGATCCAGATTAAGTCCTTAATTTAGAAAAGTTGTAAAAGGGTGATGCCCAGAAAATGGAAGAGCCAGCGAAGGGAACTCTCCTTCAACAATCTTCTTCCCTAAGTGTCTGCTGGTCACTATGATCTCTCTCCAGCAGCTTCAGTCCTCACTACACTTCTCTACCGAGTACCTCAGCAAGAAAGACTCTAGCTAAAACAAAATCCTTTTTTGGATGTATTTCAAAGCATTGTCTTCACAGTTCTTGGAGACTTCCCGGTGCAAACCACAGCATCTATGTCAGTATGGAACAGAGTTGCAAGGCCCCACGGAAGATCAGTGCTCCGTGGAACTGGTTTGTCAGCACAAAGTCTCTCCTCTCTGTTCTGTTCTCACCTAGTACTACTGCTGGCATGCATGTCAGCCAACTTCATTCATACAATTCATCTTTCCTCTCCTGGGTTGAGCTGCTGCCATACTGTGTCTTGCTGGCACCAGCTCTCTGTACGTCTCTTTCTGTTAGACACTAAGGAAATACCTGCATCTCTTACTTTCAGAACAAATTTTCACCTCTGAGTATCCTATTGTCACATCCCCTACACATACTGGGCTACACAAAGTCCTGCTTGTCTTGACAGCTCTGAGGAAAAGGACTGAAGCAGCTTGTTTGGCCCACAAAGTGTCTCAACCTTAATATCCTGTGGGGCTCAATCCTGCCCTATGCAATGCAGACCTGGTGGCCATTCCTTGAGACACAACAGTGGGATGAGTTATCTTGGCTTTCTGAATGACCATGCTGAGTTAAACCTATTTCTCCACTGAAAAATATTATCACTGAAGTGGACACATCAAAATTAACCTTCCCTACTTCACATTTCAGTGCAAAACTGAAGCAAAACTCATTAGTGATAACCAATCACTATATTTCTTTTGCCTTAAGTGCACAATAAGAAGTCATCTATAAGACAGTTTTGTGTTTTTATGATCTGAGCATCTGCCCCACTTCTCAGTATAATTATGCTCTAATAAGCGAGCAGTGTTTTTTTCCTTCTAGTGCCTTGAATGAACAACATTTAACTTCCAGAAATTCACCTGTTTGTGAAGAATGCCACCCATGGAAAACTTCTGTTGTGAGTTTCCACAAACACACTTTGTGCAAAGAGATTTGGGCAGCAGCTGTGCTGTAAAACAGAAAATCTGAATTAGAAACAGTCCAACACCACATTGTTGGCTGAAAAAAACTGTTTTGTGTCAGGTATCTGTCACCAATAAAGGTAGTTTCTTCCTTCCCTTCTCGAGCCCACATGGAAAGTTTATCACCCAATGCCATTGCCAGGGCAGCAGTGCTAGGGAGCAAGTAATGGATTACATCCAAGTACAGGATGTGAGAGGTCACTCAGGTGCATGTAGGAACATGGGTACGCTCATGGGAACAGAAGGAGGGTTTCTGCAAGATGCACTACTAATATTAACACCATAATACATCTGCAAGGAAGAACAGTTTAAACATATGCAAAGGCTTTGCTGTAAGACATATTCATGCCAATGAAGAGAAATAAATTATTTGCAGCATACCTGCAGATGTGTCTATGAACTACTTGTCTTAGCTGGAGGTACTTGGCAATTAAACAGCCAGTGTGACCCAACCTACTGTCCTGTTACCTGTGATGGCAGGGAGCACCACATGTGCCTCTCTTGTCATGTGCCCACCACCCACACTGTTTATGTAAAAAACTTTATATAAAAAAGCTTAAATAAGTAAATGATGTATTTGCAGAGGCAATGAAGAGTACCCATGCAACTTAGTACTTACATTTAGGAAACGACCCACATTTCCTTCTTTTGTGGCGTCCAGTACATAAATACTTTCTTCACTGGCATTCTTGGGAAGCATCCCATCACCATCAGATTCCTCACAAAGTGCATCTTGTTTTGGCTGCCTGCTATTTTCTTTGCAGTCAGCTTTTAGGGGTGCACTGTTGGATGGCTTCACAACACATGTGTCATCCAGCACACTGGACTTGACACAATCAACACCCTGCAGTAACAGACTCTTTCTTCTGCATCCTGCACTCTCTACACCAGCAGAGTCAGTCTGTCCAATTTCCATCAGATGTTCTTCCTTCTGCTGCTGGGTGGATTCTGTCAATGGACATGTACGTTATTTCTCAACACCAATTTAAGGCCAAACCCTTTCCCTTGTTTGGCCCCGAACTCTTAGCCATGCACTTTTCCCACATCCTTCAAAATCTAAGCAGCTTCCTTGCTATCTACAAGTCTATAACACATTTTTTCCATGTCTCTCATCAATCCTCCCACAAATGACTGTTTCCTGCTGTGATGCCTAAAGCACTTGCTCAAAGTGCCTCTGAGTGACCTAGTGTCTCACTCTTCTCAAATCCCATTCCAGACTGACTTTTCCCACATAGCATTTTTTATCATTCTCCACCTTAATTCCTAAGAGAATCACAAACTGTAGTTAAGACAGAAGCAAGATGCATGTGCAAATAGTGTCAGTTTCACACTGCCTCTCCAGCTTGAGGTCCCTCCACCCCAGTATTATATCCTGTTCAATTTTTGTTGGCTGGAACACGTACTGGGTGTGACACAGCAAGATCTGCAAGGCTGACTTTCCCACAACTGCACAGTATTTGAGAAGCTGCTGTCTGGACAGTTCAACATGTCTCAACATCTACAGACAACATTGTTCTACTCTAAGAACTGGCCTGCCCACACTGTCTATATGAAAGTCTATCTCCTGATGGGACACAACTGTACAAAGCATGCAGTATGTAGAGCTCTGCAAACCTACTTTCTTTTCCTTTCTTTGTTCCACTGGTTAGTTTTGTTCTGCTTGACTGATGAATCTGAGAACTATCATCTTCATCTGAGCTGGCACTGTGCACCTGTGTATCAAACGAAAAGGCTGTGACGTGCTGCACACAACTCTGGGCCAAGAGGGCACAGCAAGTGGCTTTTAGAACTCCAAGGCTGAAGTTTCAAAGCTACAGTAATGCATAGCTGTGGCTGAATTTGAGAAGTTAATTCCTTTACAGCAATGCAACATTTATCTTAATTTCAAATTCTCCTTCATAATAACCAGGAAAGAGTCCCCCAGTCAATAAGACATGTAAATAAGTGCTTAAGTCGCAACAATTTCAACAGAATTGTTAAGTTGCTGAGCCAAATTCCAAACGTGCTTTTTACACAGTTTCAATGAAACGACCAGATGTGGCACAATTTCTCCTCTCCCATCACAAAAAGGCAATTAGTAACGGGACCTCTAGAATGGACAGCACTGCAAAACATTTGCATGAAAATTCCATGTGCATTTCTTAAGGGCAATCAATCCAGTAAAAACCTACAGCATAAGTTTACACCAGTTTTCCTCCTCTGCACATGTTTGCAGGCAACACTTCACACTCATGAAAGGTCAGAAGTCACATTCAGGTCAGTTCTCCCAACTCTGCCACTGTATGAGAAAACTGACATCGTGAAATTCCCTTCTCTCCCTGCTGTGCCATTCTTAGGGGAGATATCACAAAAATATTATCACTCTGACCCCCTAACTCTGTACACAAGGGGTGCAGGGGGAGAATAATTACTTCAGGCTCTTGAGGAGTGTAAGTGAAGGGTGGAGAGAGGAAGGCCATGAGAGTAGATAGTGCTGGTCTGGGGGAACATGCTGAAGGACTGATACTGGAGAAGGGATGGGATACAGCTTGCAGCATGACAGCCTAGCTCACAGTGTGACACAATCTCATGAAGAAAGGTCCTTAGAACTATCTAAACATACAAGATGAAAATGTCAAAGTTAACATACATATTCAACACAGTGAAAAATGAATCTGTTAAAGCCACTTACTACCATTTTTAGCTGGTGATTGTGAAAAACAAGTGTTTTGGTTCCAGGCCTTCTCATAGTTGCATTACTTGAGTTCTTTAGATGAGCCCTGCACAGAAAGGTCAAAAGGAAATGATAAAAGACAAACAGACCCATAAGTAACTCTCACAACACACATTTCTCTAACAATCTCTAGTTCCAGTCTCTTCTCTAGAGGAACTACAGCAGAGCCTGCAGTCTGGCCTCACCCCATGTTCTGTGAGTATTTTGTTTTTAAGAATTGAGAACATAGGCTAGGTTCTCTATTGCATTTGTAAGAAAGCTCAAACTTTTTTGAGAGATCAGCAGCTGCTTTTACATCCTTTTCCAGTTGTCAGGCTGAGAACCAAACTGTCTATTGCTTTACTATTATTATATCAGATGATCTCAAAATAGAGCACATACAGAGCTGTGCCTTTTCCTGCTACTACTTTCAACAGTTTTGACAGTACAGCTTTCAACTAGGAAAACATATTCACTGCAAAAGTGAGGTGTTGTCAGACTCTTAACAGGAGAGGTTAAGGTTTCTGGCAAGAAAGGTTATTTTACAAATAACAAAAGGTTTAGAGACTGGGAGCAAAGGGCAGAACAGCTGGTGGCTGATGTATTATCAAACCCTTCAGTGTCTTTGAGTATCTTTAAACAATTTATTTCAAGTATATTTTATTAATTCTTTCAAATTAGCATTACCATTAATGCCCTGAACAGATCAAGTACAGCCAAGAGATGAACTGAATTTCTAGAAAATGCCAAGTGGTACACATAAGTAAAATTATTATAGAGGGAAAACTCTGCCCCACTAGAAGAAATAATTGGGAATTTAAAAAGAAGTTCAGAAAGAAAAAAACCACCACCCTCATATGAGGACATATTCTAAGTTATACAACAGAATTTCAAGATTAGCAGAGTATCAGTTTTGTTATGCTTAAGCTTACTTTGCTAAACTTACAGGGTTGATTTATTTTCATTATCCACAGTCTGAGACAAGGATTCCTGATTCTCAAGAATGTCATTTTTGTCAGTCTGCACTAGTTCAATCACTGAGTCTGAACGATCAAGGTCAAGTTTTCTTTTTTTGGAAGAAAAGTCATGGCCTCTATCATTCACTGCACTTTTCTCCTTCAGCTCTTGCTCAGCATCTCCCAGTACTTCAGCTCTGCTCATTAATCTGCCTGAAAGAAAAAGAAAAGTTTTCTTGGTTTTTTTTTTTAATCCTTGTTTGCTGAGTCACTCTCACTATCACAGGTCAAACTTACATTAATAAATACAAGAGCATTACTTGGGAAAGCAAATTATGAATGCTGTCTATAATTCTATAATGTCAATATAGGCTGAAGTACAAACTGAATTAGACAAGGGCATGTAGTGATAAGACAAAGGACAATGGCTTTAAACTGAAAGAGAGCACATCTAGATTAGATATTAGTGAGAACTTCTTCACTGTGAAGGTGGGAGGCACTGGCACAAGTTGCCCAGAGAAGCTGTGAGAGCCCCATCTCTGGAAGTGTTCAAGACCACTTTGGGTGGGGTTCTCAGTCATCTGCTCTAGTGAAAAGTGTCCCTGCCCATGGCAGGAATGCAACTAGATGTTTTTTAAGATCCCTTCCAACCCAAACAATTCTATTATTTTAACCGAAGGAAAATTAGCCCTGGCATGGGATGCACAGATTTGTGAGGGAAAAAAATCAGCAGTCTGAGATAGCTTTTGCTCCCATTTGTCTGTCACCATCTCATAACAGAGCTTTTCAAAGTTCTTCTTAATATTGATCATATTGCAAGTTAAGATTACAGTGACACACTTATCTTCCAACCTTGTATTTCCCTGTTCTCAAAAAAAAATTCCAGGGCACACACCATGGGAGAGGAAGAATTACGCTACATGTGTTCACAGTTCCCCTCCTGCTACCTGAGTAAGTACAAACAAATGTCCCCTTGTCAATGTCATCCAGGCAGCGGACACCCCAGCCCTTCTTCTCCGTGTTGAACACTTGCAGCCTGACTTGAATGCCATGCTGTACAACTCTGTTCTGACACATCAGCTTGTCACACCTGCACAACACACTACACTCATAAATCCTGTCAAGAGAAGAAAAACAAAGCACAATATAAATGGATGCATTAGCATAGCAAAGTTCCTATTATTAATTCCCCTTCTGAGCATCAACAAGGCAGTGGACTGAAATATAAAGACTCTGGCTAAAACTGGTTGTGCAGCAATGTCCTGAAGCGTGTGACTTTCTTGACTGCTGGTTCATTAATTTTAAGAGTCTGTCTGCCAGATTTTGGCATAAGTATACACAAGATTACATATATTTTGGCATAATAAATGCTATATTTTTGTTTTATAGGAGTAAATCACACAGAAACAGAAATCCCTAAGAAGTACTTAATTCTATACTGGAACTGATTTTAGCAAGATGACATATGCCTGGACTTCACTGTAGCTGTCCATGATAAGGAAGCATTTCCAAAAGGACTCATAATTGTGGGTTTTTTTGCATCTGTTTCTGGGTTCTCTGACAACTTTAATTCTGCATGTCAGCCAAAAACTAACATCACACAGAAGACCAAAAGGGGCTTCTGAAGCCTGTAGATTCAAGCCTTTGGCGAGTGCAGAAAGCTACCTTGCATAATTCCTCTCCTAGACACCTGAAGTAACTGGCATCTTCTCCAGGTCACCTATTAATCCACAGGAGCTGAATAAGAGAAAGGGCAAAAACTTGAAACATTGGATGGCTTTGGAGATTCTTGGAAGAGTCACCCATAACCAAGTCTGGCAAAAGCAGCTGGCTGATGTGTCTTTAGGATTCTGGTCACTCTTCACACTTCTCCTGGACTTTGACCTAAGCTGTGAAAACTGTAGGATCTGCAATACGAAAGTTTTTTTCCTCCTTTTATTCAAGTCACATTAATTTTTATCATCCTGATCTGTCACTAAAATTGTGACAAAAACAGAAGGTTTCAGTAATCCAAAAACTCCAGTTATTTTAATCCTGTGGCACTTAGACTGAACTACTAACTGCTGTTTTACTTGTCTGCTCTTATTTTACTCCTGTAGTCTTTCTTACCCACTAGGAACAGGTCCCTCCAGTCTTTTGTAACGGTATCCACAAGACCTTTTACTGCTTGGAGACAGAGAAATTTTACTACAGCCTCTTGCTGTCAGCTGTAGGCATGCACATTTTGACCTAGAAATAAGAGTAAAACATCTCAGAATGGATGTGAAGCAGTATAAAACAATCATAAATCTAGGTAATCTGAAATGCAGTTTACTATACACACACACACACACACAGTACACAGTGTACGTATATACACCTGTACTCCCCCTCGCTGCTCCATTTACTCCACAAGGCTGTTTCAGGCACCTTTTTCCTTAGTCTCTTGGCTGGTTACCTGTGCTTTACAATAACCATGTTCTCTCCACCCCAACCCCATTCTTCTGCAAAGTTCCTTAAATGGCACATGCAAACAGCTGAAGTACAACAGAAACTTATTATAAGCAGGACACTGTCAAATGGATCAAATGAATAAAAATCACCTCTTCTGGCACAGCATCCCAGCCTGTTTGCCACTACTCGGTTATCTTCCTCCTTCCTTAGCCCTCAAGAAGTGAAGAATTTTACACTGTGGAAAATTCAAGCAACAGTGCTTGTCTTCACCATTGTTTGTCATGACAACTTTAAAGAGTCACAG
Source organism: Anomalospiza imberbis (assembly GCF_031753505.1). Classification (NCBI taxonomy): domain Eukaryota; kingdom Metazoa; phylum Chordata; class Aves; order Passeriformes; family Viduidae; genus Anomalospiza; species Anomalospiza imberbis. The sequence continues at coordinate 84,390,037 of NC_089682.1, forward strand.
CGATTGTGCAAATCCTAAACCCCAAAACTGCACATCAAAAGCATCTCAATTCTTGCGGGACTTAGTGCAAAGAAGTGGCAGGCTGTGTGCTTGCTGTTTCTCACCGCTTAGCTGAAACTAAATTACTAAAATTAAGCTTCATTATACCAGGCTGTGATTTCAAGCTTTTGTTGGGTCACGAGCAACTATGTTGCACAGCAGCATGTGCAACTGCCCTAGCTGTCAATAATACAAAATGGATGTAACACCAAATAACGCCTAGAGAGAGAGATCAGACAAACATCCTTCAAGAAAGTAGACAAAAATACCACCACACTTGCATATGGTAACTGTGGCAGGTTTCCACAGTGTCTGTAGCTCCGAGTTACTGGGATTTAGAAAAAGATGACAATGAGCAAGAGTATTGGTACTGCTCAGACCACAAATGTATTCTGTAACCAGTGAGTTTTATAGTTTCTGTTTAGACAAGGGGAAGGACGACATGTAGAGGTTGGGAATGGGGATGTTTCTTCATCTGCCCTCAGTAATCCTCTAAGTTCCAAATGATCTGATCTCTCAAGGCTATCCACCCCATCTACAGGATGCCATTTAACAGTAGGAACTGCAGCAGAAATCGTCAGGCAGTATCCTGCCATGAAAACAAGCCTGCCTCTGCTGGCACAAGACTCCCTTCCCTACTCTTTTTACAAAGCCAAGATATCTGCTTGTCAGCTCCACCTGGAGAAGAAGCACTGCCAGTTTGGAATAAAGGAAAAGGAACACAATAATCCGCCTGTTGATGGCTTCCTTCCCTATAAGAGAGGGTGGACCAGTTGGAGCACCCAAGCTCTGGAGAAGAGAAAGACACAATGGTGTCAGTCAACACAAAGCATGGCACAAGATATTCCAGCAGCGCTGGTCCTGTTTGGTACTGCGCCTTCACACCCCACCACCCTGCTTTTGAAGCATCATGTGTCACTGGCCTGAGATGAGATCTTTCTACCTACCTATCGATGCAGCCATCTGTGCAGTCACAGGAATCAACAAACAGGCTGGAGAGATTGTTGAGATAATATCCACGTGGCCATGACGACTTCCTATATTTGAAATAAGGCAATCTTGCGTGGTCGAGACTGTTACAGAAGGAGATGGGTACAGACTCGGCTCCGTTGCTAATATCGAACTCAAACACGAGGGGCTCGGGATTCATGGTGTTCCTGCCCAGCAGCACATATGTGTTGAAGGAGAAGTGATCAACAAATAAGAAATTGCACTCTGTTTCAAACAAGTAATTTTGCACATCTCGAAAGCTTCTCAGACTCCGACCACAAGGAGCTTTGTAATTCACATCCAGTGGCTTTGAAAGGCAGTCTGCTTTTGCATGGCGTCTTTGAAAGTCAAACAGGATTGGGATTTTCAGAGGATTTTCACCCTTGTAGGAATCTACCGCTCTGCTGGCAAGACATGCACTAGAGCACTTGTGGTTCTGATACTGCACATTTAAACGTAAACCTTCAATTTTGCTAGATGCTTCTTTACTCCCTGAGCAGGTTCTTTCTATATCCCTTTTTTTGCTATTGGAAATAAAAGAAAAAAAAAAAAAGAAAGAAGAGCAGCATCTTAGACAACCAGTGCTGTGTACAGTTTTTTTAGCAGTTCAATATTTTTAGCCCCATTGCTAGAAGGCCCAAGGTTTCACATAGTGAAATTGTCCTAAGAACATATAAAGACATATTCAGTTGCATAAAACAAAGCTTCTTCCCAGAACTTATATGCTAAAACATAGCAAGGATTTTTTTTTTTTAAGGAATGATGTATTTACCCCCATCTTTCAAATCAGTACCTGAGGCTAAATACTAAACACAGAGAGACTAAGTTGCACACCTGACGATCTGCACAGTAAGGAAAGCCTGAGAACTGATGCTTAAGTCCTAACCCTGATAACATCATAAACCTTTATTCACAACCACGCCCTATTCTGCAACGTTCTAATGTGGGAAATTAGACAAGTCTACGCAAAACCTCAGATTTTCCACACAGGTCAAGTTAAAAACATTTTCACTTTGAAAACTTACAGGATTCAAATTGGGCTTAAACACTGACTTGAGAAATACACATTTTAGAACTCTCTCAACTGCAGTAGAGAATATGTCAAATAAGGAACTGAAATGAAGGCACTGACCTGTCAGAAGCTTCTACAGTGTCTGGAGCATTGTCATCTGGAAGAAGAGGCTGCAGTTTGGGTTTGGTTTCCTGTGCACCATCTCCATTCAACTCATCGCTTACTGGAAAAAATTGAATGTGAGCAAAATCTTCATCAAACCAGATTTCAATTTATGATTAAATTTACTTTAGTTACTAAAGAGATAATTAACAAAACACATTACAAACAAGACATTGCTATGAACTACAGCTAACAAAAAGCTTCTTAGCAAGTGTCCTACTGAAAAATCTTCCATGTGGTTTTCAAAGTGACCAGAAAGAACACACACATGAAAGACTTTTACAGATCTCCCTTCATTGTTAGAGATAAAAGGATGCCAAGCTATTACAGCCAGTGGAGCCGTGCACAGGATAACTGCTCACAGACAGCTTGGGTTCAAAAGGGCTTACTAGTTCAAATTCTCTTTCCGTGGTACAAGTATTATAAGTATACACACAAACCACAAAAATACAAACCCAGGTGAGAGCTCACAGTTCAGTACTTGAGGAAATTATTAATTAGGTTTTCCTCATTGTAGTGCTAATGGCCTTTTCAGATCTATTTTATTGATTTCAATGAAAGGAATTGAGCTTCTGGTGAGCCAAACAAGACAAATTAAATCCACATACCAAACAAACACAATGGAAATGCACGTACCATTTGCCAAGGTTAAGAGATCACCTAGATTAGCTTCATTCACCAGTGCCCAAGCCTGCCAGCATTCTATGCAAAAAAATCAAACCAAAACAGATACTAAGTTGAATTTAAGTAATGATAACAGGTAAAACAAGGTGCTAAATCTTCCACAGACACTTGTTTCTCCTCACTTGCTCACCTAGAGCATCGCAAGACTGATACTACTAGAAATGTGCTGCACCACAGACCTGAGCGGACACATCTGGGAATTACAAAATTGTTACAGCTCACAGTAGTAGTTGTGAATTGGCACTGAATATCCGTCAGCTTTTGGAAAGCTGCTGGAATGTTTCCAAACACACCAACTGGTGGCCTACAGCGGCAGCAATATATTTAAAGACAATTTAGTGTAAGCTTCTACCTTGGTCATCAGATTGATCATCTGCAGGTTAGGAAGGGCTAGAACTTGGCAGACCAAATTAATACTACTTCTAAATTGATGGAAATGGCCTTCAGATAGAAGAATGCAAGAGACCTGTTCTGTCTCAACCTCCTACCCCATGCAATAAATGGCAAGCTGGCAGACAACTCTCAGTAAAATCCACCTTTATATTTTAACTTGAAACCTTTACAGAACAAAGCACAGAAAAATTCAAACTGAACTTTATCACAGATTCATTGCATCATCTGGGGATTCAAGTTCAACTTTTATCTCTGCACTGCTTTGATATTTTGTCCTAACAGTCAAGATGTGGGAGCTTAAGAACACAAGAAGTTGCACTTCCAGTTTAGAGGAAGTTTTGCATATATAATACAGTGTGTGGCTATATTTGTTTAAAAGCACCTTACACCACTGCACATTTTCTTGCACAAAAAACCCCAATAAGATCCATAGATTACATTCATATGGGTGACTTAACAAAAATAAGCAATTTTACTCAATTAAATAAACCAGTAAAAAGAAATCTGTGCATTGCTCCAAGCTTATCAGAATTATGATTTTAATGTATTTTGATGTAGATAGGGGAAGCTTATTTCCTTGAAAATCAGGAGCAATCTGAAATGCATTAGTGTCACATTTTTCTACTATTATTTCATGTTATAATGGTGTCTCTGACAAAAAAAATACTGAGGTGATTATTATCCTATCCCAAAACCACTCAATTCACTGACAACAGCTTGAAAGGCTAAAATTTCTGATGATAAATGAAACACAAGTCATTGCAGATATTTCATGACTTTTCTAAAATGAATATTTCAGTTCCATGTGCTTAAGAGCCATTCATTGTTGAAAAAGTATACAGCCGAAACAAGAAAATAGCCAATTGTACCTGAAATTGCTTTTCTTTTTTAAAAAAAGAAAATACATTTTTTAAAAGTGCTTAAAACCACCAACAGCTAAGTTATTAAAATTCAGAGATATCTGGATTATGGCAGATATACTTGGAACTACACAATGCAGGCCACAGCCACTCTGCAGTCCAGTTTAACCACTACAAGGATTTCAAACCTTGGTTTGTTGCAGTTCCATTCTTGATCTTTTCCTTCAGCAATGACAGCACATTTTGCAGCTGCTCAAATATGACATCCACTCTTCTTCCTTCCAATTGTGTCCAAAATGTCTTCACATCACCTGAAATGCAAATTACCATTTACAGCTCCTGAGAAGTCTAAAAACATGTCTAACTCCTAGTGGACTATTCAAAGGCTCCCATTCATTTAATTTGGAGGCACTTCTGAAAAAACAATCAGTACAGCAGGATTCATTAAACCTCCAGAAGTCTATTCCTAAACCTAATCAAGAAAGCAAAACAGAAGTCAAGTGATGAACTGGAGTGGCTTCCAGTGGTGTACAATGCTCCTTCAAGCAACTTTTTAAGCAGGTCACAAAGGGAGCTGTGTAAGCCTTTCTTCAAAGACCAGCAAATGAGTCCCACTAAAAATTAATCACTGAACCTCACAAAAGCGACACAGGAGAATATTTTCAAATGAATGAACTGAGTATTTTACTTGACAAAAGACACTGGGATTTTTTATTATAGCTGTAACCTCTCTTAGCTGCATAGGCTGACTATCCTGTCCCATCATTAGTTTTGAAATGTTTTGTTGGGGAAAAAACTTTCAAAATATTTTCAGATAAAAGCAGTTTGAAGAATTTTGTTCACCCAGGGGTATCAGTTGAAATAATTAACACAACCCATATAACATGCCTCCTTCCTCTACTAGAAATATTTATAAAGAACATTTTGTTTAAATAAATGTTTTTAAGCTACTGGTTTAGAACCTTTGAGGTGCTAAGCCCATTCATGAAGGCTCTTATTAAAACTTTAGCTGTGTGTCATGGTTTGACACTGGCTCGATGCCAGCGCCCCCATGAAAATGTACTTTTCTAAATAATTGCTGTGAGATGTGATCAGGAACAGAGCAGAGCAGGCCCAAGCTTAATAACAAAGAAAAGAACTTTATTACACTACTACTACTATAAAAACTACAAACACTAAATCCTGGATGAAGACTTTCCAAAACACCCCTCCTCCTCCCACCTAATTTCTAAACAAACTCAACAGTGAGACACCACCCAGGATCCTGATCAAGTTGCCACCCTTCAGATAATCAATACTCAGTCCATCAAGGGAGACAGGAGTCTCTCCTGTGCCACAGACCCCCCCAGGAAACACAATTGCCACCCTTGTGTTTCCATGTCACACATGGCAACTGCCCGGAGAAAATCTGTCATGGTGACACTCTCCTTTCCATGTCACAGTGCTCTCACCACCGGGCATGGACAGACTGCTCATAGGGCTCCTTTAAGGATGCTTTGCCATGGACCAAAAGAGACAACAGTTCAGTTTCTCATTTTGGGACTACAGTCCCCCCCATTTTCCCCTGGGGCCGAGGGTCCAAGAACAGAGGTCTTCTTCTCCTCTTCTTCTTCCTTGAAGATAGAGGGCTTCTCCACACCTTCTCCAACTTTCCTCTGTTCTCTCTACTCCTCTGTTGGTAATCACTGAAACAAGTCTCTTGGCTCACCAACGCACCCCCCTAAGTGCAGCTTCTGTCAGGAGAATTTGGTTCAGTCTATGGCTAACAAGAAAAGTCCAGCCACAAGCCACTCCATCATCTCCTCCCAACTCAAAAATTTCCTCTTCCATCATCTCGGATCCCAGACTGTCTCTCTTCTACTTCAAATCAAGGAGGAGTAATATTTTACAAAGTCTTCATTTCTCAGGAAAGGGTTAAAAGTTCAGACTCCCTGGACGGCTGAAATCTCTGCCCAGCAGCTGATTCCCGAGGCCAAGGCTGGGCGTCTTCCCCCCCACCTTTCTCCTCTGCCGGCAAAGTTACAGGTGCCGTCCAGACTCTCTGTCTCTTCCCTCTGGGGGGGGAATGACAAAGGCATCTCCGCTTCTTTCCACCCTTCCGTCCACAGGAGCTGGCTCAGTTCCAGTCCTTCTACCCCTCAGCTCACCTCGACCAGGCCTCATGGCTTCCCCTCCCCCACCCAGCCCCATGGCTGGGCAGGGGAGGTCCGCACAGCACCCTGACTGGAACCAAAGAGAGCGAGCTCTTGGGAGTTCCTGCTTTTAACCCCCTGTGTTCTCAGAGGCGTATCCCTATCTTCAGTGGTCACTTCAGGTGCCAATATCCAAACTTGACCACTGATTGGTTTGACCCAACTTCCTAAAAAAATCACTTCCATGTCAAACCACGACACTGCGCATCTTTGTCAAGGACTGTGAAAAGGAAATATGTTTCAGTGTGTCAAAAGATGATGGCAGAAGAAAGAACCAGCTCTTTTTCAATTAATGTTGCTCTTCTTCAGTGACCAAGAACAAAAGCATAAGCAAATCTGTTCTCCTATTCCATTTCTAGAGGTGGAGTCACACTGTCACCATACTAGGTTTTACATTCCACTTTCAGACAGCAAATCTCTGTTGGCAAATGTGCTAGGATGACACCTTCCCAGCAGTCAAGAAATACTGCATTCTTCTCAGGCTCATAAAAAAATATTCCTTCATTTTTTGACTTTGTAGAGAATGACTTCTGTCACCCAGGGTACCAGAAGCCCCACGATACTACGGCAGTGTGGTTACTCTCAAAAGCACCATGACAGCAGTGGAAGAAGTGACAGTCTTTTGTCACCACAACCCCTGCTGCTTGTGTCACCAGCACCTAAAGGCATAATACTTAATATCAACAGGCGATAACAAAAGTACTTTGTCTTGTGAAATAGTCTGATTTGGCATTAACTCTTGACAAAATTTAATTATCTAATATATTAACAGATTTTTTTTTAAACAGGTGGAAAGGTTAAAGTCCAATTACAGAAAACGCCACAAAATTTTTTGGAAACCTACAATACTGATCCAAGGGACACCACCTGCCCTGTGCCATTCCCACCCTTTTGCTGTGCATGACAGTATTACAAATTGAAAATAACAAAATCTATATTTAATATTTGTGTTTAAAACAAAATTTTAAAAATACATTCAATTAAAAATAAACATTTAGAACTTCTAGTAATAAGTTTCTCCGTTGCAGATTAAAACTGCTGTCCTTATCCATTATATGTTTTCAAATATTTCCACACATGGACCAAATCTGGATAGCATTGGTGGATGGATTACTTCAGAGGATGGGTGACAGAACAGCTTCTTGTTTCTGGGTCCTCAGCTATAACAATGTGTAGGCCATAGGGAAATAAAACACTCACCTTGGAAATGCCTCCCCAGTTGTCATGCTGGAGTGCCCCAAAACTCCGGCAGCAAAAGCTTTGTTTTGCACGGAGAAGCAAAGACTGCATTTGAAGATGACAGTATAATTTTCATTTCACAAAAGACAGATGTCCACACCACTAATCTCTCCAGTGCTAATGCTGCTATCACCAATCACAGCCAGAAGGACAGGGAATGAGCAGCCACCAGATACATCTACCTTGTCAGCATTCAGAACCATCTCTCCAGCTGATGGATCACTGTCATCTGGCTGGAGGGATTTTCTTTTCCCTTTATAGAATCCTTGTGAGCACATATCTCTTTTCTTTCCCAGCATTGTGCAGGGGATGATGCTAGAGCAAGCAACAAGCAGCCAAGGTCAGGGCTAGTTACTCCAGCCACCAGATAAACAACCTGGGTGCGTGTTTCCTGTAGTGCTGCCGACAAACCTCTTACACCATAAAAGGCAAAACTATTGTCTTCCAGTAGTAATTTTCATATCAGAATCAGTGGCAAATATACACTCCTTTTCTCTTTCCTTCCATAAATCCAGATTATACTACCTTCAGTGCTCTCCTCCCTGGAACTGTTAAGGTTCTCCTCTTCAAAGAAGTCACACAGCACTGCAAGAGGTACAGAATGGACAAGAGATCAGGTGAGAAATTAAAAATAGTTGTAGCTACTCAGCTTTTCAAAATTTATACAAGTAAATATTACAGTGGGTATCAGGAGGAACACAGTGTGAGAATATATTGTGTTGAAATAGTCATTCCCCTTTCAAACAGTCACCCCACGCCTTGTCAAGATCTAGCTGAGGAACACTCAAACAAGCAATGCGAGGAATTTTTTTTTTACTTAGGTCATTTCTTACTGTCCTTGAGGCATGAAGCTGTCACAAGATGACCAGCACATTCAGATGAGCTTACACAACCCCCTTGCCCATTAACTCACAGTTGTTTTTTTTTTCTTTCCTAAACTGATGTGCTCAGTACAGCAATACTATAACTAAATCAATTTATTTAGGGAAAAAAAGGAAAGCTTTTTTAAGTTAAATAAATTACTGAATCTGTTTCTTGACAAATGCAAGATACCCTTCACTGCAAGAATACTAAGAAGTAAGACAGTGCTCTTCAACCACATTTTAGATCCCAAATTTTTATCTCCACGAATCACAGAATCAAATAGGTTGTTAAACACCTCTGAGATCATCCAGTCCAACCTATGACCGAGCTGCAGGATGCCAACTAGACCGTGGCACTGAGTGCCACATCCAGTCTTCACTTAAACACTTGCAGCGACGGTGACTCCACCACCTCCGTGGGCAGCCCATAGTGACACAGACAGTGTAAAACATGCCTTGTTTACGCTAGCTACTTCATCTTTTCTGTGCTGTAACTGAAAAAAGAAATCAACCCCAAACCTTGCCATTCATTCTGGATACTTCATTTAGTTGAACAGGAAAATAGGTTAAGACAGTTGACTCCTAAAAATGTTTCTTGCAAGACTAATGGCTGCCCAAAACATGCATCTATATATACATATATATATATAATTTTTTAAGACTCACTGCTTTTCTCTTCCATCCTGCGGGGATGCCGCTCGGAGAGCTGTCACCCGCGCTGGGGCGGCGCCGAGCCCGGCTCCGGTCGGGGTCTCGCTGCGCTCCGCCACGGCTGCAGGGCCCGCGCCGAGGGCCGGCGGGCAGGGGCCAGGGTGCCTCTTCGGGCTGGGAGGCTGGCATGGGGCGTGCGTGCGGCCAGGGGTCGGGCCCCAGGTCACTCCCGCACCCCTCAGGGCCTCGTCCCGGCCCCCGCCGGCTTCTTCTGCTTCTTCCCTTCTCCTTCGCTTCCTCCTCCTCCTCCTCCTCCTCCTCCTCCTCCTCCTCCAACGCTGCTCCCGCGCTGCCGACCGACAGGGGGCGCAACCCCGCCGGGGAGCGCGAGAGCCTGGATGGGGGCGGCCCCGCAGGAGGCGGGGCCGCGCGCGCACCACCTTTCTCTCTCTTCCCATTGGTTAGGGCGGCAGGAGGGGCGGCGGCACCGGCCAATGGAGGAGCAGGGAGGGCGGGGAGGGGGCGGGGCCGTGCGGCGGCGGAGAGGCGGCGCAGGCGGGGCGGGGCCACGGCGGAGGGACTGGAGGTGCGTCCGCCATCTTGGAGGGGCGGGCTGGGGGGCGGCGGCGCCATCTTGGGGCCGGGAGGAGAGCGGGAGAACGGGAGGAGAGCGGGGCAACGGGAGGAGAGCGGGAGAACGGGAGGAGAGCGGGAGAACGGGAGGAGAGCGGGAGAACGGGAGGGGAGCGGGAGAACGGGAGGAGAGCGGCGCAACGGGAGGAGAGCGGGGCAACGGGAGGGGAGCGGGAGAACGGGAGGGGAGCGGGGGAACGGGAGGAGAGCGGGGGAACGGGAGGGGTGGGCCCGCTGGTCTGGGTGGGCCCGCTGGTCTGGGCGGGCGGGAGGGCTGCGCTCGTTTCATTAATATTTCTTAAATTAAAGCGTTTGGTACGTGAGCGGGTTGCGTAACCTCGTTGCTGGTCTCTGCTCTTCTTCCTTGCTGGCTGCGCTGCTGCCGTATGAAGCTTTAAATAGTGGCTGCCCTTTTCTGTTCGAAATGCGAAAATAAAAGTTTTATATGTGTAAAATTTTCAGCTGCGTTGCCTTTGCGAGTGTTGTTGTTGTACCTACGTAAAGGTGTTTTTCACAGGGGCAAAAATAAAAAGTACTCTTAAAAAGCAGGGAGGGTGCTTTTTGCTTTTTTTGTCGCTTTTTTTTGCCACCACTGTAGAGATAAACATGATATGCTTAAAGAATTGGGAAAATATTTCTTGTCTTCTAGATACTGCCAATCTTGTGGCGGGGTGGGGGGTAGAAGTGTGATTATTCTGGGGATGGGAATGCTGTGTTTACACGACTTGGAGCTCTCATCCGACCCAAGATCCTCCAGAAGATTTTGATGTCCAGCGTCTGCTTTGTACTCCTATAAAACCTTTTAAATGTTTACACAGACGTGCTCTGTGGCTGAAGTTCAGCCCATGAGAACTGCCCGGCTCCCTAGACAAGAATGAGACAACTCACAGCAACATTCCTGGGAAGAGGGTGGCTCAGCACTCCTGATGTGCTGGCAAATCTCTCAATAAAATAGCAGTGTATTATGTCTTGTAAAAGAGACTTCTCCCTTGGAATTGTTCGTTTTAAAATTAACCACAAGCTTTTCTTGCTCTTGGAATATTCTGCATTATGAGATGATGCTTGCAGATTAATCTTGCTTTGCTGAATTATTAATACATGTGCTCGTGAATACTGAATGTTAGGGAACATTTGTGGTTTACGATTGTATATATGGAATAAACCGAACACAGAGAAGATGGAGCCCAGTGCTGGAAGAATCTGAAAGAACATGACTGCCTGCCTTGGACAAATTTTGAATTTTATTAGTATATTAGAAAGTACAAATAGATTTTGCTTGCTATTTGAAGCAAAAAGAATGGGAAATACATATTTCTTAAAATTAAAGACTTAGGACAAAATTAATGAGGCACTTTTGAAACGTGCCTGAGCTTCCTTCATTTTGCTTTTAGCCTGGAACTGTAATATAGGCTTTCTGCAACACAGCTGCAAATTCTGCCAATGAACCAGTAAGCTCAGTTCTTCCCAAACTTGTTAGGTGGCAGAAGCTCACAAGCAATGCTGATCTGACATCCCAGCAACCTGCCTGCAGCTCTCCTCCAGCAGCAGTGTGAGCTTCCTGGGGCTCTGCAGTCTGGACCCGGACTGACTACCTGTACCCAGAGGTGAGAGCAGTGCTCCCATGGGGTGACAGAAAGGAATGACTGTCCTGGTGAATGGTGCTGTTGACTGAGTTGCTGAATCAAGCTTTCATTACATAGTTCTGGTCATATGTTGAGAGTTAAAATGAGCAATTGCATAGACAGGCAGAGTGCAGTAGCTCCTTGAAGTGGGAGGAGGCGAACCTGGTCCCAAAGGAATTAATCTAGTTCTCTTCTCCAGGGATGTTTTTTCACCTTGAATGCAGTGGGGATTTGGGGTGTTCCTCATATGACCAGATAGACTTGGGTGAGGTAGAGGCACACCAGTCAAACTCCAGCAAACAGCAAAGCAGTCAAAGCCATAGACATTGGAAAGCCATGGGCATTCTGAAAATGTTTTTTTAAAATTCTGATAGAGCTTTTTGTTCTTTTCTGATGGGCTTGGCTCTTTGTTTTATTGACTCTTCTTAAAGTGTCATCATATCTATTGAATACTTCTGCCAGCTCCTGCTCTGTCACATTCTCCCAGTTACCCTTGGTGATTTAACTTGCCCCCTTACAGATGAGTGTCTGCACTTCATCCTTTCAAAATGCAGCTCTAATATAATCTTCTCTTTTATTACATTGATTAGTTTGTGTGGTTTATATGTAGTCTCTCGTTATCCACATCTCTCTTCAGTAAGGTAACAGAACAGAGAACAGGCAATTCAGTGCAAATCATAGATCATTTCTACTTTACAAATTGATTACCAACAAAATGGTCTTAGTGAGGCAGCCTTTGGTTTATCGTCGAAATTCTGCTGTAACATGTCATTGTCTATGAAGACACAGGCTAATATTCCCCATAGGTATGTTGCTCACTAATTGGACTCAGACTATTTACAGGTCCTCAGTATGTTTTGTTACTATGTTTTGTAATTCTTTTGCTATTGTAGATATGGTAGAAGGTTATTTGGATTTTTTTCCCAGGTATTAAATGAAAGAAAGAGGAGATTATGGGTCTCTGAAAAATCTGTAAATTAATTTTGTTCTACCTCTTGTGTAAGCATGTTTGCATTCTTGGCAGCTAAAAGTCTAACAAATTGTCTGTTTGAGGAGGTTCTAAAATCATAGGCCGTTATAGTCCTAAGGGAATCTTAAAACACAGGCAGAGACTGGCTAGGAAAAGGAAAGGAAAAATTTGTGTCACTGTTTTAACAATAGACTTCTTTCATGTGGAGGACCTAGATGTCTGTTAATTACTAACTGGCTTGAGAGTTTTGGAATCTGGCCCAATATGCTGAAACTCTTAACCATCCACTGGCTGGCATTTTGTTCAAGGTCTGCATTTGGAAACTGGTAATGCAATGGATTTCGTCTTTACTGACTGTTTATGTAGTAGAGGCGTTTTCAGTTTCAGCCATGTTTCTGTCTTACAGTCTCGGTGTTCATTGCCAGCAAAGATTCCAGGCAGCTGCGTGAGCACAGAGAGCAAGGACTGGTTTGGATGTTAGATTATGTCGGACCAAGCTGAGCAGCATGTGTTGCCTTTGCTGTGCCACAGCCCCACCACATTGATCAAGACCTAAAACTTTGCCCTCTAATTTTGGGTGATGTGAATGAATTAACAAGATCTGAAAACCTATGATTATGAGTGCACTTGAAAGGGCGCGAGATTTCTGGAAACCAGGCAGTAGATGTATATGATGAAAGGAATCCAAAATAAATAGATGCCTAAACCACTTTTTATCTTCATTTTTCCATGTGAGCACAGCAATTTATTTATCTGAAATAAATTTTCACTGGTACTTTCTGAAGTAAGGCTTGTGGCTGTAAAGTATTCTGGCCTTTTTGATGGTTCTTTGTGGGTTTGCCTGCAGGGTAAAGTATGCACATAAACTATTTTCATTACATGAACACATAGGAGACATTAGGCAATCTGCAAGAATTAATAGATTTGTGATGTTCCCACTCTGAAGAGATCATCTCTGGGGACCCCTACAACTTCATTCTGATTTGCCTTTTGACTGTTAAATCCAAGTGTGGAGGCCACTGCCCTTGTGGTGCCAGCTGATAGAAGGTTGATGGGCTGGTGCTGGTCTTGATAGCTGCTGTGCAAGCAAAGGCTGGAGAGTGCCTGGTGTAGAATTGGACTTCAATTAATAAAAGTCATCAAAAGGAGGCATAGGGTAACGACCTGAAGTCACTATTGTGTGTGGTGAAATAACCACTTTCATATAAATCTGAAATGTGTAAGGTTTCAAATGTACTACAGGGAATTTGACTAAAACCTTAGAAAACAGGGTAGATATGTATTGTGATGTGGAGGCTCAACAATAGAGCTCTTCATAAGAATATTCTGGGCTAAACAGTCCTTAGTCACAGCTTCCTGTGGGGAGATGTATTTAGTTGAAGAAAATTCTAATTTTGTAGTTGATTTTTTTTTCTTTAATCCAGTTCAATGTGCTGCATCAGCATATGGTTTGGCATAACTTTGTAGAGGTGTGAAACCAGCAATAAGGTGTGAGGAACAGGAGCAGCAAGAATGGGAGGGAGCATTGTCCTATTAATATTTATTTCATTTGGGTTTGTTTATAAGCGTTTTGAAGGGCCAGGGAAGCCACAGTCCCTGGAATTTTTAAAATGGATACTGTCAAAGAAAGAAACAGTCCAGATGTTCCTGTGCTTCTTGGACTGCCCTGTTCCTTTGTGTCATTACTCATGGGACTGGTTGGGGTTTAAACCACCCCCGAACACAAACAAACAAAACCAAAGAAAAAACCAAACCAAACAGCAGCAAAAAGAACAAAAACCACAAAAAACCCAAAACAAGCAAACAGCCCCCCCCCCCCCCAACCAAGCAAACAAAAAACCCAAATAAAACAAAACCAAAAAAACCCCACAAAAACTTCCTTGGCTCAGCTATACTTATCTGAATAACTTTTCCCATCTTATTTGCTGTGCAGCCACTTGGTATTTGTGCTTTTCTCAGGGAATGGGAGGTGGCCTAGGTGTAAAATGAGTATCTGGAAATTGATGGATTGCTTTCTGATTTTATTGTTGGTGTCATTTATCTCAGTTTAAAATATTTGAGCCAACCATTTCTGTATTATGAGCAAAGTAGTGGTATGGGCAGAATACTTACTGTATCTAGGTTATTTTGGATACAGCAGAGCCTGCACCTCTCTGTGTTCTCAGTTCAGCTGGATGAAAATCCCCTCCTGCTTTTTACAGACAGCGGAGACAAATGGGTTTTTCTCGTGAGTGCTTGCCTTTAAGTTTGTTGTTACCTTTTTTCCCTGTAAAATTCTTGAATTACTGGAACCAAAGAAGCTGTGTTGAAAATATATCTGACATTCTTTCACTAAGTGAACTGTGGGCCCAAATCTTTGTGACCTTTTCTTCTTAAAAAAAAAAAAAGCCCTTTAGAAATGTTCCTGAAGTGACTCCAGTGTATAAATTTGGCATTCCTCTCACAGAAGTGGATACATATGCAATTTGTTACAAAGTATTCACAATTTAGATTACATTCAGGCTGGCATTAATAAAAAAAGAGCTTTAATATGATTAAACAAGATTCTCGATACATAAATTTAATGTGCATTTAAAAAGAAATAAGCCCAGCAAACATTTCTGCTTATCATAGTGAAGTGTGTGGAATTGGTTTCTGTCCAGTTTGTGATGAACCAGTTACTTGAGAAGTTGTTGGGTAGCATAATTTGCCTTCGCTTAAAGTGAAAGGTTGTTTTTAAGAATGAAATGATTTTGTTAACAAATTCATAGCAAGGTGTTACAGCCCTTGCATTAACAGATCAAGATGTGTAGTTGCAACCTGGGTGTAGAAATCCGCAGAAAGGGATGGGATTTTTTTTAAACTGTTTTTGCTGCCACATATTGCAGAAATATTTTAGAATTGAACATCCCTCCTCCAAGAAAATGTTAATGATTGGATGAATTATTTTTTCCTTTTAATATTTAATATTTCTTTTTATTCTTTTAATATTGTCCGTATTGATAGAGGTAGTTCCAAAAATTTCTTGCAATTTACATTTAGTAAGTCCTCCACACTTCTCACTTCTCCAAAAGCTGGCTGTTAAGGTTTCATGGTGCCCAGCAGGCAGATCCACCTCCCTCTGCAGTCATGTCATTCCTAGAACTGATGCAAGGGAGGTGATGGCAGTAAAGGCTAGAACTCTCATTTTGACAGCAATGTGTCCTTAGAGCAACTTGATAAATAGTGAAACAACATTTTTAAATTATTTTACAGCATGAGTTAAAAGCACCCTCTCTGATATCATAGTAATGTTTGTACCTTGCTTTTTCTGCTGCAAGAGACAATAATTAAGATGGAAGAAAGTACTGCTGCATAACTGGATTTTGAAATGTGGGGACAGTTGTGTGACAGCCATTGGATCTTTGGGTGATCTTTCTTAAAGATCCTGTGTCAATGTAGCACAAAGGCACTTGTACAAATTTATACATACAAATTTATTGCAGCAAAAATACAGTTTGTTTGCTCTTAAGTGTGGGACGGAAGTTGTGTGCAGCTTTGTAAGTCAAGGCACTGGAGACTGCTGAATACAGAGAGATTAATATTTTGTGGGAAGGGTTCACATCCAGCAGCTGTAGTGCCCTGAGCATTCAGCTCTTTGTTTTGCCTATTTTCATATGTCAGCAGGGAGGCACATCTGTATCAGCTTTCCCTCTTCAAGTGTATCTTTTAATTGTGTACTCTCACTTTCTGCAGTTCACTGGCAGGCAGACAGCTCTCTTTCACTTCTGCAAATAAGCAAAACTTATTTTGGACTACCAGTTCATGGTGGTCATTCACTCCCTGTTGCTTTTGGCTACAAGAGAAGCTGTCTGCAATATAGGATTTATTTACTGTTAGAAGTAAGCACCAAACTGAACCTTGTAGAGTTGGGTGCAAGACTGCATGCTGGTTGTAGTTCTCTGTTAGGGCAAATATTGTGTCTATCATATAGTTCCTGGGAAAAGTCTGTGGGGAGGCATAATTTTTTATTTTTTTACAAATTAGTTTAAGTAAGAGAGCCAAATAAGGCTGAACCTCCTAAACAAAAGCTTATTACTTAGAAATTGTGTTGACCTTTGGTCCTACTTCTTATCTGCAGACCATTAATAGGTCTTGTCTTTTACATTATAATCCATGTTTAGGTCTGTAGTTGCTTGCAACATCTGTTCTGCTCTGTTGGCAAGCATCACACACAGCCCTGGGCAAAATATGGAAGTAAAAGATAAAGTGCTTTAGGCTGAAGGCAGTTTGAATGAGGACAGGTTTGAATGTACTCTGAGGTCAAGCTGGCTTGGTGGTCTTCAGGTTGTGTGTTGTTTGGAAAAGCTTTTCCCTTCAAGAAAGCAGCATTAATGTGAGGAGATACACTCCCTTACGATTCTTCAGTGTTCCACTCTTTTGTCAGGGAAGGGAAGATGCTAGCAGAGAATGTGCTGAGATATTCTTATACTATTCTGGTTGCTTGGGCAGCAGTTAAGTGCTAGTTAAAAATGCACAGAGATCTCATCCATTGTTTTTCCTCCCTGGCTGAACTCCCTCCATGCTGTAAAGTGTCTCCTCACCAGGGTTCCTAAGGTCTCAGCACAGGTCATCAGGCCATGGGAGAAGACTCCTGCAAAAGCTTGAGGGACTCAGCAAATCTCCTCTGTGCAATGTGATGTGCTGCTACATCACTGATACACTTCTAGCTGTGCCTACAGGAGTGTCTCCCAAAGCTGGAGATTGGCTGAGGATGTGGGAACACGTGGCTGTCTGGAATAGATACAAAAAGAGGGTTTCAGGAAAGGGAGAATTATGTCTTGATTTAGAAATGGTTCCAAGGCAGCAGCCAATATATAGGAATAAGTACAAGTAAGTTTTATAAAGATGCTTACAGAAAACTGACTGGATTTTCTTTAGGATTTAAGGCTAATAAGAAGTTTAAAAATACCAGGAGCAAAAAGAACAGTGACATTTGTCTGACGGCTGTGCTAAAGTTGTCAACAATGATGCTGAAAATACAGAACTGTTCTATATTTCTGTAGTGAGAACAAAGATGAATATTACAAATAATCATGTAACTATGAACAAATCCATCATATTCCAGCAGTAAAGACTGAAAGAACACTTTTGAAAATCTATGGAGACTGAGATTTTTTTTTTAATGCCTAGTACTCTAAAAATTTAAGGATTGTCATGAAGCAAAATATTCAACATTATTAATAGAAACATATTATAAAATATCTAGTATTTCAGTTAGATTATGGAGATTATTGATGTATTCTGGCTAAGAAACTCAATCTTGAAAATATTACTGTCAATAAGAATATTTTAATTGATATATAATTTTTTTAGTAATTGGATGTTTGTTTGCAGAAAAATAAAACTCCCAAATGAGCACACGGTTGAAAGAAAATGCACAATCCTTTCTGACAGTTTTATCTAGGTCACGCAGAGTAGAAAGATGACAAATAATGGCATAGCCTCATGTATTTGATTGAATCAAAGAGCATGTTGGCTCTTTTGAAAGATGGACTCAAAGCTTTGTGAAGTTAATAAACATGGGAAGAAGCTGGATATGCCTTAAAAGATGAGGAACAGTATTTGAAAATACTTCAAGGTGTCAAGACTTGTGCCAACAGGCAGTGGACAAGACATTCCTTGTAGATGAGTGGTAGCCAAGAGCTGACAGGCGTTGAATACACTGAATGCAGAGTGGGAGATTTCTTTTGCAGTATTAATGATCTCACTTCCGTAATACAATCAGGTTTGATTTCAAGACATTTTTAATTGAAGTCAGTACTGGTTGTAGGTGTCAGAAAACTGTACACTTCATGTAGGTGGTGATGAAGAAGGAAATTCTGAATTTGTTGAAGTGATTTGATTACATACCTATGCATGAATAAAATGAGAGAGGAGAGCCTTCAAAAAGCACGTTTGTGAACACAGGAATCATGGCTTCAGGGAGCAGAAAGCAAAACAGAATATGAATTTTCAGAAAAGGAAAAAAACCCAAAACATTGAAAGTGGTAACCAGTTAACTGCTGCACTATGTTATTAATGGACTTCACAGATTCTCCAGCACTTCAGATTAGTGTCAAGATACAAAATCTTTTAAAAAGCTGGTCTTGTTCAAGAAGCTGTTAAGCTTCAGGGAACCAGAGTAAATATTTGAATTTTTAAAACTCTTTTGCTGGTAGTAACATCATTCATTTATTGTCTTGAGAAGAACAGAAAAATCTATTTCAAACTTATTTTAAATCCAAATAAGGTCTTATTTCATAAGTGTAGGAATCATATAGAACCTGTCTTTAGTTTTGAAAGAAAAGCCAGTCTGTGTAAACTGTCACAGAGTCATACTACTTGTTACTTTTGAACTTGTGTGTCATCTGTTTTTAGGGGTTTTTTTAATTGAAAAACATAAAAATAGATAATGTTGTTATTGGGTTAAATGACAAGGTATTAAATAGCTTATGTTCACATCTTTGGTTACCTGGCGGGCATGCAGCTCTCTGGATACAGGCCTTTGTGTGCTGAAATATTTCCATGGAAGTTCTTATGCTTGTGAAAGTAATTTCATCCCATGATGACAGCTAGGAGAGACTGTCTTGCTGTGGTCATGGAAAGTTGAACCGATACGACTCTCGCAGGATGACCTTCTCACGGGGTTCTGCCTGCTCTCAGAAAACCAGCTATTTCTTTTCAGTGGTACTTGGGTGGAAACTCCAAAATTTGCAACAATGCCAGACATAATTTTGTGTCCTTATGAGCACTGCAGTTCTGAAACAAACAGTTTTGAGACATTTCTGTCTGAATTCTGCTATTGGGCCTACAGCTCTCATAAATTCAAGGTGCTGCATGCAATTATATTAGAAAATATATTCTGCAGGTGATCAGGCTCAGATAGCATCTACCTAAAAATATTTTTTGCAAAGATAGTAGATTACTTCTCATGTCTGGACTGATACAGCTTGAGACTCTTTTTTCATTTGAGAGGCGTACACCTTACTTATTTTCAATGCTAAACATGACTTTTATAAGTGGACAGTAGCAGTCTTTTACCCTTCAGAGGTGTAGATTTTGATGGTAGATAAAGTTATTTTGCGAATGCACACTGCCAAAACACACACAGAGAAGAAATCCATTGCTTCTGTGGGAAGGGAACAGGCATGTGAGCAACCATTAGCATGAGAAAACTGATTTCTTAAACTATTTTCAGAGGGTGTGACAAAGTTTGTGAGTATAGATCTGTGTGCTGTGTGATGTTGAAGCTGTCAGATTTCACTAGGAGATGTCTCAAGGAATGATGTTTGCCTAGAGGATTTCCGTGAGTATCTTTGACCTGTTATAACCTATACATCTAGAGCTTGCCATTTATGTCATGTGGCGAGTGGTTTTCTTCCAGGTGTCCAGAGCCTGTCAGGGATCTCCACTGTTGAGGCTACACAGAAATGGAGTTGAATCAAAGCACACCCAGGTGCCAGAGCAGCTCTCCCTCCACAACAGAAATTGTCCAGAAGATGAACACACTGCTCATGTTGGTCCTTGTTCAGGACAGACTTGGCTAAAAAATGCCAGTCTGCAGCATGCCTGCTGCCATTTAAGGACTTCAAGGCATGACCCTGGTTTATTAATTAAAACAAAAGGAACTCAGTCCTTAATTGGACACGTTGTAGTTGTATGTGTCTGACATAATAATTAATTTGTAATGTCAGTTGTTGGGCAACACAGATGGGGGGAACAGCAGATGGCTTTTTAGTAGTGTGGGAATGCGGATGGACAGGTTTTCCCCACTGGGGAATAACAATATTGGACTTCAAAGAATACCCTATGGGTTAATTTGCTCAATCTAGTCAACTTTTGGCCAGAATGGACTACAGGAGTCTTTAGGAAGGCACTAGAGGCTCCTTCCTGGGACCAGAAAAATATGTTACTAAAATCTGAGATAGGGGCTTTGTGGTAACAGGGACTGTTCACCACCTAACAGGAAAATAACATTAAAGTGATGGTAAAATACTTACTGTGGGACAGAGAAGTGCAAGCACCCATTGTTTCATCAACTGGCCATGTATCTGTCACATGAAGGCAAATATGTTTGCAATCTGACAAGTGATGAATATACTTAATTGTTTGTCAGGAGGAATGACTGGGGTACTTGTGAACACAATCTCTCCTTGTGCAACTTGAGTTTGATGAGTTCTCAAGGTTCTCTATCCTTTTCCAGTATGTAAACAAATGTCGTTGCTGGACAAAACTGGTAAAGAGCAAAATGTGAGAAGATGTGGGTGTGAGAAGACAGAGATTTTTGTGTGACTTTAAGCAAGTCAATTTAGGGCAACACTTGCTTGAGTATAACAGCTATTTTTCAAGGATTATAGTAATACTTGGGTTTCATTATTTGACACTGGGAAAAAAACTGTAATTTTTCATCTAAAAGTAGCAGTTTAGACTTTTAGCTTAATATTATTCTGGTTTTGTTTCAACTGTTCTGCTTTAGTAGGATTCTTAACCTGTATGAGAAGAGACTCAGAAGTTTGTTGTGTCTGTGGGCATGGGTTCTGGAGACCTGCATCACACGAACTGCAGGACTGTTATCCCAGTCTGCAGGAAAAGGACACAAGTAAGCTGGGTACTGCTTGCTGTGTTTGTTTGGGTTCCATCACTGTAGAGTCAAAGCACCTTGTGGTTTTGAATGCATAAAATTTCCAGTGAGGAGACTAAGTGGCTTTTCCAAGATCGCATAGTGTGACATAAATAGGAACTGACTGCTTCCTAGGTCTGAACTCATCTTCTCCATGGGTATAACACCATGCCTCTATATGGGACTTTCTGGAAGTATTTGTTCCCTTGTCTGGGGGTGACCACTTGAAAAATACAATGGTTCTGCAGGTAAATCCTGGCTTTGCTGCCCTGAAGAAGGAACTAACTGGAATGCAAAAAATTGATGCTGGAGCTTGTCTTGTTTAGTCCTTCATCTACAAGAAATAGCAGTCTCTGAGCTGTCTTGGCTGTTCAGTCTTGACAGTCAGAAGCAATCTTAAACAATCTGTTGTATCTGAGTATTGCAGAAGTGATTTAAGAGTCCCCGTAGATGGGGAATAGTGCTTCTTTGGGATCTTTAAAGTGAAAGGTGTGTAACTTTTCATCATGGTGATTTTGGATGATGCTTCAGGAAACCTCAAAGGTGCTGATTGCCAGAAGCAGAAGAAGAATAGTTCCTATGGTATATATTTCTTTTTCTACTTTGTTCTTGGTGTCAGCCCCTCTTAGAGATGGGATTTAATGGAGCTTTGTCTGATCCAGAATGATGATTCCTCTCTCCTGATATCCTTTAACAGTACATTTTGGAGTGCACACCTTTGGGTGTTTGCTTGGTGCCACCTCAGTTTCCTCATACTAAATTGGGTGTTACAGTGAGTGCCTCACAGGAGCATTTAATTGTGTTTTAAATTTAACTTAATTTTGTTTGTCTGCAAGTCATCTGGAAAGCATCTGATGAAAAATGCTTTAGCCTTCTGTAGTAGTGGTCAGTAGAGGAAAAGTCTTAAATCCCAAACTGCCTTCCAGCTTGTCAGAAACATTCACACATTGTGTTTCAAGAAATTATAGGCATCAAAGGGCAATTGATCTGCCTGACATTTTCACAGCATATCACCATTGCTAAGGTGAATATGCACTAACTCTCAACTTTCAGCTTCAAGCACTTCTAGGAAGTTTAAAGTTCTGATTAGGGGTGCTCTGTTGTCTTTGACCAGCAAGGAAGTTGTAGGGAACATCTATAGGGTTTTTTGCATTAGTGAGCCTGGTGGAAGGGGATGTCTTAACCTGCAGTACTCTGTGCTGCCTAATATAAAGGAAACTGCTTGGTGAAGTTACATGGAGACTAGTAACTAAATTCAGTACTTTCAAGAAGACAAAACACTATTAATATTGTTTGACTGTTTCAGAAATAGGAGATCACAGATAAATGTTTTTATACATTTAAAAGAATTTTTCAATTCCACAAAGAAAAATGTTTTTTAGTGTGCTGCTATAGAAACTGAAAGATTGACACACATGTGACGAGTGGTTTTAGGTCTTCAGCAAAGCTCTTTTTGTTGCACCTCTTGAAATCGTCTTTCCTCTTTCCATTTTTAATTCTGTGGAAGGACCTTAACAAAACAAACAAACATGGCCACTAAGCTGATTGGCTGTACAGAGCAGGGATAGAAGCAGTTTGGAGAGGTGAAAGCTTTAGTTATTTTAAAAGTACCTGCTTGGCTCTTCAGGCAGTCACTGGTTTTGGGGGGCTAGTTTCTGTTTGCATGAATCTGCAGGTAAAAAGCAGGTAAAAAAACTATTCCTCCTCTTATAAAAGTGGGAGTGCAGGTATGGTTCTTATTTGTGTTTTATGTTGTGACACAGTAGATAAGGGGCACAATTAACATTTTATAAGTGACTTTAGGGCAGACATAAAATTTTAATATGTTATATTTTTCAGCTGTTAGGCTGTAGTAACCTTCTGTTTAGAAACAATTCACTTGGGAGTGGGAATGCTCAAGGAAAGGGATTAATTTTAGTTGACTTTCTCTAATGATGAAGCTGGATGCCTTTAAAATGAGTAAACTTTTAAATACACTGGCCTGTACATAAAGTATTAATATACAAAAGTTTCTGGTAGAAAGGCCAGTGTCAGTGCTTAGTTTCTGTAGTGATTGTACATATGAATAACACATTCAGTAAAATCTCATGAGCAGTTTATAAGAGCTATTGCAGATCTTAAAAGCCCCCCAAAACCCCAACTAAACCAAACATCATCTTAGCAACTGTATTTGCATTAAATAAATCAGGAGGGAAAAGGCCGTATGTCCTTAAAAGCACTAGAGGGAGCTCGGAGGAAGAAGAGGGGAACAGAATCGTTGAAGACATGTCTGCATTCTTAGGAGGAGCTTATATAAAGCATCCATTTAAATCCTTCCACTCACTTCAGCTAAAATGCAACTACAGGTCACCCACTGCATCTTGCTGCTCTCTGTTTTCCACACTTCACTGAAGAAATATCAATTTTCTAGTCCCAAGAGAGGCCAGAAGCTTTGCTGCTTTTTACACGGCTGTAGGGAAAACCATCTGCCCTTCTGTAGACTATACCCCCTTTTTTTGCCTTATTTTGTATTTGGATGAGCAGCCAAATGTTAATTTGCCTTTAGGTGCTGGTAGCTGTTTTGGGGGGACTGCTATACAGGTTCAATTCCAAGCTCGTCTCCCTCCAAGATTATGTGGAGAGAAAGTGTGTGTGTTGTATGTCTGTATTTGGGATCTACTCCATGAAGAATAATTAATTTGCATTAATCTGAAGTGGCCAAATTGCTCTTTCAGAGATCTGAAGAAATTGGGTTCTGTGAGCTTGCAGAATAACACACAAGTATGAAGTTACTGTAAATCGTCTTATTTTATGACGTTTTAGAAGTGTTGTTGGGCACTTTTTATATTGCTTTGCCGTAAAGCTAAATGCTTTGAGTTAAAGTGTAACAGCTTTATGATGTAGATTATATAAATTACTTGTTTTTAGTTCCCCTCCACCCCAATAAGCTGCCAAAATGTTGATATCTCGGGATTTGTAAGAATAGCATGAAATCCTGTGGGGGATGTTATTACATTTTCAGGTTTTGGAGGGTGGGAGAATCTTTTTAGCATGCTAAAGCTTCTCCTCTTGATAGTCAGCATTACACAACTAAACCTGTTGCTGTGGAGAACTGAATTTTGATGGCCTGGGGCATTGAGCAATTTGGGGGGAAGGAAGGATGTTGTTGTTATTTTTATTATTAGAGGCTGCTTAGGGGTTTGGAATGCTGGAAGTAATCTCAGAGGAGGTAGACAGACTGGAAATGGATGATTAAATAAGCAGAATTAATATATATATATGCCGTGTGTTTATCATCTGCTGCTGTAATTTATTGCAATTTCACTCATTGTTGAAGTTCCCTAATTTCTCTTTTCCTCAGTAGAAACTAAATGTTAAGGGCAGGAAAAATCTATGGGGGTTTTCTTCCTTTGGTCTTTATTAGATGGGATGATTTTAAGTTATGAAAGCAAGGACAAACATTTCTCAAAAGTACTTTAACCATGTCTTAGCCTGAGGACTCTGCTCTCTTTAATGGAAACAAATATAATGAAATTTAAATACATGGAAGCTGGAGTACTTTAGCAGTGCAGAGATTTTTTTTCCTTGTACTTTAAGACTTTAAAGATTTTTTTTGTCTGTTTATAATTATATATTTCTAGATTTTAGATGGCTACAAATTAAGATTTGAAGAAAACATATTTTGGAAATATTTAATAACCTCTTGGCAACAAAAACCCCAACAAACAGATAAGAGCACCAAGTTGTTATGGCTTAATTCCTATTGAATGGTTCAGGGCCTTTTCCTATCATCTGAGAATTAACTCTACCTAAGATGAAACAGATCATTGGAATAGCAGAGAATCTTTTTCCCCCTGCCCCTTTAGCTACCTTGTTTTATGCATTTTCTTCTGCTGCAATGCAGGGATGGAGGCAGGTGGGGTTCTTGCTCTCGAGCTGTGTAGAGGGCTCCTATAAAAGCCCTAAAATATTTCCTCAGGTAGAAGATGGGAAAAGTTGAACTGTAATTGAGTGCAAATTCAATGTATTGCTCTGAATCAGGAAAACAGGTATATTTAGTCCAAAACAAAGGATAGTTACTTCGTAGATAAATTTCTTATACTTCCAAAGAGCTGGGATACTCAGAATGGTTTGTGAATATTTTATGGAGTGCAGTGATACACAGATTATCCCCACTGGGGCTCCTTATGTGCAACTAAAACACATTTTTTGTGATATTTCAATCTTTTTTTGTGATAGTTTGATTTCAGGGTAACACCTACCACTGTTGAACTCCACGGTACAACAAAAAGTTGACGTTTTACCTGTTGAAGGGATGGTGGATTTACAACAGAAAAGATAAATTTTTTCTTGAGACAGGGAGAGGAAAAAAGTTTTTTTTTCTTAAAAACACACAGTGGAAACAGTAATGCACGTGGATTGTTGTGTTGCTTTAGGAAAAGCCAGGACCGTCAGAAGTCGCCCAAGGGCAGAGTGTTCATCATTTGACTTTCATTGTTTACCCAAAGGCCGAGGTGATAAAAAAGAAAGGGCCAGTGCCAGAGTGGTTGTAAGATACTACAAGGCCAGCACCCCTTCCCTCTCCCCACCCAGCTGGGTCACCGCAGGGCACCCACAAAAAGGTGCCCAGGGCCAGTTCTTCTCCCCAAGTCCTTCATGCCATGACACATCTGTGCAGGTTGTTCGTGTGCCTCCTACGCTTCGTGAGTGGCTCACCCTGTTCAGAGCTTGGCGTCCACAGTGTCCCTTGCTGAGCTCTCTGCGGAGATGGCCTGGAGAGGAAACCTGGTCAGTGGTGGCTAATGTGAAGCCTTTAATTCAGTTCTGGAAGAATATTTCACAAGGGGTTTGCAGCAGAAATTGCCACTTGGTGTCACTTGTTGCAGTGCTTTCTGGTGCAGTGGGAGCTGCACTAATTAATGCCTGTTCCCAGTGCTGTTCAGGACAGTCCAAAAACACGGGGCTGCAGTATCTTGATGATCTGTTAGGTAAAGTGTGAGCAGAAATGGTGACGTGCTTTACTGATAAGTTGAGAGTACAAATCTGCTGATCTAAGGTTGGCTTGGTGCCTCCTGTGCAAAGGCAGGGAGGTTAAGGGAGCAGGGGTGGCTTCTGCCTCTCTGAGCCCAGGAGGGACAGGCGAGTGGCTCTTCAAAGTGAGGATCTAGGATACTCCCGTGTGCTTCAGTTCAGAGCTGGCATGGCAAGCAAAGGCTCACAGCCCTTTAAAAAGTGTCTGTTTCATCTGTATTCCTCAGAAATTAGGTTTCTCATGCACTTTTGGCTGCCTGTAATGTAGAGCTGTGAATAGCTACTGCAGGTGAGCCTTAAATCAAGATCTGATGCAACTGTAGCGCTACTAACTCTGAGATCAGCTCCCCAAGCAAATGTAGCATACCAAATTGTTTTTAATAATGTAGGAATTTGGCTAGGCTATGCCCTGAGGAAGAAGTGATGGGAGGTAAAGTTTTTCCCCCAGCTGGAGAGCTTGGCTGAAAGACATGCTGGGCACACATCCGATCTGGGACTCGGCCAAGATCCTGATGAAGATACATTTTAAATCCCACCTTGAACTGCCTATAGTAAGGCATCCTTCTTCCCCTGCTCTCAACAGCTGGGGGCAGAGGGGACGGCACTTGCCATTCCCTTTGGGAATGTGTGGCACTTGCCAAACAATAGTTGCCAAGAGAGTAAAATGAAGCACTAAAATTTCCTTTAATTACGTTTTGCTGTCTTTGTATGCTTGATAATAGCTGGTAGTACTTGTTTCAGAATACTTTATGATTTTTTCCCCATCACATTAGCCTTTGAAAAATTACTTTGGGCTAATGTTTTTCTTCATTAGGATTTAAATTTTGCTCAGAGTATATTGCAGGTGGGTGGTTTTTTAATCCCCTCAAGTATTATTGTGGAAAAGTATTTGGATCTTTGTGTAATAATATATAGTCAGGCAGGAAGCAGCTTAACTGCAGCTTTTCTGGACAGGACTTCGCTGAAAGATGTGGTGCATGAGCATGTTGACAGTTTTTATTATCTTGTTGGGCTCTCTTATTTGCATTCCTAGCAGGACGGCAAGGTGAATAATTTAATTCCAGCAGCCTACGCCACGTGACGGTGCGAGGACCCGTCAGCGATGCCTCCCCCTGCATCGGCAGACTTTGGAGAGGAATGGAAACTTACAGAAGTGATGAGAAATTGTCGCATGTCCTCCCTTAACCCTGGGGAAATCTCTCGGCGGAGTGATCACTTCATCCTTTGCTTTTCCACGCGTTCCTCTGACGTGGAGTTCGGGGGGTGTGTGTGTGCGAGCCTGTGAGCAAGACGAGTGAGGGAGTGGGAAGCGGGGAGGGCAGTGCGGGAAAAACGCATACCCGGGCACAGAGCTCGTCGGAGCAGGAGCGGCGAGGAGCCGGGAGTCCAGCCGCAGGCAGCGGGGAGTGGAAATTTACAGCTGCTTGTGAGCGCCTGTGCATGTCCAAGTGATCCTTTCTGCTCACGCTTTTGCAGAGGCTGACGGCCGCTCGGCAGGAGAGCGGGAGGCCGAATCGCGGGATCCCTGGGCTCTGCCACTTGTCGGGGGAATAAAGAGAATTAAATGGAAGATCACTGAAGGCGGCTGCTGGCGGCGCGGGCTGCAGGGAGGCGGCAGAGCTGTCTTCAGCACCTGGCCATGGGGCTGCGCTGGGCCGCCTAGGAGCCCCCAGCTTTCCGCTCACGGTAAGTGTCAGCCGAGGTGATGTCCTCCGAGTGACGGAAAGTTGAGTGATTGAATGAAACTTTCTTTTGTTCCAGTTAGCATCGGCCTTTCGGTAATAAACCGCTTGCCTGCTTGTTCTCGATAGTTAGGCTGGTAGCTTTTTATAGCTTTGTAAACTGTGTTACCAGGAGTGGCTCTTTAATGCAGGCAACCCTAAACAATGCTCCTCCTGTTACATAAGGCGCTGGCTCTGCGACCAAGCACTCCGTGTCCATGGAATATCTCTGGAAATGGCTTTATTTACAGTGTGGGTTCCAAAAATAAAATATCTGCAATCTATCATTTCTCCCGCTCCTCTCCGCGGGCTGCCTGCAGCTGCGGACTGGCTCTTGAGATGCAGAGGAATGAGAGCGTGGCCACTTGCATAAGCCACGGGGAAGGAGATGAAGGGACGATGAGCGTGCGTGTGAACTGCCGCAGGGAACAGCGTATGCGAATGGCCCAGCTCCTCCTCTGCAGCCGATAGTCTTGTCCGCTTGAAATGCTGATCCTGGGCCATGGGCGACTCATGAAGGTTCATCAGGCAGAACTTTAATGGAGCTTAAGGGAACTTGGGGTCTTTCTTAGAAACAAAAGCTCTTTCTTGGGCTAATATTATGAGTAAAGTGAAATTACTGCTATAGAAAAATTATTTTAATCCATTACGAAGCTATTGAAATAACACAGTGGACTTGCCACGAACTTGATCAAGTGAATGCTGAGTAGAGAGGTAAGTTTAGTAATATTGGACCAAATACAAAAATAGTATCCATGTTGCTCACTAATGAATGTAGAGGAAGTCCTATTCCCTCTTGGCTGCTGCCTGTGTTATTTAAATTATGTTACCAATTTCCATTATTTCTACAGTTACTATTCCTACTAGAAATGGATATTTAACTTGGTTTTCCTTTTACTCAAGTAAATGAAAAGCTGTAAAGGGCTCTTCTGTTAGAATTGTGTGTACTTCAGAGACATTAGTTAAGAGAGCTCTTTCTGCATGACTGAGTTTGTGGGAGTTTTGCTATGGACTACAGTTAGGCATGGAATTTAATTCTTAATCTTTTTGGTTTTAATGATCTCTGTGGTAGCAAATGCAAATTGAGATTCCAAATATTTTTGACTTCTCAATTCTGCAAATTTGGTGGCTGTAAAACCTCTGGTTTCATATATTTCTAGTTTATTTGAACCCGAAGTAATAACCTACCACTTCTAGCTAGTTCATTAGCATGGTTGGGAGAGCCTATGTGATCCTGTGATACAGATAAATGATGCTGGTGTGAGTGTGGTGCCACAGGATGCCACTTCTGCCTGGGTGAGAATCTGAATGTTACCTGGCATTGCAGTGTGCAAATGCTGTTTTGTAATATAATAATAATAATAATAATAATAAGAAGAAGAAGAAGAATAGTAGTAGTGGATGTGAAAACGCAGGACTTCCAATAGAAGGACAGAAGGTAGCAAAATGCCCTTAACTTCAATTCTGTTCTCTGTACCCTACTCATGATAGATTTAGATTAGGTATTAAAAAGGAATTTTTTATGGTGAGGGTGGTGAGACTGGCACAGGACACCCAGAGAAGTTGTGAATGCCCCATCCCTGGAAATGTTCAAGGCCAGGTTGGATGGGGCTCTGTGCAACCTGGTCTAGTGGAAGGTGTCTTTGCCCATGGCAGGGGGCTTGGAACCCTGATGATCTTTGTGGTTCCTTCCAACCCAAACTATTCTATGATTAGTATTTTGTTTGTATTGCCACACATTTCTACCCCCTTTATGATCATCACTGCCTCATTCTGGGTATGGTTGGTGAATATCTGAGCTGTAGCATCTGCTCCAGCAGCCCTGTTTCTACCCTCCTTCCATCCCCTTCTTTCCCTCTTGTGCTGGTACAGCCCTAGACTGTATCTGGGCAGAACCAGACTGGAGACCTGTGTGACCTTTTTTTCCCCAGCAGGCTATTTCTTGTTAACCTGGGTCACTTCCCTGACCTGGCTCTCCATGTGGCCCTGCAAGAGCTGAATTGCTCCCACAGAGGGTGTAGGGATGTGAATACATGTGGAGCAGGGTGTCACCATCATAGAACAAAGCATCTATCAAAATAGATTGCCTCGGTGACCAGATTGCTTTTTGGTGTTTCATTTTATCCCCTGTGTTTGCTGAAAGACTATACATGCAGGTTTGTTTTTTTTTTTCTTGATTTTTACTAAAGTGGCATTCAAGCACTCAGTTAAAAAGAGTTAATAATTTTTTTAAGTGCTTCCATAGAGCTGCACCACAGCACTTGAGTGGAGCATCACCATGAGTGCTTTCAGTTTCATAACAGTATTGAACAATTGTGTGATATTATTATTCTCATTCTGTAGAGGTGATCAGATTAAGGGCAGAGCTGCCTACTTCTTTTCCATGTCTGATCTTCAGGATGCTTGCCATCTGCTAAAAAAGTGACATTTGTGATGATGGTTGGCATTACTGTGCTGTTTTATGTGTTCAGGTGAAGTTTCAGCAAATATCCATCTTCATTTCAGGTAATGCAACAAGTAGGCAACATCAAAGCTTATGATGACTAAATTCTTGAATTTTTGGAAAAATCAAGTTGCCAAGCAGAGATGGCATTCATTCACCCTAACCATAAATCTGTCCCATCTTCTGTTAATCTTTTGTCTCATTTGCAGTGCACCTTCCAAACTCTGCAACTCATTGAGAATTTGCAGAGAGTTGCTTGTTCCATAGCCTTGATTCCTCTGCATATCAAGTAAAACATGGGTTGTGTGAGGGGACTGCACTGGGGAGGGCAAAAGGACAAACTGGGCTTCTTGGGGTGCTCACCACACATGGGGGCTTCCATCTCCTGGTTTGAGTACATTGCTCTGTCATTGCAACAGCTTTCCCAAATATGGCAGGAGGGAGAAATGAGGACCTCTTCCATTATGTGGAGACTGAATTAGACAAAATGATGAAGAAAGTGTGCTAACTTGGGACTAGGACCTATGTGGGTCATAGGCACACTGCAGTGAATGGGAAATGGAGGTATTTTTTTTCCATTCCAGAGACTTTCACAGGATATGAGTTATTCAAGTGTTTTGATTCTGTTCAATAACTAGATGAAGATTGGGAGCTAAGGCAAGACAAATGTCTGATACTCCCTGGGAAGGAAATTTTTTTTTCACATTTATTTTTGGAGACCAAATGTTTTGTCCAGAGGAGCATCTGCAAAGAGTGCATGGATGGGCTCACGTGCTCTCTTCCATTCTTGCTTTTGTGGGGAGGAAGAAGCCTTTGTTACTGAGCTGCTTCACTGAGTCACTTCATAGTGGGATGGGCTGCTGAGCAGAGTGGTGTTGCTGTGTGCATTTTTCTTTCATTGTGCGTACAAGTTCAGTTGCACTATAATGTTTTGAGGAAGTATGACTTAAAAGCAGAGAAATTATGGAGAGTGCCTACAGTCAGAACTAGGTCTCTTTCTGTACTTTATAGCTGTGCTAAATTTTTAAAGTACATTCTCTTTATGAGCAGATAAACTGGCAGAAGAGATATTTTGAAGCCTGATAAAGTGCTGGCTTTGTTGTCACATGATCTAGGTTGCATTCCTGACACAGCCACTGTTTTTTTTATGTGGCCTTGGGTAAGTCTTGTCATCTCTGTGTTTCAGCTTCTTCCTTTGCAGAGGAGACAGAATAAAAGTAGCTAGATAGGTTTTATGCAATTGTGTTTTCATTCTTGGTTAAATGTGTGTAGAGCTGGAGACAGAATGAGAGACTCTATGCCCTGAATATGAGGGGATGTTAACTTTGACAGGCTACTGAATACCCTAAAAGTTGTGTAAACCACATATCTAAAAGTCATGTAAACCACATCCAGCTCTGGATTCAACTCACTGCTTTAGTCCGTGTGGGTTTTTTCCTTTTTTCCTGACTTGTACAGAAACAGGCTGACATTTAGAAAGTGGTTCATTATTGTTTCCTTTTGGCGTTTCTATGGATTATGTAATATAAAATCAGTGCCATTTTTTTCTTCCAAACAAAGATGGAATGATATTCCAGGAAAGTATTTTTGTAAAAGTAGAGTTTCTAAAGTGTGCTGGACACTCCAACTCTGGTGTCTGAAATGTCATGTTCATGCTGATAGAAACAGCAGGCTTAGGAAACTTCATTTCCTCCTACAGCACTGCTGAGGCATTTTCCTCATGACTGGGAGAGACAATCTCTGAGATTGGGAGAGTTGGTCTGGTAAGATACAGCTGTTTCTTTCCTTGGTCTCATAAGTTCCTCTCAAGAGCACCAGTGAAATAACATGATCAAAACTAAATGTCTCACAAGTTGGCTGGTTCTCCATTATGAATTCAGGAGTGTACACAATCCATTTTTGATGTTATGAAAACAAATGTTGAATAACCATTAGATGGAAAAAATTTTCCTAGAAAGTGGAAAAGAAAGGGGTTCATTCAGTCCTGTCCCTTGCTGCTATACAGCAGTGTCAAAACTTTATGAACAGATGCTCTGTAGTGTGCCTGGTAGATTAGGTCATTTCAAAACCTCAAAGCTCCAATGGGTGGAAACCTTTACATTTCCAGCTGAAGTTTATACATCAGCAGTTTTTAGCCACTTGGTTCTGCATAAATAAAGTGTTATTGCTATTTAAGCTGAAATAGCTGTTTATTTCAACTTTCCTGTATTTTTATTTTAACTTAAGAAGGTGGGCACTTTTAGCCTCCAAGACATGCTGGTCTTCCCATTTTTCTGGTCATCCAGTGTGCTTCTCTCCATCCGCTCTAACTTCTGTTGATTCTAGTTGACTCTGGGTGTTCAGGGCTGTGTACAGTGTTCTGTATGAAGATCTATCAACACTGCATACAAAGGCATAAATACCTTTGGATTTCTACTGACCATTATTTTTGTGATTCATCACAGATTTGCATCTGTGACATCTACAACATGCATCTGTCTTTCTCACATCTGTAAAATACTTGTGTGTTTGTATATGTCACCAGCTGCTTGCTTTCATCATTTCTCATGGTAAGTCCTCAGCTTATCCAGATATCCATAGAATGGTTTGGAAGGAACCTTTAAAGGTCATCTAGTCCAACTCCCTCTATCATTAATGTCTTCAAATAGATTGGGTTGCTCAGAGTCCTGTCCAATCTGATCTTGAATATTTCCAGGGATCTGGAACATTTACAAGCTGTGTCTCGTCTACCGTTCAGCATTATCTGATATTTTCTACTCTTAACTTTTATCCCATTTTTATTACCTTTGTTCTTGACTCCATCCAGTTTCCCAGGTAATGACATTCAAGTCCTGTTATGTGTTGATAATATCTTTCTATTTTCAGTCACCACAATTTTTGGATAGGCTCTTAATTCCTATGCCTCTCTGAATATGATCCCATCCACAGATTGCTCTTGCCTTCTCAGTCAGAGGATATAATAATTTTATTCTTCAACTAAGTTTTTGGTACTATATCCAAATCGGTGCATTTCCATGTTAGATACATGCATTCTACTCTCTTTTCTCTGTTTAAAATATATTTATAAGGGATTGTAGTATGAGCTACCTTTGGTGAGCCTGTGTTGCTTTTTTTTTCAGTTGTCATTTATCTTAGTTTTCCAGTTATTTTTAGACTGGTTTCTTGAGAGAATGAAGCTTATGTGGTCACACTGTCCATTTCGCATCCTAATTGTCTTCTCATGGTAACTTTTGAACTGTGAAATTTCAAACAATCTTGACAGAGGACTAGATGCTTGGAAAAAAAAAACAAGTTCCAAAAAACAGAAATATATTTCCAAATACTGAAAATAATTGATGTAAATAATAGGGACTCTAAGCCAAATTAGTGTCTATACTGAACAGAAACCTTTTCAAGAAAAAGCTTAGAGAGCAGAGAGCTGATACAAAGAGGAGGCCAGGACAGAAATGCCCAGCTGTGATAAAAGCTTCTTTAATAAGAGCTTGTGCTTTCTTTGATTCTGGAAACTCCAGAAATGGGGAGCAAAGCTGGAGGAGAGGAGTCCTTGTTTAGCCACTTGCCTTATTGGATAGCCAGCCATAAGACTAAGGAATACAACTCCCAAATCTCAGCAGAGTGACTTTACCCCCATGTGCTTCTGCCTGTAGTTGTGAACAGCACGTGTCCCCCTAGAAGATTCCTGCGTGGGGAACCACAAGGTTCTGCAGCTGCCAGTATGTATTTTCTGAAGTGATGGATCATCTTTTGGCAGGTTAAAAACCGTGTCCTGAGACAGGATAAGTAAAAAAATGTTATTTCATGCAGATCTGTGGCTCTTCCCCCTTTTCTTTCTGCCCCCCTCCACTTGCATAGAGCAGAGGCTTTGCTTTGTATCTAAGACTTTGTATCTAAGACTTTGTATCTAATGAAGTAATGCAGATACTTGGCTCTGTTCAAAGAGCAATGAATTAAACAGTTTCTTGAGTCCCTTCCCGTCCTATTATTGGTGGTTTTGCTGTTGTGATTAAAATGCTGTTAGGGTATGTAGTGGGAAAAAATGGTATTTTATCACTGAGCAATGCTGTGGTGACTTGATGGTGATACTGGGACTGTGCAGTGGAAAAGTGCTGGTTCTATGGTAAAATTAGTAATTATTTTAAATACAGACACATTACTCTAGACAGCCATGTAAATTACTTTTTGAGAGGAAATAATAGTTTACTGTCAGCATTTCAGTTAGAAATGTGAACTTCTTTAAAAATCTCAGAACATCCAGCTCATGAGTACTTAATTTAAAAAATCAATTTGTCTCCCCCTTTGCTTTTCTTTGTGTGAAGACTTCTGAGAAGAAAAGATGGAGGGATGACTTTAGCAATCTGAATATACCTACCCCACCCTGGATGAAAATAATTCTTTTCTGAAATGCAACTTGCCTGTTAAGCTCCTGATTTCAGACTCTCTCTCTCTTGCATCATCACATCCTCATGCCATGTTCAGGATAACAAAAACATGCAGAATCAGGTCCTTCTCAAAGTGTATTGTGAATTATTAATCTTCTATTTGCACCACACTTGGGATTACAGAGTGCTTGGCGCTTGCTAGCAGCATCTAAACAACTTTATTGTGTGATACTGGCTTCACAGTCTTTTCCAGTGCTTGTGTGTAGCTGAGTGTGCCCCAAAGGATGACACCCAGGCTTCAACCATGCACCTGGTCAGGCTGAGGTGGGACTCTGCTCTGGTGACTGGTGCTGCCAAAACTTGCACCTCTGAGCTGCATGGGAGCAGGACTCTGCAGCTGGGAGCTCAGCTGAGGAGTGAAGGTCATGTAGCCAAAACTGGAGAAATAAAAATGAGTTTGAACAGGACCGTGAGGAGCTTGAAAATGGGAACTTGAAAGTGGTGAGGTTTCAGGCACTGAATGTGAAAATATCCCTGTAAAACTGACCTATCAACAAATGAGAAGCTATATACAAACTCACCTATTTTGGGCACTGTAAAAGAACTTTTAGTTTAAATAAGACATTCAAAAATATTTCCTGTGTGTCATAGAAACTCTTCCTGTAAAGATACTCTGCAAAAGTGTTTTGAAGTATTTTTTTAATAAGATATTAGGACAAAGTCTGTATAAATTTTGCTTTTAAAGTTTGAATTTTGTACTTGGCTGTTTTGTATGGTTACTATTTATAGTTGTGATAGAATGTATGCCTAATCTGGGTATTAATTCCATAGGTTATTTGGGGATTAGTAACACATGGATGTATGGCTCAAATGGGATCATATTTCCTGATGGACTCTGTAGTGTGCCCGTAGAAACAACGAAGCATGAGAGGAGTTGGTTCTTTGGGACCACTGGGTTTTCTTTATGCTGTGTGTATTGTGCTTCTTTATTTCTCTCATTTGAAAACTCTCGTATAAAGCTTTTTTTTAATTGCAAATTTTGGAGAATAATGGGATTGAAGTGGTATTTGTGTTTATTTATGTTTTCACAACTAATCGTACAAATGTGTGTGTGGGAGAATTGTGATTTTTTTTCTTTTGCTGTGGAAGGAGATGTAAGTTTGAGATTATTTTTTGCTTTTTGGTTTGTTTTTTTTTTTCCCTTTTACCTCTTTTTTATTGTACAGACGGGAATGCAGTCCAGAACAGTGCTGAGCTTCTAACCAGAACATATTCCCATCTGTAGTCAGTCATTGACTTCAACAGATCTTTGTATTGGACCCTCAGCAAAACCCATAAGAATTCACAGCCTAAGCAGAAACTGAGCTGCTTGGTTTCTTTCGTATATAAATACAGTGATGTAGTATTTGCCTTTCAAACCATACAGAAGAAGAATGTTTTAAATTAAACAAACGGAGCATTTTCATTAAAATGCTCAGTCTGTCACTTCAATGTCATGAATAAGTTTGTGTTTATATTTTGGCCTGATCCTCTGTTTATTTAACTCAGGAATGTTCTACACAAGTGAGATCTGACCCACAGATTCTTGAAGTCTGTCAGACTTAAGGGCATAATTAAACTGTTTCCTCTCAAGGTACCCCAGGCTGACAAAACAAAGCAACTGAAGGAGAGATGGCAGAGAAGCTGGGACTCCAATTTGCAATGCTTTCTTGAAACAAAGGGTGCTTTTGGTGTGCTGGCACGTACAGTTGGTTTTCTGCACTGTGATGGAGCTGGTGAAGTCTGACAGAAGCCCATATGTGAAATCTAGTGGAGCTTGCCAGATGTGCATTGTCCAAAATACATTGGACGTAGGCATGGACTTGCTGGAGTGCTGACCTGTAGGTCAGAGCTTCCTGCAGGGAGCATCCAGCTCCTGTGTAGGTGCTGAGTAGTTGCTTTTTGTGTTCTAATGGTGCCTTGAGAATCCTCAATGAACTTGCAAGACCTACACATCAGAACTTTCACTGCTCCACTGGGTGGCTGAAGCAAAGTGTAGTGCCTGAGGTGCAACCTTGGCTTGTTCATAGTGTCTTTGTGTGTTTTTATTGCATTTTTGTATAAATCTTAAAATCTGTTTTTGCTTGTTGTTTGATTTAAGGCAGTCCTCTTCTATCCTGAAGGAAGAAATCCAGGTGAAGGAAGACCATGCCTTTGTTTAGTAAATCGCACAAAAATCCTGCTGAGATTGTGAAAGTTCTGAAAGAAAACATGGCCATCTTGGAAAAACAAGAAAAAAAGACAGACAAGGTATGAGGTAACGTTGTAGAAGACCAATAAGGTTTTTATGCTGGGAGAACAGCAGAGTAAAGGGAATAACATTGTGTTTGGTCACGCTCTGATTCTGCGAATGCTTGCCTGTGGATGTAGCTGTGTGTTTGAATGGTTCTGCTGAAATCAGGGGGCTTTTGCATAAAAAAATACATAAAATCTGGGGGTCAGACAGAAAATGCTGACATCCAGGAGCCTCAGCCAAAACAAAAGGTGATCTTCCACTACTTCAAACAGTAATGAATCTTGCAAAACAGCTTGGAAGGCTGTGTGAAAACTATTGTACTGTTAATGGTGTTTGCAGGATAACAAATGAGTTGGCAATTAATGTGTATGTACTCACAGAGAAAAACTCTACTTCTGATGCACACTGTTCCCAGAAGCCAGGAAAGCTGTATGTGTCCAGATGTATATAAAAGAGATCTCACTCTCTACATCCTTTCTTATGTTCTGGGTGTCAGTGCTTCCTAAAAGAGCTGTGCTACTCATTTTCTATTTATAGTGCTAGGCTTTTGCTAATATTACTGCTCTCTTCTAATTCCATGACACAGACTCGAGTTACTTTTGCTGCTTTCCAGTCACCACTTAATAGGTACTTCCCAGCACACAAATTGCTCCCAGTTAGGAATTCGCTTGCATAATTTTTTTTTAATTTTTTTTTTTTCATCTGAGACTCTGGCCCTCTACACTCTTGCTGTAGTAGAAGTGTATGGTTTTCGTTAACAACAGACTAACTTTAGGTTAAAAGTGATTCTCAGTGGAAGCAGAAATAGCTGGTAAGGGATACTAATACATTTTCTGTGGAGCCAATGTTTGCATGCATGCATGTTGTGCTTCCCCCACCTTGTGCGGGAAGTTGTATGAAAACAATCCCAACCCAAAAAGTAGGCATGGAGCCCTTTGCACCTGTAGTGAAATCCTCTTGAAACTTTTGGTTCAAAGCAAGTAGCTCAGAGTGTGTTAATTACGTAAGGTAAGTCACATGGATTTCTGGGAGGTCTCTAGTATTTGATGTTTCATTCTGAAATACCTTCAGTAACCTGAGAACTGAGAGAATTTGGCTCTGAACTAAAACATAAAATAAGTAACAAAATAAATCAACAGAATCTGTTCTGCCTTGCTGAATTCATCCTTTGGAGCCTGATTAAAGAAGACTTTCAAAGGAGAAGCTCCATACTTGGGTTTCTTTTCGATCTGCTTTGCAGAGTGACTCCTCAGGGTTGTGGTTTTGAGAATTTTTGGCTTTGAGGTGGTTTGTATATTTGGGTGTCAGTGACAAGGAGAAATTCAGACTTCTTAGAAAATTGAGCACTCAATGTAAATTTTTCATGAGAGTCAGAACAGCTGGTGTGTGTTTTCTTCACAGAGCAAAAGATACAGAATGTTTCCCTGGCGTATTAGAATGGAAACAGCTCATGAACTCAATGGTGCCAATTGTACAGGAAGAGGCTGATTTTCACTTAGTTTTTGTGTCCTTCATTGCTAAGGGGTAGAGGCTGTTCCCGGGGTGAATGTGGGTGATTGGGAGAGAGGAGAGAGAGGGACAAGGCAGTCCCTTCAACAGCAAGACAGAAGGTGAGGAAAGCCTTTTTTTGCATTGGTTTAAGCTTATGTGGCCTGTTGACTCAGGGCTTTGTACTGTAATGTCAAGAAAGCCCATAGCGTCCTTTTCCTTGCAGAAGGAAAGGTTAGAGACTCCTTGGCAGTTCTGCCTTTCATCTAAACTGTTCTACTGAGCTGTCCTGAAATAGATACCTGCTAAAGAAAATAGCTAAATTTATTCTCCTGAGTTTATGGAAGTAAATAATTAGGACTATCTTTACTACTGAGATGATGATAAACTTCAAAAACTGGCAGGAAAAAGAGCTCTTGTAAAACCACCCAGCCCAATCACACCTGCTGCTATCCATTCAGGTTTGTGAACATAGTAATGCCATTTCTGACTGTTGTTTGCAGTTTGAGTTGAAGGAGAAAAGACAATGGGAAGACTTTCAGTGGCCCACAGATTTTCAAAATATACTCAATAATGCTAATGAGTAATGTCTTTTCATGAGAAAGATTGGAGAAATGCAACAGAAAACAAAAGCAAAGAGAAACAAAGCACATTGCTGTAGTCTGTGCTCTTGAAAACCTAGCAAGG
Source organism: Anomalospiza imberbis (assembly GCF_031753505.1). NCBI lineage: Eukaryota > Metazoa > Chordata > Aves > Passeriformes > Viduidae > Anomalospiza > Anomalospiza imberbis. The sequence goes on from NC_089682.1 coordinate 84,428,970, forward strand.
TTTTTGACTTTACCTCCAAATTGATTTCTGGAGGGAGAAGAAATTTGCCAAACTTTATTTAAAGGGCCTAGAGGTTTAGTTACTGCAAGAGCTAGAGACCCTGGATGTCTCAGAGCTGGGTTTGGACCCTGTAGGCCCGTGACCTGAGAAGTTTGCAACTCAGGGCTGTCCAATTTTTCAGATTTCTAGCTCCTAGTCTGCTGTAAGAACTAAAAGGGTACTGTTATGCCTCACCATAAAGCCAAGGTTCCCAGCACTTCCAGGGTACAACTCCAGAGCATCCCTGATTTTGCGTGCAAAGTAGTTTCCAACTAGGACTTGCTTCAGATGCTTAAACAAGAAGATTTATCCTGTGACCATGAAGCTCTTATTGTAGCACAGCCAGTGTGGTATGTGGGTTGAGGCAGCTAAAAGTTGCTAATACAGGCAGAATTGGCAGAGAAGTGGGGCAAAGCCTGAATTAACTGCAGGGCTGGCAGAGAACCTCCTTTCCTTTTCCAGCTGAGAAATCATGAGTATGAGGTGAAGATGCTGTAAGCAGCCAGGAGGGCACAAGGTCAGGCAGAGAGGGTCTTGATGCTTCTAATACGACTTTGTGCAATTTTTAAATAATGCAGAAAGGATCATTCCTGCCAAGCTATGCAGTGCACAGGTAGAGCAGCAGAGCAGTTAAGACTTTGCAGCAGAGCAGTTAAGAGTTCTCAGGTAATGGGAAGAGGGTGGGGGATATAACTTGACAGACAGGATGCAGAGAAGCCAGTTGTAAGTGTAAAGGAAATTATACATATTTTCTGCGGCATTTACACAGACACACATGATATACAGAGGTTTGCACTCTTTCTTCATGACGCTTTTTGTTACTCACGGAGTAGTACCCATTCAAGCTTTCACTAAACTCTATTGACTGCACTAGCATCTGTCTCCTTAGATAAGGATTGAATTTGACCCACTTTCTTCACGTGTCTAATTTTTTTAAAACTATTAATGTGCGTTGTGTTGCCATAGTGCTTTCTGATGCTTTTTAAACACTCCCAACTGAAAAACAGGCTAAGTTTTGATGTTTGGTTCTTACTTTTACACGTGGGCTTTCTTGTTTGTTTGCTTGCATGGATATATGCGTGCTTAAAGGTTTGCTATTTTTTCAGCTACATTTTGATGCTCGATAGACCACAGGTTGAGAAGTGCCAGCACATCTGGCTCCTTTTCCTCTGAAGTGCTCTTTCTAATACTTTGTTTCTACAATTTAAAAAAATAATATCTATTTTAAAGAAGGGATTGCAGCCCTGGCAAATTTAATGCAATAATTGGGAGATTATGTAGGGTAAGACAGAGCTGAAAAAGTGGACTAAAACGTTCTTTATCAACAATCCTTCTCTCTTCCAACATCTGAAATAAAATAAGGTGTTCTTGGAGCATATACAATTGCTGACATCGTGTTTGGGCTTTGATGTGGTGAAGAACAATTAATTAAGTTTTATTGCAGTATTGTATAAATGTCATTACAATTTAGTCTCAGTCATGTAGAATAAATCAGTCCTTGAATTCAATGAGAAATGCCTACTCTGGGACTACCTAGAAAAACAGGAAAGGATTTAAATACATAGGAAAGAAAGCCTTCAGAGCTTAGGCTCTCTTCTTTCTGGCACAAACTCCTATAGCATTTGGAGGATGCATGTAAATAGGGATGAAGAGAAGAGGAGCCATGATACCAAGAGGTCATATCTGTTGAACCTGAGGAAGAACGGACAGCGTGTGACACTCTGGTCACACTGCTTCATTTATTACTGGTGTGTCACCGTGTCTTTGTAATGGCTATTGTAAAGGAACATTGACAGGAAGGGTGCCTGATCAACCTCACAAAAAAAGGGGTGTGACACCCTGACTTCTCAAAGCCTTGTGTTCAGCTGCTGAGCCCAGTCAGCACAAAGCAGTGTGGGTGGCATCCAGTTTGTCACTGAAGGACGTCCTTGAGCACATCACCCTCCTGCTGCTAATCAAACACCTTCGGGTGCGGCAGCCTGACTCAGTGCCATCTGTGGTGCCTACAGGTTTGGTAACATTTTCTGAACCTGCCCTGCAGCAAAAGCCTTCCAAGTGTCACAGGCTTTTAATTTAGTGCAGCAAACTGATCCAAGGTTGGTTGAAACTTGGTCTAATCTTTGCATGTGGTCTAGATGGGCTGAAAGATTTGCAATTTCTGGTATAGCTGATCCAAGACAAGGGTTTATTGTGGAAAATGAACCCAAATGCATTAGAGCAGGTTCAGAGCACTGTGCTGAGTGCTTTCCTGTCAGGCAGAACTGCAGGCTGCGGTGCCTTTAGTCAGTGTTCAGAAGCATAGTGAAGCGAGATGTAAAAATAACCTGAAGTGTCTCGCTTCTGCCCCTTTCACTTAAATCTCTCTAACAAGACTGCTTGTTCAGGTAGGTCACTGCAGTCTGTCCTCTCTTTCATCTCCACATGCTGTAACAAATTTGGTGCTGTTCAGAAGGGTCAGAACAGCATTTTATTAAGGCTACAATTAAAAGACTTCAAGATATCTGGAACAAATACTTCTATCAATAAATCCTGCTTTTTTACATAGCTACAAGGAAGCCATTCCTGGCTGCTGTTCACCTTGCTGGCTGTTGCGTTGGTAAAGCTCTGGGGCCTGGTGTGTGAGATGAGGTGCAAGGTGCATGCGGAGGGCTCTGTGTGCATTTGCATGGAAGAACAGTTGTGTGACTGCCGGGAACGTGAATACCCATGGATGCGATTCTGCAGCTGCCAGAGCCAGTTGCAAAATTGCTTTTCATTTCATTGCTGCACACTGAAACCAAGGGAATGAGATAAGAAGGGTTTGGCACCCCTTCCCCCTAGCTCTGCGTGTCCTGGGGTTTTGTGGAGCGTTTCATGTTTCAGCTTCCCTGTTCTGCTAAGGCCCATTATTACTCTAGAGGTGGGAGAAACTCCAGATGTTATCAGGTTCTGGTGCCAAGAGTTTAAACCATTCTATTCTGGTTGCTTTTATTTTTTAAGGACTTTCAGAACCTTTAATTCTGTCTTAAGTGCAGGCTTAACAGTGGGAAAGGAATTTATGTTCAGGTGGGGCAAACCTGTCTTCTCCATTTGATCATACATCCTTCTAAAAGGCGTTTCCTTGCTGTGCTTGCTTGCCCAAATTGTCTTTGCCAGCTTCCTTGAGTACTAGTCCATAATGTTTTGCTAAATAACATACGTCGGGCCTCCTGATCCAAAATATCCACAATTTGTCCCTGTAGATCCAGTCAGCATGAAATTGCATAAAGAATAAGTCATTTGGGGTGATCCTGAAGTTACATGATTGTTTGATTCAGATTCTGCTAATGGTTTTTTTTTGGGAATCCTTACAGTTGCATGTAGAGAGAGCTACACTGGCACTGCTTTTTAGGAGAAAAATTGGTTTGGATCACACAGTGAGAATATTTTAAAACCAGATAAGACTGAATCAAGGAGCTTTATGCTTTTAGTTGCAATATATAGAATGGAGTACTGGCAGATCACTGAATCACACATTGGAGTATTTAACATTGCACTGGCAGACATCTCTGCGAGTTACTGTCTGCTGCTGTGCAAGGGAGAAACAGTTTATAGAGAGATTTTGGACCTGGTAATGTGCTAGGTACACAAACACAAACAATATGTGCCTATTTGTTATATTCTTATGGCTGTCCTCTCCACAGCCTATCCCACACTTGAAGATTAATCAGTATTTCAGGGAAGATTTTTTCCATAAAGAATTTCAGGGAAACATTTTTCTGTAAGCTCCTTTCTTTGTGTTATGTTCCCGTTACGTCAACAGTGACAAAACTTTGATGTGAGAGGAAAATAAGCCGAGACAACAATCTTCAGCTTATAAAATTTCTAGCTCTGGTTGAAGCTGTTGGTAGGTTTAGAAAGACACATAAATACTGACCAAAAATCAGCTTTATGAGGAGGGGATGTTGAACATGTTTATAATTTAATATAGAGAAGTTATGCAGGCTTATCTGTACTGTCTGTTTTCCATCTCCAAGGCTGTTGTAGATCATCTAGTCCAGTAGGGTTGGCAGAGTAACTCAAGGATTGTTAGATTTCAACATTTACATAAAGTCTTGTCTTTCAAAATGGACCCAAAAATCTCTTCTGGGTTGATGGTCATTACAAACTATACTCTGTGGATGCAGAGTCAGTTCTTATTGGAAGGAGACTTGTTGGAAAGACCAGAAACTTGGCTTAGGAGGTTGAGATCCTGACATCTGTGCAGGAACAGCAGTGCAAACACTAAACTTGTGCGTGTGCCGGGAATCAGTCTGTGTGTCATTCTCACTTTTTTGTCCCTACCTGCAACTTTTGACTGTCCAAAGTTCAGCATATCCCACTTTTGACATTAGTATGTCTATGTATAAGCTGTTCTGTTGAGGATTGTGTGTTTAATTGTCTCCTTTCCTCCTTTCTTCCTCTCTATTCACAAGAGCCTGTCTAAATATAACAGCATAAAATAAATTCAGTCATGATGGAAAGGACTTGTACCTAGAGGACAAAAGGAAAATCTGCTGGAAATAAGATTGTGCCTAATTGCAAGAGTGAGGCAAATGTCTGAAATGCTTTGATATGTCATGAAATTATTTCTTTTACATTGTAACTTCTGCTGGAGTGTTGGTTGCAGCACTTTGCTATTGCTGCTCTTGCTACTGATGGAAAAAAAAAGTAGCATGGAAGTCATAGTAGACTTAGGGGTTTCTAGAGAATCTTTTTTATTTTTTTGTCACTGAAATTCCGTTTGTGGCACTGCTGGGGGGAGGACGTCTTGCTGAGGCTTTTTGTTGGTTTTTGCAATTTTTCCTAAAGAGGCTCAGGACTGGTCTGACTTCTTATGCAGATATGTTTTTATGTATTTTCCATGTATTTGAGTGAATGAATGTGCTTTGTTGTTTGTTTTGGAGTGATGTTGGGTCTTTGGATCTTGGAATGTCTTTTTTCTCTGGGTATTAAGAAAGTTTCCATCCTAGAAACAGTGCTTATTTACTTAAAGTATTATTCTAAAATTGCTGTGAGATTAAGTGGAAATGTCAAAATGGAGGCTGTTAATTTAAGAATCTGTGTTTGGGATTGTGGTTTTCCTCCAGACATATTGTGAGGGATATCCACTGAGGAGTGGTCCTTAGATTTGACTGTGAATAACTTTTGGTGGAGAGTTGCACATCAAAACACAGACCATGGAGAGGCTATGAAGGGGGAGGAAATGACACATGAAATCTAAATTGTGTGTGGAAAAGCTGAAGAGACGAGTGGATGGAATGGCAAGTGAGTAGAGAAATGCAGCTCTGGTGGCCACTTCTGCCTACCAGCACTAGTGTTCTATGTTTCATTTTCTCACACAGCACTTTTTGGCCTCCTTTTTGAGAATTAAACCTGAAGCTGAGTCCTGCAGACCTTTTTTCTACATATCAGAAAGGAGTACTAGTACTTGAAAGAAAAGTTATTAGCGTTTTTTTTTAACTACAGAATGCCAGAGATACTCACACCCAGCCCAGCAGAAAGGGTGGAAAGCCAAGAATGTGTGGGCTTTGCCTTTGAAATGAAAATATTTCCCTAGCTCTTATAAAGATTTGGAGCTTTAGTTTCTAAGATAGAGCCCGTGTTGTTAATCCCATCTGTACTCTGTGGGATATCTCAAGTGACACACGACTAACATTTGAGGTAAAAATAGGCTCTTTTGCTGAGTGATGGTGAGGAGCATCAAGACTTCTGCTGTTAGAAGCTATCACACAGTCATGCTCATTTGCACTTTGCTCATGCTGGCATATCTCAAACAGCAGAAAACTGCAAGTAGGTACAAAAAGATTGGAGGAGAGCAGTTCTTTATGCTGTGCAAAATCAATGCTTAAATCTTACAGGTAGTTGCAATGTAAAAGTAGCTTTTTACTGTGGTTGGTTTTGTTTTTGGTTTTTCTTAGGCCTTCTAAGTTTTTTGTATCATTTTTATTCACTAATGTGAATAAAATCTGTGATTGAAAATGTTGGGAGATCAGCAGCAGGTGAGAGATGCCTCTTCAGAGCACTATGGGGTTTTGTTATGCAGATTGATGGGTGGTATTTGAAAACCTGATGATTTTCTTTTCAATAAATGTGAGCGATATATAGAAATTATTGATGTGGCTTTGAACATCCATTCATTTCCAGTTAGCTTTTACAAATCACCATTGCGCTTTCTGTGTTTGTCTTGATTTTTTTTTTCACCTGCTCTGCTAACAAAAGGCTAACTTCAAGTTAAGGTTTTTCAAAGATGTGAAATGCTGTCCTGTCTTCAGCATCCTGCCTGTCAGTTTGCTGTCATTTTCTCAGCTTTGCTTTCAAACCTGTTCCTTACTTCCTTCCTACTCCCTGCCAAACAATCCAGTTGGCCTTGCTGCAGGTCATGTGTGTATTAAATATAACCCAACCCAGAAGGAGCCGTTGCCTCCGTAGCCCCATGGCTAGAGCAGGCGGGATTTACAGCACACACATCCACATGAAAAGAAATTACTCCTATCCTCCACAGAGTCTTTATTTGTTCAAAGTGGAGCAAAGGTGTGAGGAGAGCATGAGCCAGAGCTGCCATGCTGCAGCCAGTGGTCCTTTTCCTTGGGAATGGGCATTATCACTCACATCTGATTGTGACCTGCTGACTGCATGAATGCTGAGCTGTTACCTGTTTACAGGCGTGTCTCTTTCCTTTCCCTGTTGTAATTCTGCTGGTCAAGATACTTTGTAAGGTAATTCTGATTCATCCTCTACATTAGGTACCTGAAACATTGCACAGGATTATTATACTCTAGATGGGAGCAAAAGATGTGAAAGATCTATTTTACTTCACTTGGTGGCAGCTGTGGAGCTTTACTAAAGCAAATTGTTTCATTTAAATTTCTCAACCTGAGACTGAAGTGCCCGTGCGCTCAGTGAACAAATCCCTTGTGGAAGATGCTGGCTCAAACCACACCTGATGAGGAGAAATAGGGGGTGGCAATGCAAAGCTGTGAAGCTTTGGCTGGGATAAAGTGGATTTTTTCCCGAGTAGCTGGTAAAGTGCTGTGTTTGGAATTTAGGATAAGAATGACTTTGATAACACTCTGATGTTTTAGTTGCTGCTGAGCAGGGCTTACACTAAGTCAAGGCCTTTTCTGCTCTTCAGCCCACCCCACCAGCGAGTGGGCTGGGGACACGAGAAGCTGGGAGGAGACAGAGCTGGAGCAGCTGACCCCAGTGGGCCAAAGGGATATTCCATACCACATGGCATTATGCTCAGTACTTAATGCTGGGGGGAAAGCTGGCCCAGGGCTGCTGCTCAGGAACTGGCTGGACATTGGGTGCTGAGCAATTGCATTGTGCATCACTTGGTGTTTATTATTGTTATTGTTGCTGTTATTGCTACTATTTCTTCCTTTTCTATCCTATTAGGCTATCTTTATCTCAACCTAAAAATTTATTTCCTCCCCCCAGTTCCTTACCCCATCCTGCCGAGGGAGAGTGAGCAAGTGTGGTGTTCAGCTGCCTGCTGGGTTAAGCAGTGCCACAGGGCTGCGAGGATTTATTTGGGTTCCCAGCAGAGCAGCTGGGACAGCCCATCAGGAAGCAGTGGATGGGGAGGCAGCCCAGCAGCCACCCCTCTGGTGGGAGCAGCCACCTGCTTTGGTACCTTCATCTGGCACCTCTTGCCCCAAGTGTGCCATGGAGCCCACTGGGGTGGACAGGGGAGCAACAGTGAAATTGCTGCTGCCTCTGCAGGGCTGTGCCTGCCTCCAAACCTCTTAAAGGATCTTGCTGGCACTGGTTGGTAATTGCTCTCTTGGCCCTATTTTATGCCCATGGTCTGTAAATGGTGGTATGTCATGTGTAAATTGAATTTTTCCTGTGTACGGCCTGCAGGGTGCAGTATGGATGCTCCAGCCTCCATGATTACCTAAAATTATGATATCATTTTGCAATAGATAATGATCATTGTAAGTACATTTAGAAATATTTGTTTTGGAATGCATGTATTTTAAAAGAACACCCTTTTTTCTTTCCTGTTTCATTTTTTAAACAAACCCCATTATCTGCTGGTGAAAAGGCATCGGAGGAAGTGTCAAAATCTCTGCAAGCAATGAAAGAAATTCTGTGTGGGACCACAGACAAAGAGCCACCCACAGAAATCGTGGCCCAGCTGGCACAAGAGCTCTACAACAGTGGCCTTCTAGTGACACTTATTGCCAACCTGCAGCTGATAGATTTTGAGGTAGGTCAGCATCCATAAACTTTTTTTCATCTCCTTGATCTTGGTGTTGTCAGTGACTACAGCCATATTTTTCTGAAGTCTAAATAATTTCATTGCATTCAAAACTCTTTTCCACAGGCTGAAGAAAGCTGCTGCTCTAGATTGGTTGGTGTCCTGAAAGACATGCTCATACACTGGCAGTAAATCTGATTTTTTAAAATTTAAAACAAAAACAATAAAAAAATATTTCCATGTGTATCCAAACAAGACAGGACATGGTGCTGGAAATACTGTCTCGGACTAACCTTGTAAACTGCAGGGATGATCTTTGGGATACTGCAGCTAGAGCTACCTGCTGTCTCTGAAGAGGGTCCAATTTAGAAAGGGTTCAGGGACATGTAAGAAAAATAAATGGAACATGGGGAATTTCACGTGACTGCTTTTAGAGTGCCATGATTTCTGTGGCTCCTGGGCACAGGTGATTCCTCACAAGTGTCCGACCACCAGCACCCAGCGACCAGGAGCCAAACCTCCACCACTGAAGTCTGGAACAGGAGCAGTACCCAATGTACAGGCAGCTGCTGGAGAGAAAAATCGGTTTCTCAAAGAGATCTGATGCTCTCAGAGACACCTTTTGTGGGAGTCATGTGTAGAAGTTATTCTCTTTCCATATTATAAATGAATGAAAGGGAGGAAAATGGGTGATTTCACCCCATACCAGCAGTAAATCCAGGATCAAGGACTGATTTATTTACTTTGTATTAATTTTTGAAAAAGGAATTTATCAGCTATTGAATTTTTTAGTGGAATTCTCTCACTTTTGGCTCAGGTCTGAAGTTCAGAAAGGTTTTTTTTAATGCTTTGTCTTCTCTGTGCCTCCTCTGGTTGCTGTTAAATGTCTAATTACAAAAATACTCAAAGCTCAACAGCCCAAGCTCTTAAAAAAACCTTTGAGAAAAATGGAGAAGAGGGGAGGAGAAGATACTCTAAGCACAGAAGGGACACTTGTGAATTTTTTTAATTACATGACAGTCTGTATTGCTTCTGCCAGAAAAAAAATCTGTATCAACATATTGAACATACAGTCTTTAAAAGCAAGCACTGGATGAAATACCTAATCTGTTGTTGAATTTCTGTTATTACAAACAATTTTCATAATTCTTATTGCAAAATCTATTTTTTTATTAATTGCAAAAGCTTTCCAATCATTTAGCCAAGCTGTTATACATGTTCTTTGGACAAAGCACTAGAAACCAAATGTCACTGAACAAGAGGACAGTAAGAGCATATGCTACTTTGTCTTCATGTCTTCCCACTGACTTTTCCAGTTTATCAATTTTTCTGTTTCCATTTTGTTACATTGGTGGCCACAGCTGGTATTTAAGTTGCTTCATCAAACAAGCAATTTCATCGCACTATAACACGCGAGTTAATTTTTTGATCCGTATGTAATGGTAAAAAGCAAATCATAAACTACTGAAAATCTGATTTCTGAAGGCAATAATGTTACTTTGCTTTGTCCTGACTCCCTGTGTCCTCCTCAGCAACCCTGCTGCCCACTTTGATCCCAGTTTTTCACAACTAAACTTCCCTTTGAAGATGTGTTTTCAAAGACGGTGTAGGGGAGGCTTTTATCACACATCCATCGAAGACACAGGTTTATTGCTTCTGCCACTCAACAAACAAGATATAATTTAAGTGATGATATTGTTATGAAGCATTAAAGCCAGGTTTCGGCAGAAGCCCAGAATCAAGATCAGACTGGATTTTCAGAAATTTAAAATATGAAATTTATTTTTGAACTTTAAAGAACTGAGGCAAATGTCCAAAGAATAGAAGTCAACTAAAAATGTAGATATTACTGTGTGTAAGCCTAAAGGTTTACAAACTGTAAAGCCCCTAAAATAGGCAGTAAGTAACTACAAGCCCAGGACTGGTGATTTTATAATCTTTCCCCTACTTTGCCTTGAAACAGGGGGTAAATTATGGTATAAGTATTATATAATTTTTTATTTATATAATGCATCCTTGGCAGGTTTTTTTTTGTTCTTGTCTAGCCACTTTCTCTTCATGCTGCCTTATCTTGTGTTTCAGTGGCCTTATGTATTTCATTATAAGGCAAAATTCAATTGCAGATCCAAGTAAGGAGTGTTTCAAGAGCACTCCTACAATTTTAATGTATGTCAGGTGGTGAGGGAAATCGGTCATGGGTCCCTCCTATTTGCCTCCCTTCCCTCCTGGAGAACCCATGGAGATCAACTCTGGCTTTCACTATCACTGATCTCTAGAAAATTAGCTATAATTGAATACATATATCTCTATATCTCGATCTCTATCTATATCTCTATATCTATATCATCTATATCTATATCTATATCATCTATATCTATATCTAATCTATATCTATATCTATATCTATATCTATATCATCTATATCTATATCTATATCTATATCTATATCATCTCCTCTGTGCTCATGGATATTTTGCTGTAATGCACACAGTATTAAGCAACTAATAAAAAATTTGGCATAGCAGAGGGGATCACTTAATTTCTGGCCATCTTTACCTCAGCCTTTCAACAGCTCTTCTTTGTCTGAATTGTTTTCATCTTGCAGTAACTGCTGAAGCCCGTGGGGATCACGGGATTCCAGGCATATGATATGGGTGTTGTAAAGATAGGGGAGAATGGGATGACTTTATACAGAATTAGCCTGTTTGAAATTATGTCCAAGGGTCAAAATAGTGTTGCAGACAAAGGCAGATGGACTGGCCTGCACTGATTTGGTTCTCCTGTTTAATTCCCAGTCTCTAAGTCTCCAGGCCAGCTGGGCTGGAACAAGTAGGAAAGCAGAATATTTTGTGTTCCTCAGCACTGATTTATTTGTAGAGGTGAAACCAGGGAATTTTTCTCCGTGTGAAACTATCTGCTCCTTGGCTTCAAACATTAAATAATTTCTCTGCCAAGGAATGTTTGTCCTCCCAAGACAGATCAATCAGCATGTACAGATTATAAGTGACCTTTTGCTTTAGCTTGCCCTGTGCATAGTGACCTGCTGTTGACTCAGTGCCTTGGTTACAGGTCCTTAGTGCAGCCATCTCTCACCTCCCTTAACTTCACATCAATTTCTCTGCTGTGCCAGGGGAGAAGGTGGCAGGGGAGGAAGAGGATTTCTAATGCAAGATGTATTGGTGAACCCTCTGACTAAACAGAACATGATTTGGAAAGACCTTCCGGAAAACTGTTTGCACAGGGAAGCAGTTGAAGACAAACTGTGATTGTGTAGATAGGTGCATACAGCAGGACAAAGAGAAGGACTTTAGTTTTGATTAAAGCAGAGACACATACGTGATGCAGCCGTTTTCTGGGTAGTAGTTCTTCCTTTTTTCATGGTAAATAATGGGCACAGTTTAAATTTAACACTGATTTTCAAAAATGTAATCACACTCGGAGTTGTTTGCACTGGACTGATAAAAAGCTTTAGCTTTTTAAGTGTAGGCAGTGTGGCAGTGGTTTGGTACCAGCTCGATTACTCACATTTGGAGGCTACAGGAGTAACAACACACACGGCAACAGCACGCTTGGCTCAGGGTAGTGGCTTACTTTTATGGTGCTTTTGTGTTGCTGTTTGAAATAGCCAAAGACTTGGGTGGCAGTGTAAGAGGAATGCACATCTTCATTTAGGAAAAAAAGGATGCAAATGAAGTTGGGAGCCTACAGAGCCACCTGAAGGAGGAAGCCTTCTTGTGGCATTGGAGAAACAGCAAATATGAGGCAGAGACTGGAGAAGAAAAAAAAGGCTGACCTGTTCTGACTTCAGTTTCATTTGTACTTTAAATTCATGTTATAGTAAATGGTTGTTTGCTGATGTTTTTCTAAACAAAGATATATTTTGGTTCTTTAACAGGGCAAAAAGGATGTTTCCCAGATATTCAACAACATTTTGAGAAGACAGATTGGCACACGCAGCCCTACTGTGGAATACATTAGTGCCCATCCACATATCCTATTCATGCTCCTAAAAGGGTAGGTGCTTTAATTTGAGTTTCATTAAAGAGCATTGCCTGCAACTTGCTAGCATTGCAGTTGATCTACTTTCTCACTTTTAGTTTAAAAAAACAAAAGGATTTTCAGATTTTGTTCCAGCTTTCTTACTTTATTTTTTTTAATATTCACTTTCTTTATATGGAATGCTATACTTTTTAATGATGGGATTATTTCATTTGACTGTTATTTCTTCACCAAACTTCATGTTGAAATAATTATGTGCTGGTTGTTTTTGACTGCGCCCCATATGATGTGTACTTCATATCTCACCATGAACTCTTGTGTAGCATTGTTGGTGACTGCTGAGGTTCATTTAGACCTTTTTGCATTGCAGAAGTGACCAGCAGTGGTGTCTGTAAATAACTGGAGTCAAACTGGAACACTGAGTGGTAGAACAGAGAGAAGCAAAAATGCATTAAAAGAGTAGTTGTGCCTGTGGGACAGACTTCTCCAACGCTTGTGGCTACAAGTGAACTTCAACTTTAAATTCTTTCTGTAATTAACTCCACAACTTTCAGCATTCAATGTTTTTTTTTTTTTGGTTTTTAAACCTCAGGACAGTGATGATAATTCTCTCCATCATTATTACAAACTGTTTTTAATTTCATATGTATATATAATAATTTTATTCCCTTTTCTCTGTCTTTGCTTTTTCAGTTTTTCACTCATTTTGATCTCGCACATTGAGCATGCATCACAACCATATGTCTGGGCTTTATTTAAAGATAAAAAATATTTTTGGATTATGTCCCAGGTTTTCTTTGGCATCTGTAGCAACCAAGAATATTAAGATGATAGTGAAGTTTTTATGCATATATGCTTCTGACAGACATTTTACAGTACGTGACCTGAGCTGGTGCATGAATTTAAATAGCATCACTTAGATGCTTTTTTTGGAGAATCTTGCTGCATGCAGCAGCGTGTCTGTGGTCCTCAGGCTCCTTGTTCATGATGTCTTGACTAGCCCTCTGCAGCACTGCACTGGCTCAGAATTGCCGTTTCTGGAATGTCTTGTTAAAAAGTGCAGTAGAATCCATCAGTAGAAGTCCAGAGTCAGGCATGCCCAGCCTGAGCAGCTGCTGCAGAACAGTGTAATGATATCAGACATGATGATGCCTTTCCTGCCTGTGTCCTGCTGCTGGGACCATCTTAAAAATGAGACCTAAAATCTGTGCCTGCAGCCAGGGCAAGCCCCTGAACACACAGATTGCTGTGTGCCCACAGTGTGGGGTGTGTGTGTGCAGTCAGCTGCAGGATTGGGAAACAAGCATTTCGTGTTAGACACCACCACGTGAAAATGTGACCTGAGGGCATGTTTTCTTATTTATTCAATGCTGAATGAATTATATTAATTATACTATATAGATGTATATTTATATAATGCTATAGGAAATACAGGACATCAAACTCTGCTAAAGGAAAGTGGGTTTGGCTGACTTGTGCCATTCTGTGTTTGTTACATGACATCAAAACATTACCTGCAGTGAAAAAAAATCACCTCTACGAAGACTATAAAAGATATGGCCCAAGACTGTTGTGACTGCTGTACTTCCATTGGATGCAAAATTTCCTCTGGCCCCTGTCAGTCCCCAAAAGCAAAAGGTTGCTTTTTTGTGGTTTAATGTGAGCTCTGTTGGGTGGGAAGGATCTTCAATCAGAGCTCCCACCCAGTGTTTCCTGTCTCATACTCCAGTGGAACTGCCGACTTGAGATAACAGTTCCTACCTTTTAGGCTTCATTTTACTTGTTGCCTGCTTCCTTCCAGCTTCTCGGCTTCAGAAAACACACAGCACATAGTTTCACTTTTTTTTTTTTTTCTTTCTTTCTTTCATTTGTATAGGTTATTGGACTTTGCTGCTGCACGAGGACTTGCTTTAATGGCATCTTATTTTCTGTGTGCAAGCTTTGTGTATAGGATTTCAGATGAGTACAGTATTTGGTATACATAGAGAAACAGTTGCATTTGGGCCAATTTTTTCTCTGGTGTCAGCCTATTGCATTAGCCCAGAAATAACTTTGGTCCTTTGTGATTTAAAATATCTTCCCTCTAGGACAGTGATTGTTGAGGACTTAGTTAATGGCACTTGCATTGTTTCTCTCAAGTGACAAATTTAGAAGCTTTTTTATGAATATATATCTATATATCTGTGCCTCATGCCACATGTTATCTCTACCCTAGACACTGCCCCAGCCTGTGTTGTGATGATCTCTTCATATCACAGCTCAGTTAAAGCTTTAATGGTATATTGGCTGAGGTTGTAGGATTCCCCTTAAATTCATCCTTGGACAAACTCAGGCTATACAAGTAATATAAAGTCAGATCAAAATATATCTGTATGAGACCTTGTGTCTCCCAGGCTTGATGCCTTCCAAGTCTCTTGCCTGTGCTCCTCACCTTGTACCATTTTGTGCACTAACCATGGAAGAATTATTCCCTTTACACAGAAATGCATTTCTGCTCTCGGTCTTGCCTCTTTCAAACTCCACAACAAGTGTTTTGAAATACTTCAAGTCCATTGTTTCATTTTCTAGTTCTCTCCAGTATTCATTGCGTGGGGGTTTCTTTAGGTTGTAAGTTCATCCAAACAGAGAAGAACTCAGTATTTTTTTTCTGCTGTGGTAATACATCAGCATAGAGCACTAATTGCTCATTAGAAGTGATTTTGAATCACATTTCTATCATTCCTGCCTGGTGGCTTTGCATGTAAGTGTGGGTGCAAAGGACATGCTAGCTATGACTGGGCAGCCTGTAAACTTCTTCCAGGCTTATTCCAGGCACCAAACCCAACTTCCTCGCTTGTGTGAACTGCCAAAGGCAGTTCTTCTATCACATAACCCACTTCCAGATAATGGAGCATTTGACTGAGAATGATTCTGTTGATACTTAATGTTTTTAAAAGTTATTGTGCTGGAAACAATGTAATTTGCTTTCAGTCCAACCAAAATACTCATTAGCCAACTATTAAATATTTTCCTGGCTGCACTCCTAGGAGCAGCTCTGCCTCATTTTCCTTAAAAATTAGTATTCCTGTTAATGGAGTTGATGCCTCAATGGGAAACACCAGTGAATTTCTGCTGTCTGAAGAGTTAGAAATTCAAGTTTGCAAATGTTTCCACAAACCAAAACAAATAGGGGTTTGAGTGCCTGCATTTCCTTGAGGGTGGGAAGCTTCATTTGCCTGTTTGGAATAGCAATCCATTTTCATTAAGCCAACTATTGTTGACAGCAGGTTGAAGTATGCAGCTCTGGTATGCTTGCAGAACACAACTGTTCTTTTAAATTGCATGCTAGGGGTAAATTTGAGGACCCACGCACTTACAGCACAGATGGCATTTTGTGATTTTCTTCCTTTTTTTTTTTAAATTGTATTTCTTTTGGCCTAGTGATAGGAATTAATTGTGCAAAGGAAAAACGATGCTGATAAACTCTGGCTGATAATACACAGTTCTGATATAGAATAACCAGTTTATTGAAACAGAGTGCTTTCTGTCCCCTTGGACTTCACCACTTTCACATGATTTCTGGCAGACTGCTGGAAAAATTCGTTTTAAATCCTTCTTGACAGTTGGATTTCATCCTTTTTGTTTTTTAATGTGTTTCTAACAGTTTTGTTTCAGATTAATTTCAGCTTTAAAGAAATCAAGACTTTATAGAAATTGAAGATGATCTGAATTTCCTCCCCCTCCCTCCCTTCCTTCCTCTCCAAGGGCGAGACGTGTGCTGGCTCCTGGCTGTTGCAGTGCCTCATGTGCCATACCAGGACTGTAACTTGAGGAATGGGTGCTTGTGTCCTGAACACAGCCCGAACCTCTGCAGAAGAGGCATTGAGCAGGACTTCTTCTAAACTGAAGGAAAAAAAAAAAATCAGAGCTACAGAAAGCTTAATCCTGTGTAGACTGCCTGGAAAGACTCTTCCTACCTTCCTCATTAATACTCCAGAGTGATGTCCTCTAGAAGAGGAGTGGGAGGTGATGGATGGTCATGAGGTGTTGCAGTTTGCTTGGATAAACTGAGGAGCTCAGAATTAAATCTGAAAAGGGAGGTTATTATATTGTACAGGCTGTGCTTTCTCACAAATCCAAAAGGGTGAAGGAGCTCTGTTGAAATGATGCACAGTCCCCACGGTCTTTCCACAGAGAGGGGGTGTGGTGCAAATTTACACCAAAATGTGTTTTGGCTTGGTAAGAGATAGGTTTGCAGTGATTCTGGCAGCCTTGTCTGTGTCTGCTCCTGAGCTTTGGGATGAGGTCCTGCAGCTGGGTACAGCACTGCGGCTGGGAGCTGCCCTCCACGTGTGGTGTCCCTTCTGGCACATGTGCTCCCTGTGCTACAAAGTTCCCCGTTGCGAGAAAGGTGCCTGTTTATCTTTGTTCTTCTATGTTTTGATGCTTTCTGTTTCTCTTCATTCTCCAGATATGAGTCCCCAAATATTGCCTTACGTTGTGGAATTATGCTGAGAGAGTGTACCCGCCATGAACCCTTGGCCAAAATCATACTATTTTCAGAACAGTTCAGAGACTTTTTTAAATATGTGGAAATGTCAACATTTGATATTGCTTCTGATGCCTTTGCTACATTCAAGGTAAATAATTCAGTACATGCATCATAGTTTGTGTCAAAAGCAGCCCTCCATCAGAAGCCATCGCTGAGCATTCTTGCTTTGAACTGGGTAGCTTTTTTTTGTTCAGTAAAGGATATAATTAATTAACCCTTGGTCTGATTGTAGCGGGAT
Source organism: Anomalospiza imberbis (assembly GCF_031753505.1). NCBI lineage: Eukaryota > Metazoa > Chordata > Aves > Passeriformes > Viduidae > Anomalospiza > Anomalospiza imberbis. The sequence goes on from NC_089682.1 coordinate 84,445,983, forward strand.
TCACAGCAGCGACCACATCTGCAAAGAATCTTTAGAGAAATGTAAATCCGTATTTAATTAACACTCTTCACCTTGATAACTCAGTCTTTTATGCTACCATTTAAAACTCAAATTAATCATGTATTACCTAGAGTTCTTATAAAATGCATAACCTTTTTCTCTCCCTACCCCCATGACAAACCCACTGCCCATCATGACCACGAGTGAATAAAAGGCATCATTTAAAACTAATATTTGAAATAATTGTAATTGTTGCTGTCCCTTCTGAGCTCAGCAGTCAAGTATAGATTAATGCCAAACCTGCTGATTATTTTACAGTGTATTCATAGTCTTATTTTTGTGACCCATGGTTCAGTGTAAGGACTGCAGTGCTAAATGCTAAGTAGCTGGAAGCACTGCATAAAGTCTGTAGAGTGTACCATGTAGAGTTTGTGTTGTATTAAAAATGAGGTTGGGTGAAGATAGCAAATTTCTTGGACGTTGTATGTGACTATCATCCTTCCCACCAGGTGCTAGTACAGTCTTTGAGCAAAAAACCCCAAAATAAATTAGATGCCTGTGCACTTCACATACAGGAAAGATTAATTTATTTCTTAAAAACAGTTTTAGAAAGCTGAGGGAAAATCGTTTTAGTTAAAGACTCTTCTAAATATAGATCTAACTCCTTTTTTTTTTCTTCTATCACTGAGCTCCCTGCTGTCATAGAAACACATTGTTTATTCTTCCCTTTCAAAGCTAATTAGAAACATGATTAGCTAGACCTCAGGAGTAATTGTAAGGAATGTTAGAGCTCAGTTCAGTGATTCTACATACACTGAAACCTGGCTTTTTACTGGTGTTTACTAACCTACTGAATGGGATAAAGATTTGCATAATGGAGATAACGTTGCATTCTTCACTAATGACTTGAGTAGGATTAGCAATTCAAATCACCCCTTAATCAATTACAGCATCTTTCCCTTATTTTAAGTTTCACTGTTGTTGTGTTCATTATGTAAAGGTTATGAAATTCAAAGTAGCACAGAAACACAGACAAGGTATAAAAATGCAACATAACTGAGGTATGTAAATCTTCTGTTTCTGCCATTTTACCCTATGCTCAGAAGAATATTTGTCTCTGATCAGAAAAAAAAGCTCCTGGACTCAGTTCCCAGCTTGACAGAGGAGATTTTCATCTTCTCCCCAGGTCCTGCTTTGAGCAGGAGAGCAGAGTGTGTTGGTGGTGATGGACAGTCTTTACCCCAGCCGGGAGGCAGGATGGGGATAAGGGTCAATTAAGCAGTGGCAGGGACTGTAGACTGCTACAACCTTCCCAAAAAGAAAAGAGATTGATGTTGTTCATAGATCTACAGCTGAAGAATGTACTTCTATCCCCTGTGAACTGAGTGTATTTTTAGCAGGATTTAAAAATAGGATTCTACATCCTCACATGCACTGGAAAGAGAGGAGTATGAGGGCAGTTCATCGTCAGACAAAGGCCAGAATTCACCTTTTAAAATGCTTGGGGGAAGTGTATAACAGCATTTTTAGGATTTTTTTGAAATTGCCTCTTATAGCACCTGATACACAGTCAGTTCTGGAAAGAAACTAGCTGCTCATTTAATCTCCTGTTTGTCTGTTACTCTGAATAGCTGAAACAGCAAGAAGTGATGTGGAAGTGATTGAAACATGGAGCTACCTAATTTCTAATACTGGAAAAATAAGTGCTGTGATTGTTTGTTGGCTGGATTACTGAACTCACGTTTTCGTTTCTGATGTCCCCGTGTTGGGTTTGCAGTTGCCACTGGGGTGTCTGGTTCAGAGCTGAAAGCCTTGGATAGTCTATGCACTAGAGTAGGGCTTAATTAAACATTCATGAAAGTCTGAAGATATTTATAGTAGGGAAGCACTGGAATTATGATCTGGATATGTACTTCTTAATTAAAGTTATCCAGGTGAACTGCAGAGAGGAAACAGCTGTTAAAAATGCAGAGGAAAAGGGCTTGTATTTCAAGGCATAAGCTGTCTGTGGAGGGTGCAAGCAGCAGTTGGAACGTGCTGGTTGGAATGCTGTTGCTCCACGCTTCCTTGTCATTTCCTATGAAAAACTCATTTTGGATTATATTTCATTTTTGCCCCTATTGAAAGACTTGTACTTGCCTCTAAGTGCCCTACATAAAAGCTCCTGAATCATGTGTTTCACTCAGCCTTTAAAACTGCTGTCACTGCAGTCCTGCTAAATGAAGGGATGTATTTAAAACAGGCACTGGATTTTGTAGTGTTCCACTTTCCTCTTATAATTGATGGTAAAAATAAATTAAAGGATTAGTATATAAAGGATTTCTTTTATTTGTGAAGATGTGTCTGTGCATCTGCTTGACCTCCTCATCAGCTTCTGCCTCTGCTTGGGTAGGGAAACCAAGAAAAAGATTATAAAAAAGAGCAGAAAAATGCCAACTTGGTTCACTGAAAAATACCAACTTGAGTGGACTTCATCAGGCAATTATTGTGATCAATGTTGTATTTTAAAAGAAGCAGTAAGATAAAAGTCATTCTTAAATGCCTCACACTGGCCACTCATTTCATAGCTATTCATCCAGTAAAAAGACACAGCTTCTTCTGGACCTGGATTTGCATGTCTGTCACTGGGCACCAGCATCACCATTCTGTGGGAGAGCTTCTTTTAATTTAAATTTGAATTAGTTAGCCTTCTGGAATGGGAGAGGAAGACAGTCTGTCCAGCTGTCTGGAAGGTCTGCTATTGCTTTGTGTCAGAAAGTCAGCCCTGGGCAGAAAGAGTTCTACAGAAGAGACTCATCCCACTTACCTAAGACTCCTTCCAGGGAAGGGAGTGGAGGTGCAGGGAGCCTGGATGGCTTAGCTTAAGTTGGTGCCTAGCTTTCATTATTAAATAGCTATGTGTATATACAGTGGTTGAATTCCAATTTTCCTTGTATTCTTGGAGATGAGCAGGCTTAGCATCATTCCCAGCTCTGAGGTAGCATGTAGGTCACTTTTGGCTTGGAGACCATATCTCGTCCTCCATAAAGCGTTAATTTTCTTTCTTCCTTTTCCCCATCCCTGTCTAATATGAAGACTCTGCACTATGACCTATCAACAACAACAAAAGGTGGGAGGGAAACAGCAATAAAAAGAAAGAATATTAGAATAGTTCTGTCTTGATTCTGTTAGCATTACATTGACTGAGTTCTCCCTAAAGTCCTACTAACCATTTAATAAATGCAGTGTTGTCTATAGAAATCATCTTGTAAATGCTTTCTGGTCAAAACTGCTGAAATACATTTGAGAAGCAAGGGACAATCACAGGCACTCGCTCTCTCAGATAACCTTTCTCTATTCTTCCCCAGGACCTGTTAACGCGACACAAATTGTTGGTGGCAGAATTTCTGGAACAAAATTACGATGTAGTAAGTATCAATGCTGAAAGACTTAAAAAAAAATCTGTTTATGCTTGGCTGCAAAAAAAAATGCACAGGGGATTTTGTACTCTGCATAAACTCCTCACGTAGCACTGCAAAACCAAGCACTGCTTTGTACTGGAGCAGAATCCACGCCTAGCGTGCGAAATGCAGATACCCCCTCTGCACACACCTGGGCACACACGCCAAGGTCTCAGGAGAACTCAGAGGTTAAGAGCAACTTTTATTCCTCGCCAGGTGCATCACATCTCCTCAAGTGTGACTGGAACTGAAACTTCACATGCAAACAGATCATGGCAGAAACCCTGTGCATGGTTTTAAACAGTTTTGTGATACCCCAGTACCACAGGGCCATAGTGGTGTTATTTACTGTACTTTGGGACAGAAGAGTTACTGAAACAAGTTTTAGCATTACTGGAAATTACAAGTACCTGAAGGAGAGACTGAGGTCTGAATATTCCTATTTTCTTCCTAAGGCAATTAGGCCTTTGGTTAGCTGTTATTTTTCACTTCAATTTTTTTGGCTCCCTTTTGGACCAAATGTGGGTCAGAAAAATTTCATTGGATTCAACTAAAATTGGATTGATACAGATCACAGAATTAGACTGTGGGTCATGTTTTTGTGTTACCTGAGGTATTCTTTATTTCACTGCCAAAATGAAAAGACAAATTTCTTTCATTCAGGTTACCATGAAGGCAAAATGAAGAGCAGGCTTATTATTGCTGAGTCACTAATGCAGCTTAGTTGGAGCAAAATAAGTGTCTCTGCTAATCTTTTCTCTTAATACTGGAGCACTGTACTGGAACAGTCCCCATTCTACATTTATATGATGTTTTGAATTTTTAAGTATCAATTGCCTAAGTGAGTTGTTTGGGGTTTTTTGTTTGTTTGGTTGTGGTTTTTTGTTTGTTTGTTTTTTTTTTTTGGTTTTTTTTTTTGTGACTATTGGACAGCAGTGTTGATTTTTCCTGCTTGTTTGGTAGATAGTTTGAACATATTACAATCTTGTCTCTCAGTCTTCCTGACCACAAGATCCCCTAGATCCATCCCTACAAAATCCAGCACACACTTTGCTCCTAGTGACCCTTGCTGGGCAAAGAGCTTTAACGAGCAAGGGCGCTGAAGGCAGGCAAGGTGGCACCGCACAAAAGGAGCATTTGGGATACCCCTTCACCATTTTGGGGTGTTGCATTGAGGCACACAGCCAGGCATGACCACGATATGAGTGAGTGGACATTATGTGCTGGACCCACATGTCCTGGCAGCAGAGTCACCCTTCTGTAAGAGAAGGGGCTGCACAGGTACTGGCTTACTTCTGTCCCAGCTGGCTCACCCCAGCCCCTGTTCCATCCATGCCATATGAGGTATTACCCCTCTGCAGCACGTGGAAGAGGAGTGTTCCTGGGCATTAGTTAATTCACTGTGTGATAACCAGCCAAGAGAAAAGGCCACAAGAGCTGGGCCTGGCATTGCAGTGAAGTGTTAGAGGGTGGCACTGCTGCAGCCTCTGCTGCTCCTCTAGGGTGAGAGGGACCAAGTAAAGGAAAGATAGACATGAATCTGATACATTTGTGTTTTCTTTTACTCTAGATCTTTGAGGACTACGAAAAACTCCTTCATTCTGAGAATTATGTAACAAAGAGACAATCTTTGAAGGTAAAGTCTCTCAACACTTTCCTCCTAAATTCGTACTCTGCGTTATATGGAATATCGAGGTGCATGTATGGCAATGGAACAGCCATTTTTCTATCAACAGAAGAACTAAGGGCTTGTGATGCTCTTCCTGAAAAGCACAGGAGCTCACTGTGTCTTTTCTTTCCTGGACCTCTGGGGAAGCACTGGACCATTTCTATGGAACGAGTGCTGTCACTTCTCCTCCGAGCTCAGATCTGTGCTTTGGTTCAGAACGTGGTTGCAGTGAGCTTGGCAGTACTGTGGCAGTCTCTGTCTGGGGCACCAAGTGTGACATGGCCTGCTCACGGAAGCAGAGAGGGGTGTGAATGTAACATGGGAATGAAACAAGGATGTCTTGTGGGACAGCTGCACTACACTTGCTTTTGTCCCAGCTACTCACACCAGCCCCTTTCACACCCAGCCCATATGCAGGATCCCTCTCTGTAGTATTTAGAAGATGAGCATTTTTGGGCATTAAGTAACCCACTGCATGATAAAAAGTCTAGTTCCTTTTTTTTTTTAATGTAGTGACATTGAAATCTCTTAAGCAAATATTGAAATAGGCTGCTGCTTTCTTTGCATTCAGAAATAATGTAGTAAACTGAAAAAAAGTGGTTTTTTTCTAATTTTGCTTACAGCTTCTGGGTGAACTGATTCTGGACCGACACAACTTTGGCATCATGACTAAATACATCAGCAAACCAGAAAACCTAAAGTTGATGATGAACTTGCTGCGAGATAAAAGCCCCAACATTCAGTTTGAAGCATTCCATGTGTTCAAGGTGAGCCAGTATGAGTTGTAGAGGTGGCAGACTTTCTCTTCTTCTCATAAAAGTGTCTCTCAAGCTGGACCAGAAGTCCAGAAAATTATGGCAAAGATTGGGGTTTCCAGTCACTTGCGGTATTTGAGAGTGTCATAATTGAGAAGGTTTCTATCACTCAACCTCTGCTGTTTGCCTGCCTTCAGGTGAGACCTAAAGCAGCATCATTTTGGTTTGAGCTGGAGGGTAGCCTGTCAAGTAGCCATGAGCTACAGGTAACAAAATACACAACTTCTAGGTAGCATCCAGGGGACCTTCTCCCCACTCCTGGATCATTTTACCATGTGATTCTGGATAAAGATGAAAAAAGGTCTTAAAACTCTACCTTAGACTAAAAGTAGGCGGTTCTGGTGCTGGGCATCAGTGCAAAGGCAATATGCTTTTAAAGGTATTAAAAAGGTTTGGTAAACCTGAGCTTGAAATAAGTTTCATGCTTCCATCATTTTGCAGTGACATTAATGCAGTGTTGAACAATTACCAGACCCAACCAGTGTCCCTTTTTTCATGATGATCAATGTTAATAAGTTAGAAGTTTACCATTTTCCTATCAAAAGAGTTCTCTGCTCTGAAACAGAGGGTGAGCCAGATTGTTATGCAAAACTAACTCTATTTTGGAATGAACATGTTAATTTCAAACTATCAATAGAGTTGTTAATGATTATCAGAAGGGGAATTTTGGGCCTCTAAGGATATCCCTTCCCTAAATTGGCTAAGAAAGATACCAGATGATACCAAATGACTGTGGAAAGACATTACAACACCCTTCACAAATTCAAGGTGACTTGTTAAGTTTTGTACTTATGCCATTTCTGATTTGGAAAAAAAACTTTCAGCTCTTCAGTGTGGAGACTTAGAGAATGTGCAGCTTCTCCAAAAAGTTTTTACTTTTGTAAAAGAAAAAAAAATCTTCAAGGAGGATTAAAAGAAAATTCCTTGTGAAATAAGCGGCTTGGTAAACTGTTCCCTTGCTGACTTCGTCCAGTCAACTGAACCACTGAGAGTAACTTGTACTTCTCCTCCTTATCAGGAGGTGTGTGGCTCCAAGATAAGCAAGCAGTCTGGCTCCAGACACTTGCAGCCTTTGAGATGCCAGTGGGGAGAAGGTATCAGAGGATTTGCATTTTTTAGCCACTCTGTGAATAAATGCAATATTTTTATTTGTGAAAGACATGAGTTGCTGTTCCTGAATTAATGATAGGAATGGACCAAGCCTTGAGAATGGCTGATTTCACTTATTTTAGGAGACATTTAAAAGGACTTGGAATAATGTAAAAGGATTCCAGTGTGCAACCATGTCACACATCGCTGTTCCTCCCATTCTGCCTTCCCATTCCTAGTTAAAGTGAGGATATTACAGGCTTATCCTGCAATGTCATGTTTGGACCTTGGAGTGCCAGCAAAACAAACCATGAGCAACAGTGGTGTTGTGTCTCTTCAGTTCAAAGGGCCAGACTGTGTCCTCAGACACCTCCATGGCATGTTGTTGGTGTTTTCCAGTGGTGGCAGTCAGCAGCATTTCAGCAGGGCCAAGGCATTCCCATGGCATTCCTCACACTGCCTCACATGCACAGTGCTCGTGGTGTGGGAGCTGCAGACTCAGAGCAGAACCTGATCAGCTGGAAATTGCTCGTTCACAACCAGCAGCAGCACACTATAGAGTGACTGTAGAGGTGCAGCAGCTCCCCTTTTAGGATCCTCCTCACCAAGGATCTGTGTTGCTTGGATGTAGCAGCATCCAGGTCCTCTCCAGGGGGAAGGGTTGTTACAAGGCTTATTACAGGAAATTGCATGGTGAATTAGCTTTGTAGAGAGGGTCAGAGAAGCTCTATTACCTCTGATTTAATGTCTTAAATTGAGTTCTAACTTCTTGAGTGCTACTGAAATCCTTATGTCTTTAAGAGACTGGCTGTTTGTGCCCAGTTCTGCAGTGTCCTTGCCTCCTGTTTCTGGGTTTGTGTTCCTCAGCCCGGTTCTCTTGTCAGCTGTAATATTCCATGTTCATGTAACTGGGAGAGGACTCTTGTCCTCAGCTTCTAATCTCATAAATTTTGAACTGTGCCTGCATTTTTAAATTATGCTTGCAAAATACCTATGCAGTCCTGGCTGAAATTACAGTAGACTAACCACAGTGATTTGGAATCAAAGGTCTGCTGAGAAGTGGATACTTGCTGCTCTGTCTGAGCTGCCAAAAGATTTGGGTTTAAATTACCTGATTTAGATGTTTCACCAGTTAGACACAGTTGAAATGAAATGAAATGAAAAAGTGTTTGTTTTGTAAGCATCTAGATTCCAACACTCCCGTGCCCTAGCTGACCCAAAAAAAGACTTATGACTCTTACTGCCTGAGGCAATTTCTAATTATTGGAGATTTGAAACTGTAAAATAGAGATGAAAGTGATGAGCACTTCTAGTGCAAACTTATTTTGGAGAAACATTTTGTGGTTGAAAATGCCAATGCCCCCAGGCTCTGAGAATATTTACTGTGAGTGGGAAAATGAAGACAGAGTGCCCACTTGCAGTGCCTCTTTCTATTCTCCATTTAGGAGATGGTTGATCTTCTTCCTAAATCCAGTCAGTCCCTTCTCTCCTTTTGTCTGAAAAAAATGGACCTTCTGCCTTGCAGCACCAGCCTAAAGGTCTGCAGCTGCTTTGTAAAACTGGATGTCCCAGGCAACGTATGCATAAGGATTACCCAGTATTTAATCATGAGGAAAAGCTAACATACCTCACCCCTTCCCTCCTCCTTCATAAATAATCCACTTAGAATTGTGGGCTTTGAGAGTCACTGGTTCTCTGCAGTGATTTTAGTGGAGAGATGTTGGTCTTGAGCGCACACACTTTGGGGATCTAATACTGGGAAGGGCTCTCCAGCTCCCGTTGCGGGTTTGTGATGTGTTCCATTAGTGGAGCCTACTTCGAGTTTGCCTGTCTGTAGGGGAGGCTGTATCTTTCAGACCTATGTGAACGTGGTGCAGGGATTCCTCTGACCTTACATATCCAAAAACAAAGGATAGGAAAAGCTCTCTTGGATTTCACATAAACAATTTGCTGATTTTGAGGAAAACCCCTTGTAGCAGTGAGCTGGGATTATGTGACTTTCTTGCTCTTAAGGAGACATTTAGCAAGGTATATTTTACTGTTTAAATCTAAAAATAGAATGGGTACGCTGTGTTTTGTGATCTCAGTTTAATTTTTCCATTCTCTTTCGTGCACATTTCAAGCTACCTCCTGCAGCTTGCTCTGCAAATGGCCTCACATAATTTGACCATACTGACAGTTTGCTCTTGGTACGAAGCTGAGGCCGTGTTTGTGGGGATGTGTCCTCTCTGTTTCTCAGCTGGATAATCTAAAGGGCAAGGATTATTATGCGAAGCATTGTGCTATAAGCAGCATGAACCGTGTGTGTTCTGTGTGTGCAGTGTCCTGACAGTGACATTGTGCGTGACTCCAGAGCAAGTACTAAAATACTCAGTCCAGGGCATCCTGTAATTGCTTTTGCTCTGCTCTTGCCCCAGAAGGTAGTAATGTCTGGTTATTAATTGTAAGGAAATAAAGTCAAATTCTCTAATAAAATAATTTTGATGTTTGTTTGAGGAAATACATTAATACTTTTAATAGAGAAGGTAGCAACTATTGCACTTCGGACATCTTTTTAAGTTTCAGAGTTGATTTTAATTCCAAGCCTTTTGCAAATACTCATGCAATGGAGCTTTCTCTGTTTTGAGACAGCTATATTTAGAGCTGGAATTTTTATGTGGGTACTGTCTTTATTTTGGGTCTCCGTCTCTCTCATCTATCAGAATTTATTGCTCTAGAACATATATCCTTTCATAATAAAACCACAGGTGAAACCAAGTTCTCTGTGGTTTGATCCAACTTCATTTTTGTTGAAATGTTCCAGATAGCATTAATAATGTTTCTGTTTTTAGGGACTGATCTATGCCAATACAGTGTTCTGAATGAGGGGGACCCTTTCTAACATAAAGTCTTGTGGTAGTCCTGCTCCTGGGCTCTGTGAAACTGGTCAGTTGATACTGACAGAATTGATTTTGTTTGCTTAGCCAAAGTATTGAATGACATTTCAGGAATTTTCTGGTTCTTGAACATTCTCTCTTTACGAGTTCCTGTTGACACTGAGCAAGACTGGCAGTTGAGATGATCTTTGTTTGATTGTTCACTTTGCCAGTTTTGCACGGGGAAGGTTGTAATCTATAAATAATTGAGCAGGAAGATAAACAGGATGTGATGGCTTCTATGAAACTAAGTTCTTTATTATTTGCTATGGTAATACCAGGGGTAGGTCCAATATGAAATGTTATTTACTAGGTTTACCACCAACCTTCCATTCTGTTTGCAGAGCAGAGAGCTTTTACAACAAGAATAATTTAGATTTCTTCATTTTGAGAGTCACCCTTCAGATAAATATTAGGGAGGACTAATATTCATTGAAGGAAGGTGTTCAGCCCTTCAAGGTCAGGCCTTCTTTGATGGCTTCCATTTGCATTGTCATCGGATGATTTCTGAACATGTGGGTCTTGCCAGTGCATTTGATGGTTTCTTCTCCTCATCACCAAGGGTGAACTGAACTCCAAAATAAAAATTTATTATGAAGATCTGTAAATCCCTGCCTGTAGGCTTACATCCTGCTTTTCCCCAAGGCAGCTCATCCAGATGACTGGGGCCTTATCATAGTCCAACTCCTGGAAGTATCCAGCTTCCATCAGCATGATCACCTGCTGTAGGTCAGCACACAGGGAGCTGCATCCTGGGGCTGCTCCAGCTGAGAGCATGAGGTGCTGCAGCCTCATCCAGAGGCAAATGTCCATACTCAGGAGATCTCAAGATTCGTGTAGATAAAGTACAGACTGGAAAGCTGTAAAGTACATTCATATTTACATCCCCAAACCCCTTTTCTCCCGGTCTAACAGGAACCAATGCATCAACAGCAGTGTATCAAAGTTATTTTCAGAGGAGGAATGCTGCTTTCAGATGCTGCAGCTGTTGAGAGTGCCTCAGATGTAGTGAGGGCTGTGAACTGGCCATCCCATCCACAGGCAGATGTGTCCCTGGTACGAGGCTGCCCTGTGAGGACCTCGGGCATTGTGCAGGAAAGTGGCTGCTCAGAAGGAATCCTTGGAGGCTGTTAGTGCTGCACTTGAGAAGTTTTAGGTGGCAAGTGGGGGAAAAAAAGGAATCATTTAAGATGATAGCTCAGGGTAATTAGAGAAGGGCAGGGTGGAGGCCTTTGTGAATAACTGTAGATAGTGTACTGTCACTGGGACCATGGCCTGGACACTAGATCAAGGAAAACTTTGTAATACACTTGGGGAGTGTTCACCCAGCATGGCAGAAGTTGCAGCTCTTTCTGCACAGCAGAGAAGAAAGTACCTTGCACGAGGGACTTCTAGGAGAAGCCTGAGGAGGAGGGATCCAGAGGAGACAAAGTATAGACAGGGATTAAGACTATTCTAGCATCAGGATGCCAGGGTTTAAGAGGAGATGCTTTGCCTCGCCTTTGTGAAATGAAAAAGTACTTCTAGCTGCCTGTTTGGGCAGAAGTGATCAGTGGGGTACTGTTGGTGTGTGTTGAGCCCCACTCCTTCCACATGTTCCCCTGATGTGGCACTTTCCCCACCACTTGTATAACATTATCTGATTTTGGAGTATGAAGCCTAATGGTGGGTGCAGTCTGAACCCTGCCCCAGCCTTTACCAGGTGTTGTCTTAGGGACAAGAGGCTGTAGCACAGCTCCCAGGACAGAGTGTGCATGATTCTCATCCGGTAGCACAGCTCCTCCCTGAGCAACTGAATGTGGCCCAGGTTTTCCTGTGGGCAAAACCTCAGGGGAGACAAAAGGACCTGCAGAAGAGCCCCAGATTGGGAGCCAGCGGTGGTGCTGCCTGTGCTCAGCAGGACAACATGCCATTCTGTACCGTCAGCAGATGTTTGTTTTCATTCTGGTTTGGACAGGCTTGGAGGGAAACTGGATGCTCTCCAGTTCTGTCCATCCCGAATTTCTTCTCATCGAGTAGAGAATAACTGGAGTTATTTCTGTCGTTGCACAAGCACTTGGGTGGTGTTTGTTGACCAGCCATGGTAACCTTGGTGCGAGCCAGATGTGGGAGCTGCTCCCGGGGTGGGCGGGGTGCACTGCACGTGTGTTCCCACTGCGAGCCCCATGCCCCATCTGCCCCTCCTGACCAACATCCCAGAAAAGAGAGCCCCATCTCTGTGGCATCCCGAGGTTCCTGAAAGAGCCTTTCACCACTGGCCTTTGCAACCAGCCTTAGGTTTGCACTTAACCCAGAGAAAATGTTAAAGAAACAGCATTGTGGCATGAGGGGTCATGTTCAGAGCTGGAAAACTGCAGCTTTAGCAATTACAGGAGGAAAAATCAGCATTGAAAAGGCCAGTAAGCCCACAGTGCTGGGCTGGCTGTGCCAGGTGAGTATGTGTGTCTCACGTCACCTTGCTGCATTGCCACCCTCCTCTGGTCAGCAAGGGCTGCAAAGGTGCTGGGCACACCACAATCCTCCTGCTCCTGCTGCTGTAAGTTTCCATGTTCCCATGAATGGATTAGGCAGAGGGAAGTGAGGCCTCTGACATATTTTTCCAAACCAAAACAAAGCTGGCAAGTCTAATTTTAGGCCTGGTTTAATACGGAAATGATATCAATACTGACACAAAGCTTTTCCATTCTCCTGATAATTAATTTCTGTGTATTTGTCTTGTGGGTGGGAAGGGGCTGAGAACTGATAGCTCCCTCTCAACAGCTGGGTTTACAGTCAAAAGTTTTTATCACCAAAGAGCAAAATTAAAGGGAAGCGATACCACACGTGGGCATAGTTTTGCTTCAGTTTGCTGTCGAACCAACATGTTTGAACTCCTGTCTGACTGCCTTGGGACAAGGTGTGTAGCAGTAGAGTATCTGCCTGCCAGCCTTAACTTACAGGGAAGTCTGACTGATGTTCCTCTCTCTCTCTCTCTCTCTCTCTCTCTCTCTCTCTCTCTCTCTCTCTCTCTCTCTCTCTCTCTCCCTCTCTGTGTCCCCACCCCCTTGCTGTCTCTCTGTGCCTGATTTTGTTTGCATGTTAGGTTTTTGTGGCCAGTCCAAACAAAACACAGCCTATTGTGGAGATCCTGTTGAAAAACCAACCCAAGCTAATTGAGTTTCTGAGCAATTTCCAGAAAGAAAGGACGGACGACGAACAATTCACTGATGAGAAGAACTACCTGATTAAGCAAATCCGAGACTTGAAAAAGCCAACAGCATGAAGAACACCTCTTGTTTTCCACTGTAGGCATTAATCTCAGTTGTTAAGCTCTTCTGTGTCCCTTAAACACCACAATAGTGCTTGAGAAGGCACAGCAAGTGCCTGGTTTTTATTTTGTCTTTGTTCCTAGATGTCAAGAGTATAGGGGTTTCACATGAGAACTAAAAAACCAAAAAATCTAGAATAATATATTATTTTTAATCAAGATTTTAATTATTTATGTCAGTTTTGAATCTCTCTGTAATAGAAGCTGGTTTGACAGATTTTTTTTTTTTTTTGTGCTCAAGAAGAATGAACCTCTTTGCTTAACTTTATCAGCAAACTCAAGCACTGGCAAGTGCGCAGAGCAGGTCTTCTGAGGACTGTGACATTGTTCCTTCACACCTGTAGTTGTGACTTGGTTCTAGCGCTGCACACACACAAGACTGTGAAAGAGTACATTGGTCTCTGGAGTTAGCTGTGCTTATAGGTCAGGTTCTTTAGTCAAAACTATGCAAGATGAAAAAGCAGTAAAGGTCACGTTTTTGCTTCATTTTGTGTTCTTTCATCCTTTTCCCCCCCTAGATCAGAGGTTTTCTATTCAGTGCTAGGGAACGGATGGATATATCAGTCATCTAAGCTGTTTCTGCCCAACTCCCATTTCCCTGTGTGTGATCTATCTTGTGCTAGAGCACAGGTTTTTCCTACCAGCTCCCAGCAGTCTCATTAGGAGCAGCCCCATGGACACGGTGCTCACGTGCCCCATAATGGGAAAAGGCAAGGGCAATGCTCCTCCATCAGAGGCCGTGCTATGTTGCTGATAAAGTGAACTCTCACCTACAGAAACCATCCATAGTCAAGAATACTGGGTGGTAGCCAGAGCTACTTGGCTGAATTGTGACAAGGGCTGAGCCTCAGCACCAGAGTGAGAGGAGAGTCCTTAACGTCTTTCCATATGAATTCCAGTCCTGGCTGTGCGAGGTATGGTTGAGCTAAGTTCAGCAAGGAAATAATGAAAAGGCCTCAGCCAGATCTGCTGCATGGGCTGAGGTCACTGAGCCTGCAGGTGCTGTCACAGCTGAGAACATTTACTGGATACTGAGCCAGGAAGGCCAGTGAGCAGCAGCAGGCACCAAAGGCCACCTGTAGTTTGGCATTTTCTGCCCTTGTTCATCCTGACCTGAATTCAGGTTCTGTGTTAAAGTTGTGGAAGAGGAGGTTGCTGCACCTTTTGTGTTTTGAGTTTAATAAGCTCTATGGTACAGACAGCGTTTCCCTGGTGTGTTTGAAGAGCTTTTATTTTCTAACAGGAAAATGTTATTCTGATACTTTAGTAGGAAGTGGAGTTTGAGAGCAGGGAGTAGAAATTTCTTGAATTTTTCTGGACAGCCTAAGTTGTGAGTTTTCCTATTTGCTGTAAGAAAGTTCTCTAGCTTAAACTCTATCTAATGCTTCAGGTAACAGGTGACACTGAATTGTAAAAACAGAACAAGCCCTTTTCTGTCATTAAACTGTTGTATATTGAGGTGACTGATATTTTAATTTATGTGCATTAGAAAAGGGAAGAAACAGAACTGATTGTGGTCTCGTGTTTTTCAGATGTCAGATACACACAGCAAATGTACATCTTAGTTGCCTGGAATTTAAAAAAAAAAATATTTACAAGCTATTAAAGGCATGATTACTGATCACTCTATTTCTGTCTCTGGGGTTTTTTCCCTTCTTGCCTTTCTGTATTGCCAGATTCCATACAGTGCTAAATTCCTTCTCTCCTTTGCCAGCTTGTTTCAGCAGATGGAGAGGGATGAGCACTGCCTTCAAAGCCAATGCTCTCTGAAGCATCACGCCTGCAGCCCTGGCTGGCAGGGGTCTGGCAACCCCAGCCCCAGCCCAGCTTAGCCTGGCCATGAGCCTCACCCCCACCCCATGGGTGGTGTTTGCTGGCAGTGTCACTCTGCCAGGGAGCGTCTCCAGAATTGCAGTCCTCGGAGACAGTCATTTAAATCTGATCCTCTGAGATTGGGAGCCTGAATCCGAAGGGTGCTTGGCTGTGTTTCTGAGCTCCTGGGGTGGGGCTGGTCTCCGGGGCTGGATTAACACAGAGACACGTGTCCATTGCCTCAGCCTTTGGAGTCACATGAGAACATTGGGCTTCCAGCCCGTGCTAGGAAACAGTATCTCATGCCGTGTTGCTGGGGAATGCCTGCCCTTGACAAAGGGAGTGTGAGCCACACAGAGGTGCCCAGAGAGAGTATGTGAGGGGTCACACTGTGAGCACTTTGTCTGCATGGTCTGCACACAGAGGAGCACTTGAAGAGATCCAAACCTGGCGGTAACACGAGGAGCGAGGTTCCACCCTGGTGTCTGCGTAGGCAGAGATGTGTCAGGCCAACAGGGAACAGTGATGGGCCTCGGCCCCACAAAGGAAGCCTTTTCCAGGGCAAGGAGTCTTTGGACCACATGAGAAAGTAAGTGGTAAGGAGGGCTTGTGAAAAAGGGGATCTGTGTGTGTGTCTGCAACAGTGGGAGGAAGAAGTGGTCTTACAGGTAAAATGACACATGCCAGGGCCCTTGCAGCTTGTCTTACCAGAAGCTGGTCCTGCAGTAGATCACACAACACATCTCAAAGTAGAGTCTTGCCCAAGCTCAACTTGATTAGATCTTTGAAAGAAAAAAAAGCATAAAAATTGGTGAAGATGAAATTAAACAATATAATAATATTTCACAGCAGGTGGGGACACAGCCCTAAGTAAATGAAAATGAGGTCTTTCCTAATGTGACTTTGAAATAATGACAGAACTCCCAATTTCCTTTGGTGAATCTAGCCAAATGGTTCTTCTGCCTAAGGGAGTACTCCACCAGGAGTTCACAATTTATCTGAAATTACTATCTGAGGGGGCTGTGTGATTGCAGGATGTGGTTCATCAGAATGAAGGCAGGAAAGAAAATTGTAAACTGGAAAGATAAAGAAGCTGGAGGAAGCCTCTCCATTCCATTCTGCACACAGCATTCAGGGGGTTTGGATCGCATGAATAAATCTCTGCTAACATATGATGTAGGATGCTGCAATGTCAAACCTTATTTGTTACAGCAGAATGCCAGGAATCTTTGAACCATAAGCTTCTGTCATGGGATTTGGACAGCTTGTGCTGAAATCAGGAAAATCTGATTAGAAGCAGCCACAGGCTCCCCAGAGTGTCCTGGTGTAAACAGCAGCAGGTGTGAACCCAGGAGAGGCCAAGGACTCTGGACTTCCACAAATGTGGGAGTTAAGACCGCTTGAGCCTCTTAATCTGCATTCTCCAGAGACAAGATCAGATGAGAAGGAAAAAATGACTTGGGCCTCTGCTGTTATCTAATGATAACAGCACTCATGAGAGGGGAGAGGAGATCCAGATCCCATTTGTTCTCTAGCATGTGCTTTGCTCTTGTTTGTGAAATTGGAGCAGGGCTAAGAGAACCCAGGCCTCTTTCCAAGGGGTGCAGTGGTCAGTAGAGAAGCTTTTTCTCTGGGCCAACAAATGCTTCATTTCTCTTTCTGAAGCAGAAGCACTTCAATGTTTTGGCAGAAAGCACCTTCCTGCAGAACATCTTATGTCTGGCAGTGAAAGCTGAGGCAGAGAACATACAGGTTTTGGTCCCTATGACATAAAAGGGAATTGTATGTAACTCTCCCACTCCTTGACTAAGTGTTCTTGTATAAAGATGCAGGTTTCCATGGACTGAGCATGAGGTGTCCCACAGCCTCCAATGGGAGGTTCAGCCCCATGGTGAGAGGCAATCCCATGAGCAAGAGCTGCTGTGGCCTGGGGAAGAGAAGGAGCTGAAGTCCCTACCATCCCAGCCCAAGCTGAAGGGAAGCCTTGCCTTCAGCAAAAGCTCCAATCCCTCAGGGTGTGATGTGAAAGGCCACAAGGTACCAGCAGCCCAAGCCAGCTCTGAGCACAGTTGGTGCTGGGCAGGCAACATGGGATCAGGCTAAGGGGAAACCCAAAACAAGGTTAGCAGTTTCGGCCATGTGGTTCAGCTCTAAGCCAAGCATCTCACAGGGCTGTGAGTTGACCCAGCTCCCCCAAGAACCCCAGGGAGAGGCAGGCAGTGAGCCCAACCCTCCTGACTCATGGTCCTGCTCCACAGTGCCTGCCTTGAGCTGGCCTCTCTTTCTAGGAATGTGAGAGGAGGAAAAACAATCAAACAACCCACCCCCTTCCTATGGCATTGGTTGAGAGGAGCTTTCCAAAGCCACGGTAAAAATTACCTTTCCCACCTCAGGCTGTGTCACATTGAGCGGCAGCACAGGGACAGCCTGTGCCTGTGCCAGGGCTGTAGCGCCCAGCCATGGCCAGCAGCTCCCCCCACCTGGCTCAGTAATGATGGCGCACTGGGGACAGGGACATGTGGGGTGCCAGCACATCCTGTGAGGCAGCGGCCTGCCTTGCACCATCACCACTACTACAAGTGGCTGTTTCCATCGCCCTGTGGGCACTGGCAGCCCCTGGGAGGGCTTTGCTGCTGAGCATTGGCCCAGGAAAGCCCCGCATTGCCCTCGCTGTCTGTCAGACTGCAGAGCCCTGCTGTGGCGCGGCACATCAGGCATGGCCAGGTGTCCCACACCATCTCAACCGCCTCCGTCCCACAGTGTACCAATTTTGCACATTGGTAGTGATGCCCACAGGGCCATGGGATACTGTGTGCTTTTCTTCAGAGCCTCTCTCTCCCCCAAGCACAGATTTGGGAATGAAATTTCCAAATGTCATTGTCCCATGGCCAAAAATGTAACCTATATATTTCAACTGCCACACTGTGCCAGCAGACACCTCCAGCATGTTGAGCTTTGACAAGTAGTTGGACACAACCAGCACCTGACTACCAAGGTGACAGGTAGGAACAGTTTTTTGGTTGCACAACAGACACCAGCCCAGTCATGGCATCATAGCCCAGCTCCTCACAGTTAAAGAAAAAAAACCCACTCAAATCCCCAAAATGGCTCTCCTGGGAAGAGCAACCAGTATGCCAATGAATATAGTTATTTCTTCTGAGTGCATGGAGAAGACAGCATCTTGTCTTTGGGGCCATGAAGTGCCTTACTCAACTCTTATGAATAGAGGCTCTTTATTTCCAAATTGCGGGGTATGTTGTCTCTACTGGCGCTCAGCTTTGGCAATGCCCTTCAACTCGCTTGTAGACCAGCTGGCTTGACAAGCGTTTGGAGTGGATTTAAAAATACCATTGTCAAAGCAGAGCCCGCTGCATCTGTTTGTGCAAACATGCAGTCAGGGTTGGCTTTTCAGCACACCGCGGCACAGCCCTGCCCCGGCAGCCAGCAGGGAGCAAACAAACCCGGCCTTTGCTCAGGCAGATGGTCAGATGCCCAACAGGGTCTGTGTGCCTGGGACAAGCAGGAGCCTGCAAAGAGCAGGGCTCTTGAAATCCCATGGGGGAAGTGGAGAAAGGCATCTCCTCCCCATTTTAAAGCTGGGTGTGGGGGAAAATTTATATTCACAGATGAACTCGCCTTGTGCCCCAAGGAACGTCAAGGGCAGAGCCACAATTAGCTCATAGCACAGAGCAGGTTCTTGCTGTGGGTTGACAGCCTTCCTGTCAAAGGCTCAAAGGAAAGTGACACTGGGGAATAGCAGGCAAGAAAGCAAGATGTCCCAGGGGACAGCAGGCATTGCAGAGGGAGGAGAGACAAATGTTCATTCCAACAAAAGAACCAGCTATCCTGCTAATGCATACCACTTCTTGCCATGCAGTTAAGCTCCTCTGCTTCCTGCTGCCTTTTGTTTTCTCTAGCTAAAACTGTCTTTCCCCACAATAAGAATAAAAGACTAAGTGAAGGTGAATGCACTGGCATTCACATTATCTTACATACATCTTTCAGGTAGTTCTGAAATAACACTGGGGAGGAGGAAATGTGTCTGTGCTGGCATTTGTGTGACATGTCCCTAAGGCCTGGCTCTTGTTGAAGTTATTGTTCAAGTGCTTCATGGTTTCCCCACATTTCTTCAACCCTTTGTTTTTCCTCCAAGTTACAAATTTAGCTGCCCTGGTGGAAAATTTACTGGCAAAGCAGTGAGGTGACCTCACTGAAGCCAAAGTACAGATAGTTGTGCAACAAGGGTGAAGAAGGAGGAAAAAGTCAGGCTTAGTTGTTAATATACCTGTCTTGTGCCACTGAGGAACGCGGTGAAGCTTGAACAGACCCCATCCCTCCAACAATGATCCTGTAGCTACAGGAAGCTACCCAGTCCTGAGGCAGAGCCTGGCTTCCCAGGAAATCAAAGTGGAAAATTTCCTGTATAAACAGCTGATACTTGGGGTGCAGAAGATAAACGTCACACTGCAAAATACCCCAGGGGAAAAAACATGCTCAGCATTTTGCTCTGCATGTCTGTTCCCAGCCCAAGCTTGGTGAAGCCTGCGCTGCTGCACACCAAGTGAGAAGGCCCTTTTTCTACACAGTGGATGTGCTAGCCATGATTTTTCCTCTTCCATTTATGAGTTTTGAGCTGCCTTGAATGTTCTGACATTTATAATGAGCATCAGCACACCTTTGTCTTGTTCTGTCCGCAGCAGCAGGACTCTCTGGGTACCGGTCACAATCACAGAATCATGGAGTGGTTGGGGTTGGAAGGGCCCTCTGGAGACCACCCTGTCCAAATCCTCTGCTAAAGCAGAAACAGGTTGCAAAGGATTGCACCAAGGTGGGTTTTGAGTGTCTCCGGGGAAGCAGACTCCACAGCCTATCTGGGCAGTCGGTTCCACTGCTCTGTTACCCATGCAATAAAGAATTTTCCCCTCATATTCAGATGGAACTCCCTGTGCTTTGTGTGTACCCGTTGCTCCATGCTCCTTTCACTGGGATCCATTGGAGTGTGGCCTCACTATCTTTACAGATCCAACCCTAAGGCATTTGTTTCACTAATATAATATATGTAAATAATACAATATAAATTTCATGCGGCAGACGAGAGCTGGAATTGCTCCTGGGCAGCAGCTCAGCACGCCGCGAGTCCCGGCATCCCTGTGGCGCCCGGCACTCCCCGGTCCCGCTCCCCGGGCATTTCCCTGCCAACAGCGCCCTCTCCCGGCCTTCCTTTGCCGGCTGGCGGGGGCGGCCGCGCTGGGGAAATTAATTTAATTTATTGCGAATCAAATCTGAGCAGGATAATGAGAAATAAACACATCTTAGAACAACTTCCCTTTACTCCTCTCTTCTTCCCGGGCTCAGCTTCACTCCCGAATTGTCTAACTTCTCCCCTCCAGCAGCACGGGGAAAAGGAATGGGAACTGCGGTCAGTCACCACACTTTTATCTCTGCCGCTCCTTCGTCCTCAGGGCGGGGTCTCCTCACACTCTTCCCCTGTTCCACCGTGAGGTCCCTCCCACGGGCGAGAGTCCTCCAGGAATTTCAACATGCATCCTTCCCTCGGGCTGCAGTTCTTCATGAACTGCTCCATTGTGGGTCACAAGTCCTGCCAGCAAACCTGCTCCGGAGGGGCTCCTCTCTCCACCGACTTCCCACAGGTGCTGCCAGGAGCCCGCTCCAGCACGGGCTTCCCACGGGGTCACAGCCTCCTTTGGCATGCACCTGCTCCAGCGTGGAGCTCTCCCTGGGCTGCAGGGGGACACAGGCTGCCCTATGGACCTCCCTGGGCTGCAGGGGGACACAGGCTCCCCTATGGACCTCCCTGGGCTGCAGGGGGACACAGGCTCCCCTATGGACCTCCCTGGGCTGCAGGGGGACACAGGCTCCCCTATGGACCTCCCTGGGCTGCCGGGGGACACAGGCTCCCTTATGGACCTCCCTGGGCTGCCGGGGGACACAGGCTCCCCTATGGACCTCCCTGGGCTGCAGGGGCTCAGCTGCCTCCCCATGGTCTGCATCAAGGGCTGAGGGGAATCTCTGCTCCAGCGCCTGGAGCACCTCCTGCCCTCCTTCTCCACTGACCTTGGTGTCTGCAGAGCTGCTCCTCTCACATATTCTCACTCTTCTCTCTGGCTGCAATGTTGCAGCTTTTCCCCACTTCTTAAACCTATTATCCCACTGGCACCATCATGGTGACTGCTGGGCTTGGCCTTGGCCAGAGCTTTATCCATCCTGGAGCTGGCTGGCATTGGATCTGTCAGATATGGGCAAAACTTCTGGAAGCATCTCACAGAAGCAACCCCAGAAGCCACCCACTACCAAAACCTTGCCACACAAACCCAATGCAACGTAACCCAGATCTATATGAAATCAGCACATACCATCAGCCTTCTTGCTTTCCTATTCTCCAAGCAATGTCACTTACTGGATCCAACAAATTAAAGCCAGATGTTTGGAGTCTGGTTTGCAGGCCCAACGGCTGAAACAAATAAATCTATTTAGAGGACTACAAAGCTTTTCAGAGTAGTCCCCACATAAAACATAGCTCTGGGAAGCCTGTCCCTTTGCCAGTCTGGCTGTTTCCCACTGTCTGCTCACTGTGGTCTACGATGACATTTCAGTTCAAGAGCACTTCTGAAAGGCATCTCCCATCTGTCCCCACATACTGTATGCAGCTCTGCAACATGAGCCAGTCTTGGAGGGCAT
This sequence comes from Anomalospiza imberbis, assembly GCF_031753505.1. Lineage (NCBI taxonomy): Eukaryota > Metazoa > Chordata > Aves > Passeriformes > Viduidae > Anomalospiza > Anomalospiza imberbis. The sequence goes on from NC_089682.1 coordinate 84,467,729, forward strand.
TGAGTGGATTCCTTTCAGCCTAACAGGAAAACTAACTGTAGGAATAGCCAAAATACACTCCACTGGCTATCAGGCCCCCAGTCCAAATGCCCGGCCTGGAACCAGGTGGATGTGAAACGCCCAGTGGGAGCCCCAGCATCATCCACTTGATGCTACAGCCTTGCTGCCCTACAGCCACACTGGGGGCAGGCACCATTCTCGGCTCCCATCATATGGCAGTGATCCCGCTCTGCTCTGCTCTGTGGTGACTGGGAACTGGGGCCCCTGGGTATGCCCATACAGGCAATCCAGGGCAGCAAGGCAGGGACCAATTTTACTGTTGGATGGTCAAAGCTGCATCCACTTTGATCCTCTCCAACCAAGGAACAGGCCATGGAGGTGGCAGCTTGCAGTGCTCCCTGATGCAGTTTCCATTCTCCTGAGGAAGAGGAAATTAATCCTCATGGGCCAAGGAAGGGGATTCCAGCCCTTTCCTGGGGCAGGAGGCAAAGTCTCATGTTGAGACAAATTCTTCACGCAGAGCAGAGGGAGGCCTGTAAGGAATATGAGCATTCCAAAGCACTCTGTAATGTTCCTAATTACCCAAAGCATTTAAAAATACACTTCAGTACTTACTGTCAGATTAATTTATTAGCAGGAAGCATGTTTTGCTGTAAGGCAGACAATTAACAGAGAATTTCTGTAATTCTCAGTCAGGAGGCCAAATTATTACTGATAGTTAATATCTGCAATTAAAATGGTTGTTTTGAAATGAATGAGTCTCAAAATGCAAATGGAAATTTCATACAATGTATAAAATATATAATGTCTACATTTCTTGAGTAAATACTTTGCAGTTTTTATGTAAGATACCCACATCCTAGAGTTGATTTGCAAAATAAGCACTGAAGATGTCCAGTATTCTGTAGCTCTCCCTGGTAAGCAGACAAGCAGAGCAGCACCTACAGAGTCCATAGGCTGAGAGAGGAACCCCGTTTGCATTGCACCTGTTGGCCAAGATAAAGTCCCTACTTCGTAATTCCAGTAAAAATTAAGGTAGGGCTATAATGACAGTCAGAGCCTACAGAAATTTTTGAGCCTCTGGAAGAATCTGTAGAATATAGAAAGACAGAAATAAAGCCAGGCTTCCAAGCCTTCAGCCTTACAAGCAATTCCAAGTTTCACAGGAAGTTTTGTAAAAAAAAAATCTTCTTTTTAAAAAAAGTTATTAAAAGTAAAGGTTGACTCTTAACTCCTCCTGAAGCAGAGATTACCAGCAGCATCCACTGCAGTGTACTTATTTCATGAGTGTGATGTTTGACTTAATTTACTTCTCTGGGTACCCAGGCCACCTATGATATTTAAGGGACTTTTCAATTTCAGCTGTTCCTATGAAGATACAGATTTTACCAAGCTTGATACCAGCAAACTGATCACCATAAAACTTGAAGGGGCCTTAAATCTGGCCCTGTTTTTATCCTTGCTTCTACTGCATGTAGATGAGCATTGCCAATGGATTATGGAAACAAGAAGGTTTCAGTGGGTGGACTACAGACTTTTTATTCTAATTTGGATGGTGTACACTATCCAGTCACAGCTCTGCTATCCAGTTCCAAGCTTCCCCAAAACCTAAAAGAAACAAAAAGAACCTACAGGTGCATCTTAAGACATGACTCCCCTTCCAAGACTTTAAGAAGGCCAGCAAAGACAAGATGCATGAAAGAACTGGGAAAGGGCTGTTTACATATCCTACCAGCAAGAACAGAAAAAGATATAAGGTATTTCCACTGGAGAGCTCAGCAGAGGAGTGAACAGAAAGTCTTGGGACATCTGCTAAAACAAACAGTTAGAGGTCAGATTCAAAGCAGGAAACAGATGGGAAGCAAAAGATTCTGGGTACAACTCTTTGTTCTGGTTATGCATTACTTCAATTACTTCAAAACTAGGAACAACACTAAACTGCAGTTTCAGCGGCTGTTTCAATGTCACCCTTGCATGTAGTCATCCAAGAGATGGGCACCTGAAAAGATTTGGGCTGTTCCACTGGTACAGATCATCCTAATTAAGAAACGACAAGACACTGGTGATTTATTAGCTTCTGTAGTCCTAGGAGCCTGTCAGTGAAGATTAGCAAAACCTCAACACGAGCAATCTTCACAGGTATGTAGGTGCCAGTGAGATGCATACAGCCAAATGCTTTTATGCCTGCCTCCAGAAGCTGAGAAAAAGCAAAGCTAATCTTTGTCTTCATTAATTCAGATGGACTGCATGTGAGGAAGCACACAGGGCAGCAAGGCAAGTACCACAAAATGAAACAACTCTGCTGCTATGGTAGGAAGTGTTTATGAGAGACAAGATTGGTCTCCAAACCATTTAGCTAGCAATGACTGCTATCCCAATGGTTTTGTGTCCATTATACTGAGAAGCAGACTGAGAAGCAAAAGCCACTTTCTAGAACAGAGATTCTTGCTGATGATTATTTACCTACCATTTCCTAGAACATTCCCTTGAAGATTGTATTTGAAGAAGTATGGCTTATGTCTGCCATTTTCTAGCCCAGAACTTATAAATCCATTCCTTCAATCCGTACCCCAAACAAATAAGACACCATTTTATTATTACTCTGATCTACCACCACTGAACTTTCAGTATAATTTTTTTAATGTGCTAAAAATGATCAGCCACCCAGTTACTTTCACAGAAAATACAAGCAGCATTTTTTCGCCAGGAGCTTCTAAATTAAAAATACCTTCAGGTAACGCTGTAAAACATTTAAGACATCATAAATAAACATATTCTAAAATTCACTTTCCAAACAATAAATAAAACTCTTCCTTATTTGAAAGTGCAAACAGGCCGTATTATAAAAAGTATGAAGCAAGACTGCAGGAAGTGCTTAATTGTTCAGTAATGACCAAGACACAGTTTCTTGCTTTGGTGCTGCTGGTCATCCAGCGATTTTGTTTTCTGGACCCCATCTAAAGAAAAAAAAATGCATGGAGCATTAATATAACAGCAAGCATAGCCTAATATTCAATATGGACAGGCACACTGGAATAACACTGGGAGTGGGGAACGGGGTGGAGATTGTCTTCTTCTCCTTACAAAGGAACATGCAATAATCATAGCTAAGAGGAATACACCAAAGAAAGAGAGGAACTTAAACCAGTGCAGTATTGAAAACTGCACATCGCATTAAAGAAAACTGTTAGAGAAATGAGCCCTGTTAAATTTGTCAAAGTACCCCAAGATTAATCTTTCTCCACCTGTATCTGAAAACCATTAAGAGAGAGGGACAAACAAGCCCGAACATTTTGCAGTGATCACTAATGCCATAAACAATACTCTGAGCCCTTCCCTCCCCCCTTCCCCCAGCCCATAAGGAAGCAGCTAACAAAAAGACTTCTCTATTATTCTATCTCAGTACATGTTAGGAATTTGCTTGGAGTATGTGGCCATTTGTGCGCCACAAAAACTAACTTCAGTCTTTTTTATGCTCCTAGCATGGTACTTGATGCATCTTTATACTGCATCTTCATGCCTGAAGCACAAAAATTATTTAGCTGCCATTTTCCATGTTGTTTTCCCCTCTGGATGAGTAACATTTTAAGGATTGGTAGCTGACAGTAGATACCTGTGGTGGGTTTCTTTTGTAGCACAAAAAGGCTTCAAAATAAGACTTATCTAAACTCTGTTTTGAAAAGATGACAGCTCCCTTGCTACAGGGGTGCATGTCAACGGGGATTTTGTGACTTGAAGGAGTCCAGTCCAATTTATCTTGAAAAATAATAGTACTCTTTATAGAACACAATCTAAAAAGTCTTTCTAGAACAAAATTTAAAACATGATTAAGTAGTCTGAAATTATTTATGCACCAAACAGCATGTTGCTGACCTTCATAGTAGCATTGCCAGATTTTGTAATGTGTGTCAATGCCAATCATTTTGTTACAAGTTAGTTCACCCACTACAGTTAGCTATTACCTATTACAGTTAGCTCATCTATTCAAAAACCTCAGAAAACTTTTCACAGCAAAATTTAACTCGCAGAAATCGAGACTAAACAATCCCAGAGGGAATCAGGTTGGTTTCAAATGTGATCTGACTTATTGATTGCAGTCATAAAATAAATTAATGAAAAAATACTTACTTTCCCTGGCTGTAGGATCATGGAATTCAAGTGCATTAGTGTGCAATGGACTTAATTGCCACTGGTAAAAGAAGAAGAAAATGTTTACTTATTCCAGAAGACAGAATAAGGAGCCAACTGAGACAGGAAAAGTACCCTACAGGCCATCACTGAGAGGCATGACTAGGGGTGAGGTGGGGAATGAAGGACTCCCTCTTGAACACATTTGCTTTGAGGACAAGTAACTGTGACAGGCATGCAGACATTAACTCCCTTGAGAAGGGGAAATGAGGCTGCTCACACCGACAGTGCTGCAGTTTGTCTGGGAGAGTGCCCTGACCACAGCTCTTTCGGGAGCTGCTGGAAAGGCCAACAAAATCACACAGTGACCTCCCAAATCAGCTACCATGCTGTGAGAGGGGAGGCTTGGAGAGAACTTCACCATGTGAAGAGATCACCTCCAACAACAGCCAGTTAGAGGGAAATCCTCCATGTAGATAGAAAAAACAGAGAGGAGTGGCTCCACCCTCTGGCACACGGCACAGCACTGCTCCCCAGAACTGTGACAGAGCAACCTCTCAATTCCACTCACCTGACTAAACAACACAGCACTCCTCTATGCTGTCTGCAGATGACTGCTCACTCTACTCTCCCATCAATGCTGCCCCCAATTTTTAGAATACAGTACATTTAGACACTTACTGTAAATTTGCTTACACCCTCAAGTTCACCGAACTTCATATAGGATATGTCTGCTTTCTTTTTTCCAGCATCAACATCTCCTGCATAGATCTGCTTGATACCAGCTCCTTTAATTAAAGGGACACATTCATCACATGGACATTTTGTTACAAATATCATGCTTCTCTCATCTGGCTTTATTTCTCGACACCTACAAGCAGTCAGAAAACAGAATTTCAGAGTTTGTATCTTGGTAGTTTTCAATTGTTACAAATTTGATACCTCAAAAAGCAAGCAAAGAAGTGTTATTTACTCTCAGAAGCAACTTATTCCTAATCAAGTGCACAACTACACAATAGAATCTAGTTTGGTATCACTATCTGTGAACAACACCCATCCCATGTCACCACACCTATTACTGTTGGAAGCTTAATCAACTGCCACACTTCCTTATTTTGGGTTATAGCATGGTCTAGCATGAAGCAGAGCCAGTGGCTTATATCTGAAGGATAACTGAAGGAACCAATATCCTTTAAAACCCAAGTTCATATAAGAAATCTCAAGAAACCCCAGGAGCTGACTGTGCCAATATACAACCAACTTCTACATCACAGGCATAAAATAAACTGTGACTGTAATCCACAGATTGTCACAGTGACATCACACATTGTCCTAGTTTGGGCTGGAATACAGTTAATTTCTTCTCAGCAGTTGGTGCAGTGCTGTCTTTTGGATTTAGTATGAGAATAATGTTGAAAACAGACTGATGTTTTAGTTGTTGCTAAGTAATGCTTACTCTGAATCAAGTGTTTTGATTCATATTCTGGCAGTGAGGAGCTGCACAAGAAGCAGGAACGGTGACCCAAACTGGACCAAAGGATATTCCATGTGAGAGAGTGTCACTCCCAGTATATCAACTGGGGGAGTTACCTAGAAGGGACATTGATCAGTTTGGGGATGGGGTAGGGCATTGATCAGTGGCTGGTGAGTAATTGTATTGTGCATTACTTGTTTTTACCTTGGGTTTTATTATTATCTGAAATTACTAATAAATTTTAATTTCTTTCAATTATTAAACTGTTCTTGTCTCAATCTACAAGTTTTACTTTTGATTCTTCTCCCCATTCCACTGGGGCAGGGGGATGAGCAAGAGGCTGCATGGTGTGTACCTTCCCCACTGGGTTTAAACCACAACATGCATTTATCATGGAATTGTTTCCAAACCATCTCATTCTTCTCTGTGGTAAAAATAAACTCATTACCTGAATGTCAGGGCATTCTGCTCCGCATGGATAATGTATCTGAACTTTCTGATTTCCCGATCTTTTTGCTTATCATCCATGTGTGGAAAATCAGCATACTCGGATCCAACGGGAAAGGCATTGTAACCACAGCCTATAAAATACATTGCTCCTGTTCCATCACAGCCTCTCTGCAACAGTAAACAAAGCATCAAATTTGGAGGTATTTTAACTGAGTTCTAAGTCAAAGTACAGTGGAATGTATACTTTTGCATGATCAGACAGCTCAGCTCTTGCCAACGGCTCCATGTCTGTATGAAGCTTTTCCACTGAGCCCTGTAGGAGCTGCACAGGTAAAGTATAACACCTCTGTTACCTGCACCAGGCTTTTGGCGCTTTCCTTTTGGAAAGTAATACTGACAGCAGGGACAAAAAGTCTGAAGGATTTAGTCCTTAACAATGTACACAATTAAATACAGCTGGAGTTCATCCCTGATGTGCCAGAGATGGAGTTTTGCTTGTCTTTTAGCAGACTCAGTGACCAGTGGGCTGATAAGAGGCAATTGGTGATTGAAATAAGAAAAAGAAACAAAACAGCAAGAAGCAGCTGATGACTGAAGTCTTAAAAACAAATTAAGAGTATGTTGCAGCTGCGTGAAGAATGAGGCTTCCTGGGCTTGGTAACATGCATAAGCAGAGATACAAAGAACAAAAACTTTCTGTTTGGATGGGAAAAAGCACTTTAACAATATTCATAGAAAAATACTGCTTTGATCCAAAAAGGAATATGCTAAAGTCCATACAGCATTTAACTGCAACAAATATCCTCAGGAGACTGTCAGGCTATAGTTGCACTGAGACCTCTCCTAAAAAGAGCTGCAAAGAGAGGCCATGCAGGGCACATGATGCCTGATCAGCAGCTGTGGCAATACCTTGTGGCCAGGATACCTGGAATAAATGACAATGACTGGGAAGCAGGCAAACTGAAAATCCAGACAGAGACACTGCTGTAGTTACTAAAATAATTTATACTTCCCCTTCATCTTAAAGCATAACAATGAACCAGTCATTAACTGAGTTACTAAAGTTGTGTGTGTGTGTATGAAAAACAGAAGCATATAAACTTTAAGGAAAATAACAAGCGCAAATCCATTGTATGAATTGTGACTGCAAGAAAAAGTAACTTTTCCAATACTTACTGATTTTTCCTCAGCCCAAATAATAGCTCCAACTCCCGTTTTATGATCCTCTAAAATACATAACATTTTAGGAGTAAATAACAAATAAAGCACATCTGAGTTACCTATACATTAACATATGACATCCTAGAGTAAGGAGTAACATTTATTGTTGCTTTGTGAACAGAAGGAAAGAAATGCAGGAAGAAAAGCTTGGAAATTATGTGAGTCTACTGTAAAAGCTGGGTGTGACTGCAAGGCAGTCATTCTAAGATTTTGCTGTATTCATTTGTTCACGAATGAAATGAAGCAACCAACACATACATAAAATGCGTGCCAAGAATATGTGTGGACAGGTTCACTAATGTGAGACAGCTAACTGATAGAAACCTTCTTGTTTACTACTTAATTTAATTACTTAATTTCTGCTATTCTTTAAGTTTACGCTTCTGTGAAGTCCTATCAAAATTAGTCCTAATTTATACCAAATTCAGAGACAAAATATTAACAATTGGATTTTGGGGGTGCAATCTATCACCACCATAGGAAAACTGGTACAGAGCTTTCCTTATGTGACTTGGATAGTTTTTATGACACTTGAAAATCTTCCCTGGTAGCTACTGATGAGAATCTTGAGCACATCAAGGAGAAAAACACTTCAGGCTTCCATTGATTAATATTGCAGAACACACTGTTTCCATGAATCATTTCCACCATCCTTAGTATCACTACCATATGCAATAACTCAAAGAGGGTCTTTCCTGCTAAAGATGTCCTTTATCAAAGCTGTCTTCATCTATATTCTGCATATTTATTAGACACTGATGAAGAGAAGATAATGACTGATTAAACCAACAAAGAAAACATCCTATGTTCTTGCTCCCTTTATATCCACCTATATAAGAGTGTAAAGCACCTAAATATGTGTGTGAGCTGCTATTTATTTTAATTTCATTACAGTGCAATAAAAGTTGGCTCAAACCCCAGACCTGAGTCCAGGCTGAATACTACAGCTAAACCTGAATTTTGCTGCCCCAAGAGTGAGTACTCAAGCTTCTTCATTCCATCTTGTTCTGTATAATGGAAGCTGTACAAATAACTCATAACTGGTTCTGAATGAAACTTCTGAATTACATCTAAAAAATGTCATTTCTGCAATATTTGGAGACAAAATATGCTGAGGGTACCTGACTTGGTTGGGTTTGGGATGGGTGCATTGGGGGATTAGTTTTGGTTTAAACTTTATATATGTACCATTTGTTTGTTTACAATGGTTTTAAAAAAGCAACTATCATATCTAGAGTACAAAACCATCTCTATGGATTACCATCAAGTTTTAAGTTTTCTGTTCTCTGGAAGAACTTATCACTTTCCTGCATTGGTACTCAGAGACAATAAAGCAGCTAATAGAAGTCATCTCTATCAAGAGAGAGTCAGTAACTATCTTTCTACCTCAGAAGCCTGGACACAGAACTCCAGCATCTGTGCAAAGAAAACCCCTATCAAATATATTAGCACTTCCACTAATAGCATTAGGACTAGGAGACTTAATAAAATGGCACTTAATGTCCTACTGAAGGATTTTATTTCACTGCTTTTTTCTGGAGTGTATATAATCTTGAAATACTGACATTTATTTGATAACAGAAGCATCTTGTGAGACCTCAGTAAAAAGAGCCTCAGAGCAGCTTGAAGAATTTAAATGTCATTCTGTTCTATTTTCAGTTGGGTGTTGGACACATTGGCAGGGCAGGGCTTGCCAGCACTGTATGTGAAACACCTGCACTGATTTCCTCATGGAAAGCTATCACACACAATACTGTGTGCCCCTGTGGAGTCTTTACTATTACTGTTGCACTCATTTCACATGTGTAGGAATGGCATTGAGCACCTGGCTTAAGGAAGTACTTGGAAGAGTAAGACTGAAATTAGGAACTTGCTCTACTGATGAGACCCAATTGTTCCTGTGCTCCAGTAACAACTCACCTGTCCGATAGGCAAGTAGCCTGGCTTGTATCATACAGTGCCTTGCCACGTCCTGGGGCAAACACTGATCATCTGCTTCATTTGTTAGTTGGGATCCACTCCTGTGAAATCCAAAGCATCCAAAGACAGGGACACTGGCAGCCACTGACGCCAAGACCAAGACAAGATCTTTCATATTCTGCCTAAGGTTGCTGAAGTATGGGTTTTCGCAGAGGTTCTCCAGTCCTATGGTCATCAATATTTGCTTGTGCATTTCCTCATTTGAAATTAGAAATAAACTTTCATACTCTTTTATTCTCTCTTGCCTACATGCAGTATAAAAGTCAGTGTTATAGTCAGGCTGTGATTTTGCTATTTTCTGAATAAAATCAAACTTGGTGGAAGTTTCTTCAATAAACTGCACCATGTAGCACACCAAAGGCTGAAGCAACACACACACACGAGCACGACTGTTTGACTTCAGTCGTTCCACTGCTTTGGCATCCAGCTTTGCATCCTCAGTGCTTGTTGGATTGGATACCTCGTTCTGCAAGCTGATCTCAGGATCTGCAGGCCAGTAAGAAATCCTGTTCACCCCAGCTGGAAGAGAAGATAATGCAGCAGAAGGAACCATGCAAATGCAGTGGAACATAAAGCTCATATTCAACACACTATTGTCTAACCCTGGTTTTATTTATTTAAGGCCCCAAGTCCTGCCTATGGGGTGTCTAGACAACAAAAATGCTGGTAGATACAAGTATCAAGGGTTATCCAACCTGATAATCAGACTCAGATAAAAATTTGAGTTACCCAAGTTATCAGATCTTTGTGACTGCCTAATTTTACATCTGACATCCAAAAGATAAATTAGCAACACATGAAGAGAAGTTAGCACTGACAGACATTGCTGCTGAGATTAAAAATCAATATTTGCAGAAGGGCTGTACCAGCAGATCCCATTTCTGGAAGTGAATCATCTGATTCGTCTTCAAATCTCATGGGGAAAAGAAACCCTGTGATTTTTGCATAAAAACCTATTCTTCCCTGGTGTCAGTGACAAGCAATGGGAAAGCAAGGAAAAATACATCCATCTTGGCCTAGTCATCAGGCTCAGGGATGCTCTGGCAGAGCGCAAAAGGACAGTCAGAACCTCAGCAGAGCACCCCGCTGAGAGGCAAGGACCACTAGTAATAATGGTTGCACATTACAGAAAAATAGGGTCTTGGCAGCAAACCCCAGTTTCTCAACCACCAGCTCCAGGAAATGTATATTCATTTTTTCCTTGTGGAAAACATCAATGCAGGCTATACAAATCAGGGATTTGCATTCACAACTGGGACAGTCCAAAGAGAAAACAGGCTTTCTGTTTTCAATCACAAGCGTAACATTTACTCATACGCTACTACAGACATTGCTTACCATTTACAATCATTTTTAAACAAGTTGAACATGGTTTTCTGGAAAAATAAAGATCACAGTTTTTAAGTCTTGATCCATGTTTAATGAGTGCAATCTGGCCAGCATGCAAGTCTGTACTGGAGCAATGAAGACCGATAATCTTCATATTTTTCACCACAACCAGACCACTCTTCTTCACCTACAGAGAAAAGCACTATTAATTATTTTACTTTTTTTCAGCATTGATTCCACAAAGATGTTACAGCTTTTCCTTGGATAACAGTAACCAACCAGCAGCAGAGCACAGAGCTCTTCAGTACAAATGAATCATTAAACAAAATGCCCTTTCCTAAGCATTTTTTCTAGTTGTTTTGTTTTCACATGTGCCTGTTAATATCAGGGTGCTGTGTCTCTGTCAAACTCCAAAGAGGGACTTGTTGCACATTCCTGACTTTTTCTGGTTTTGCAAATTCTCTGCCTGTCTCCTGCTGTAGACGTTGTAGGCCCCAGTCCCTGCTTTGTGAGGGGGAGTGCAGTGTCCTGCCATGTTGGTGATGCATGGCACCACTGAGACTTTTTATATGAGCAGCTTTTTCCTCACTGGTCACTGAAAGCAGCCAAGTGATGCCTCTTTCTTCCTTCCTCCAAGCAGGGCCAGGTTTGTGCAGCCAAACACTCTCCTGCTGACACCCTCTGGCAAACAACAGCCACTGAGGCACAGCAGAGGTGTTTGGGGGTGTGGCGAGTGAACATCCGTCCTTTGGCTGCACCAGGGTTGCTCTCAAATGGCACCAAGCGCTCTCAGGATCCTTTGTACCTCAGCGCCCTCTTTGACTTTGCTCCACTGGCTTCAACATGAGTATGAGGTCCTGGTCACTCCACACCACCCTGCCCTGTTGGGTCTGTGACCCAAACTCATTCATGGTCCAGCTTCTCTGAACACAGGTGTGGGATTTTGCTCCCTGTCATTTGTGTGATAAGGCTTGGTTTTAAAGGTTGTGTTGTGTAAATATCCCAAAGACTGCCCTGTCTGCTCTTCCAGTCTGCAAGCTCACAGAGGCAGTTTCTTCTAGGGTTGTCTTTTTTGTTGTAATGCAGTGATGTGTGCTGTCAAATGGTCTAACATGGATATTTCTCCCTTTATGTAACAGAAATTACCTGTCAATTTTTCCTTACTGGCATGTGTTTCCTTTGACACCCTTGTCCCATGTTTGACAAGGAGGCAAGAAATCCATTTTGTTTCTTTATTTAGAAATAAACGCATTATTCCTAGAGCCCAGACGAAAATGTAATACACTGGACATTTCCACATAGAGGCACATTACTCCTCACAACACTGCGCTTCACAAAGCAAGAGGTGTCTGAGAAGAAGGAAACCCAATGAAAGTGAGGGCTCTGGCTATTGCAAGCTCCTGATGAGCTGTAGTTTCTCACCAACAGCTGTAAAACGGACTGAAGACCAATCAGTTAGTGAAGGGAAAATATGTAAGGAGGGGAGTTTTTATGGGGAAGAAATGGATCTGGGTGGATCCCATATGTGTGGCAGGGGGGTTCTGCTCCATGAGACCAACTCCTACGGTTCTTCCGTGTTTTCCTTTGCCTTTCTCAGGCTTGCCTCAGCCAGGGCTATTTTCAGCCATGGCCATCCTTCCCTGCTTCTTTCCAGTCCCCAGGCTCTGCAGGAGAGATCTCCCTTCACAACAGACAGCATGGGAAGGAGCAAACATTTGTTTTTTCTGAGTCTGTCCCTTCTGCATCTTTGTGGTAACTTCCCAGAGGCCAGAAAATTGGCCTGCTACTCTGTGGGAGCAGCTTCCTTTGTCTCAGCTGCCTTATCTCACAGGCTTGCTCTGGAGGAGCAGAACGCTGTGGGCAGGTGGATGAGATGGTTCTCTGGCACAGCTATGGCTTGTCCAGGTCAGACCAGTGGGCTCTGCTGAGGTCTGCTGAAGTCTGTAAAGAGGTAATGACTACAAGCCTTAAACGAAGTCCAGGGCTGGGAATGCTGCCTGACTTGGCAGAATTGAAACCCTTGAATAAGAGAATGTTCCCTATGCTGTGCTCAGCTGCTGTAGGAGACGGGGAAACTCAGCCACTCTCCACATTCCTCTTCTTCTGTGCTTGTGGACAGCTTGTGCTTCCACAGTTGTTCAAAACACTACTTGTCTTTGGGGTGTATTTGCGCAGCACAGACAAAAAGCAGACCTATGCTCAAATTAGGGAACTGATTTCCTCGTTAAGATGGGGAAAATTTGTTGCACAGGAGCCACACATTTGCTGGGCATATGCTTCCCTTTATAATCATTAAACAATCTGCACTTTCCTAAGCATTTTTTCTTGTTGTTTTGTTTTCACATGTGCCTGTTAATATCAGGGTGCTGTGTCTCTGTCAAACTCCAAACATGGACTTGTCGCAAATTCCTGATTTTTTTCTGGTCATTGCTTTTCCCGTAACAAAATCCAGAAGCAGCATAGGAAATTCTGTCAATTATAGCTGAAACCTTCTCTGAATGAGCCAGCATCTGGAAATGCTCATGAATTTAATTTCTGTCTTAAGCCTGACAATCCTGGGAGCCAACAGCTTCTCTAGCTTTATTTCTGTCTCTTCTATGTAATGAATCCTGGTTCTAAATAACCTTCCATGGAAGAAGTCTGCATACCACAGCCAAGAGCTATTACATCTGGATTCCCATGTATTATCAAAAAACTGGATACAAACTAGTTTGACAAAGCTGGTGAAACAGATCTCTTTATGCAATCCAGCTGCTACTGAACAGTTGCCTTAGGTCTGTAAATTATTCAACTGCTGTGTGGTCACAGAAATGAGACTTCACTAAAGCCCTACATACAAGCCAAGTGCCATTTCTAACTGAATTACTAAATTTCAAACTGCTTTTGAAGACTGCAGGTGCTGCTCAGCTCTCCCTGCTTCGGATCTAGCCTGGGACATACCCAGCTCTGAAAATGAGGTCTAATTGTTACTCAGATTATTTTCCTATCTTTTCTTGCCCTGGCTGATACCTGTGCTATGGATCTTAGCACATGGGTATGCTCTGCATAATGAAGTTATCATTTAAAGAGCCCAGTAACAACTCTGATCACAAAAGGAAACATCCTGTTCCAGGTCAGTCTGAAAATGCCTCTTGACTTTGAAGAGTAACTGGCCACTGTTTAGAAGACTCACTCTCAAGGGCAGTTTCTTTTCCTTGTCACTAAAGTAGTTACCTACAAGTCCTTGATCAGCAAACATTTCAAGTATTTGTGTAACCTCCACTGTATAAAAGAACTGTTCATCTACAGTCATGAACACTGTAACTCTGAAAGGGTCTCTCTACACCAACAACCACAGTGACTTTACACACAGGGTACATACCACACCTCCTTTGTCGTGCTCTTTAAAACACCTGCCATTTTTTTAGTGCTTGCTTCACCTCTTGGGGTATGTATCTTGCCTTTCAAAGTTTTTCAGAAAGAGCATGCTATTTAGCCATTTTGCTATTTTTCTCCTACTACTGGATTTTTTTTCTACTTCTAAGAAATATTTGAAAAAAGATTATTAAATTTGCTTGGTGTTTTTTTTTTCATCTGGATTATATGTCATCTAAAGAGCAGTTGGGTTAAATTCACTGAAGGAGCTCTTCAGAAAGACCAATTAACAATAAGCACAGACATTTTACCTGGGATTTTTTCTGCTGCTCAGCCGAGGGAAAGAGCTCCATCCAGAGACTTAATAAAGTAAAAAGATTGACCTTAGAAAGTCTTGGCATTTGACCTGTTTTGAAGAAAAAAAGAGAAATATTTATTAGAGAATACTTATAAAGAAACTCCATATTGCTGAACATTATGAACATTATTTTTCAAGTCTTCTATACCACAGCTGCTACAGAAGCTGGTTCTGTTCTTTGAGCAGTTACAGCCACACTGTCCTTTTCAGGGCAGTCATTGCCAACTCAGAACGCTCACAACTAGATGCAGATTTGTGCAACAAGAGGAAGTGGTGAAACTTTCACTGAAATTCAGTGAGTTAGTTTGACTCAGAGGTGTAGAGCAGAAATCACAGATCAGATCATCAGACCCCACACAATTTAATGTGCTCAAATGATTCATAGACGCTTAGAGAAATCTGAGACAGCTTCTAATGCAGCTTCAGGCTCACCAGAGAAGGGGGCAAAAATATCCAGGCACACACATCATGATCATACACACTGATGCCTGCAGCAAGAGTGGTCGAGCCATTGTGAAACTTTCCACTTACATCGGTTCTGGAGATCCTGCTTCTGGATTCTTACAGTCTGCTTAGATTTTGGCTAGTTTTTTTACAAAAATTTAAACCTTTTGCTCAGGCTGTCACTTATGACAAAATACCCAAATGCAAAAATCCCTTATCAGAGCACCACCTTGTGTTGTGCTTCTACTCAAAATCTGGAAGTTGTCCTGTGAGGACCAGCACAACTCCGCATTACTGAGTGCCCCACAAGGGAAAAAGGAAGCACTGTGCTGCTCGGTAAAGCTTGCACTATTCCAGATGTAAAGCTATCTTGCCTCACACTTGGCAAGAAGTTTATTAAGTCTTTGAAATATCTCCAGTCCCCATTTCAGGGGTGCTTACAGAGAGTTGTTATGAACACATATTCCTCTGCAGGTCTCACACGTGCTGTCTGACAATACTATTATTTCTATATTTTCCCACAAATGTTACAGTTTTTGCAAAGGAGGAAATGGCAGTGGCAAGAATGGAACAGAATAGAGAAAAACATTTTTTAAGTAGTTCTAGCAGCTTGGAAGAGATACAATCAGATACTAAGCTTACCTAGCTGGGGGAGAGGGTTAATTTAATGGCATGTCTGTGAACCAAAGAATTAGGACAACAGACAAACATATGCAATCCATGACTGAAACACCATTTTCAGACAGTATTTTAGCAGCTTTTTTCACACATAAGTGTGGTTTGGGAAAGTAAATACAGGCCTGTTAGCAGCACTATCTGATGCCATATTGTTCACTGCTCCTTAGGCTGCCCAGCTCTGCTACCCCACTTGGCACAAGCACTGCAAAGGGCACCTGTTAAGCACAGTCAGATACGTGTGCTAGAAATGTACATGGCAAGCAGCACAAGATCTGTTGTCACTTGTACTAAAAGCAAACTTTAAAAGCAAGTCTACAAGCCACATCTAAAGAAGCAGAATCTGTTTTGTTAAATGGGCATTTGAGTTCATTCTCATTACAGGCCCTTTTTACTCCTGTCATAGCACACACATGTACAGTTCCCAAGTGGCAAGTTAAAACAAACAGTGCAATTAATACCAATGCACATACACACCTTTGTGTTTTCTAAAATGGACTACAATATGGCACACAGAGTAGACTTAAAACTGCATGCACCACAAAAAAGTTTTAATTACTCTTTGTTTTCTTGCACCTAACCTGAATGTGACCTGTCAAACGCATGGGAAACAAACTGAAGAACATCCTGACATGTATTTATAATGAGAAGCACAAAAATATTCTGAAGAAGGAAAGATCTTTAGTTACAGTTATCATATCTGTGTGTTTGCATCTTCACTCACTTAGGTAGTTAAACACTCCCTTAAGTTCAACAGGGTGAAGAGAAGGCTGGTTAAAATGGACTGGAAAAAAGGCAGAAGATGTCTTACAGAATTAAAAGCAACTACAGAAGACCAGGGAAGTAAAGGAATCAGGCTCTCTGCTACTGAGAGCGAAGCCACATAAAAGGAGTGCTCTTTGCAGGTGCATCAGGCCTTCTTCATACAAAGATACGATTTTATTCCTCCTGGTTATGGATCTTGCTTCAGTGAGGCGAGGCATGCTCTAGGGAAAGTGTGTGTGGAGGCTGGTGCCAAAAACCCTGCTGCACCTGGAAGCAAACAGGACCCGGGCACAGCCTATCCGGACATGGCTCAGATCCAGGATTATGTCCTGTCTACAACACAGGAGTTCCTAGTCCAAAGTCTGAAAGGCTTCTAGCAAGTGCTTGACACCAGGGAGGAAGCTACCAGTCATATCACTCTGCTGCCTGGGAAAAGGAAACGAAAACTCATTTTCAGACTTCATCAATTTTGCTTGCTTGGAAGCAGAATTTCCACAAAACCAGGATGAAACAAAACTCATATACCCACCCAGGAGAGCTGGCTGCCCTGTCATAGTGCTCAGTCTGAGAACCATGTATACATCATATCTTTATGCACACAGCACTCCCTTGGGATGCTGAAGTGGGATCTGTGGAATCTACCAGCATCTGCTTCTCCTGGACACTCCCAGCCTTGTGAGAAAGTTGCTCTCTACCAAACCCATACCATGGGCCTGCTGTGGGGTTAGTTAGAAAATCCCTCAGAAGGTGAGCATTTTCCTGCACATTGCATTGTATGAACATTAAATATACCTGGTATAGGGCAAGAAATCGCTGTAACAGGGCACAAGGGGGGAGCAAAATACAAGCTTATGTTACCAAAAGGCCCTCGGAGAAGGGTGTTGTCAAGCAGGAGTAGGGGAGAATGGAGGAGATATATAAATTGAGATATATATATATTTTTATTTGATGTAGAGATATATGCTTAAAGATACTACACAAAGAAATATAGATATACTTTATGTATATATACACACACTGTATATATAGCATATATGTGCACAAACTATATATAGTATCAAGCGTGCATATATATATAAAGTATCTATATACTTACGTGCTAGAGATATGCGACATATATTTTTGTATATATATTTATATATGAAAGTATAGGTACATATAAATATATAGATACTTTATATATACACACACTTACATTTACGCATATATATATATATGTAGATACATGTATGTTTATGTATATATACACTTTATTGCACTGTCTGTGAGGGTCAGGAGCACTCTGTGAAGCATCACCGGCCGAGGGGGAAGGCGCGGGCTCTCTGAACGGCCCTGGGATGAGGCGGAAAGTGTCCCCTGAAGAGAGGACAGACCAGGCGGCCCCTGGAAGGACCCACTGGGTGAGGCGACACCCGCGAGGGGCCGGTCAGCGCACACCCACCCACCCGACCCGGCCCGGCCCGGCCCGGCCCGGCCCGCCGTCAGCGCCACGGGGCCGCAGTTCCCTCACGGCGGGCTGGGCCCCGGCCCCGGCCCCGGCCCCGGCCCTCCCTCCCACCCCCGCAGCCTGGCTCACCGGCCATGCTGTCGGTCTGCGTGCTCGCCGCTTTCAGCCGCGGCCCCGCCGCCGCCTCCTCCGCGCCGTGCATGGGTGCGGGTGCGGGTGCGGGTGCGGGAGCCCCCCGCCGCCGGCCCCGCGCCGCCCCCGGGCGGCACCACCCCCATGGCCGCCCCCGGGGCGGGGCCGGTCGCACGGCAACGGCCGCTGACGGGCGGGAGCCTCGGCCAATGGGAAGCGGGAAGGGCGCGGAGGGCGGGGCGGGGCGGGGCGGGGCGGTGGCTCCCGGCGGGATCCGCGCTCCGCAGCGGGAAGTTAACGGGGACACGGGGACACGGGGTCATGGGGTGAGCTGCCTTCGAAGCGACCCGCAAGGATCAACCAGTCTACTTCTGGCTCGGCACAGGACCACCCCCAAGAGTCACACCACGCGCCTGACAGCACTGTGCAAACGCTTCTCGAGCTCTCTCAGGCTCCAGTGCCCAACCACCGTCTGGGTGAAGAACCTTTTCCTGATACCCAACCTAAACCTCCCCTGACACAGCTTCAGGCCATTCCCTCGGGTCCTGTCACCGGTCACCCCAGAGAAGAGATCAGTGCCTGCCCCTCTCCTCTCACCAGGAAGCTGTAACTGCGATGAGGGCTCCCCTCAGTCTCCTCCAGGCTGAACAGACCAGGGGACTTCAGCCACTCCTCATACGGCTTCCCCTCAAGGCTTGTCACCACATTCGTAGCTCTCTGTTGGACACTCTAATAGAACCACAGAAGAAGACTCAGAATATTCTGAGTTGGAAGGGATGCATCAAGATCATCAAGTCCAACTCTTGCTTGAATAGGATCCCAGGAAGTTATTTTCTGCAACAGGCAGCTCAGCTGCAAATGGTGCAGGTGGAGCAAAGAGCAGAGCCCCTGCTACTGTGCTTTACTTTCTGGTGTTATGAGGGACTTGGGGGTTGTGCTCTGACAGATCATTCAGCTTTCACCACAGGTGTCTAGAGGGACCAACCTTCATAAATAAGCTCTGCTGGGCATCATGGTCTGTATAAACCATCTGCTTGTGACCTCTGGGCTTTTCGATCGGAGCCTCTGGATTGCAGTGCTTAATGTCCCTGCCATTTTTTTCTAAATATCAGAGTATGTAAAAGCTTCTCTCTGGATACATTTTTGGAAGTATATCCATAAACTTCTGTCATGTATAAAACCCCAAGTAATTATTGTGAGTCAGTGACAAAAAAAATCCCATCTTGAAGAGTTTCAGAAGTCCTCGACCATCTAGACTAAAAAGACACAGGGATTCTTTTACTAATTTTTAGTCCTTCTAGGACTAAAAATTAGTAAAAGAATTCCTGAGGATTTAGGTCAGGAATTCCTGACTTAAAGCAATACAGAATTTTTTGAGTCTCAAATCAAGTCAATTGAAGCCTAAAAACAGGGTAAGAGCATGAATTATGTTATAAATAGTTTCTTTCTAAAGATCCTTTTGTTTCATCTATGGCCTAAAATTAATTTATTTACTGTGCCTGCATTGCATGACTATCGCAGATTATATTTTCTTGTTTGGAAAAGCTCTCTTCTAGACACCCACTTTAGGAAAGACTACAAAAATGATTTGTGCATTTTCACTTACCAATCTCTTAAATGTGACTGGACCGTTGCTGAATTCTGTGTTAAAATAGACTGCATCAAGCAAAAGGGGAACACCTTTCAGTACGTTTTTCTCCCGGTATCCCAAAACCAAACCAATACTTACAAGAAATGTCTCTGCTGTGTTACATTTTGAAGTGTTTTTTTCCTCCCCAGTGTTAGAGAAACGTCTTTTTTCATAAGTAGCTTGCTGATTCAGACACAGTGTTTGACTTAGGTGCTCTAGGGTTTCTGTTCAGAGCTGGGCATGGAGGTGGGCTGTTCGAGGGTCAGTGAGCCTGAAGTATGTGGAAATCAAATTTACAGCAACATTCATCTGTAATTTGCAGTCACCTCTTTGTGGTGGAGTTGTCTTCATAAGAGGGAAGGCAGCATGATAGATAGATGAGAGATAGATAGATAGATAGATAGATAGATAGACAGATAGATAGATGGATACGTTCCATCTTACAATGGATTTTAATCTAATTATGATCTTGAATTTGAAAGCTCCCACTGATTGGATTTGCTCCCACTAAAGGATTTGCTGCTTCTGTTTGCCTTCCACCAAAAGCTGCAGGTAAAAGCTAGAGGGCAGCAGACAACAGCATCTCTGTAGAGCATGAAGTACTCATTCACTCCAGAGCCAAGAGAAATCATGTCATTCGCCAAAATTTGTTGAAAGGAAAATGGCACCAACCCTACTGCAGAAAGCATCCCTGCCCAGGGACTAAGCAGGCTTCTTTTGGCAAGATTACAGTGGAGAATAGGATGGTAGTAATGAGAAAAGTGTGTCTTAGTCTTGCTGCTCTTCTATATACAATTCAGGGCAATTCAGCCTTTCCAGTTAACCAGCATGTTGCCTTCTGAGCTTCAATTTCTATAATTTACAGATTGGCAAGAGTTTCTGGATGGGCCTTTTCTCCTTGAAATGGATCTGCTGAAAAAACCTACTGCTTCTCTCAACAGCTGCAGTTTGCTCCTGCATCTGTGTCTTACAAACCCAATTTATTCAAGTGATTGATTGCTTAACACCCCTTTCCCGTCACCCCTTTTTTCTTTACTTAGCAGACCCGTTTGCTTGGATGTCCCATTTGAGGTGTCCCAGAAGGCTCTCATTGCTGATATGTTGTGTTTTGATCTGACAGATGGGAGAAAGCAAAAGCTTTCTCTGCCACAATATCCTTTGGAAGTTGCCATACCCCTTGTGTTCTCATACCTCTGGTTTGCTCCCATTTGTGCAGGTACCTTCTGATACACAGCTACGAAGCTGTGTGATCATCTTGGCTGATGACTTTCAGGATTTTATGCTTTGCAATAATTGAATAGCCATTTGGTATAGCAACAGTGCTCATTGTTTAAATTTACTGAGATGTCTTGCTCGGCTTTTATAGTGCTTCTTGTACCACTGTTAGTACATTTTTGCACCCTCATCTTCATGGTATCAGTGGTCTGAAAATCTCATTCCCCATCACCATCTCTTTTGGGGTTGATTTGCTGAGAAAACTTTTTCCTGCATTGCAGTTACCTACTTTGCAGTATTCTTCTGTGTCTGTGCACTGCAGGTTTTAGATCCTGGGTCCAGGTTTCCCGTACTACCATCAACTCTCTTAAGGCAGATGACTTCACACCTACCTCAAAATTCTAGCTGGAATATAATGATAAACAGTGAAGCTATTACTCTGTTTAAAGACTAGGAAGAAGAACTTACAGTGCTTATTCTTGGGTGTTTGGATCTTTATTAATGTCTAGGAGTTCTACTTTGACCTTTATTAATCTCTAGGAGATCTTCTTTGACCTCTATTAATCTCTAGTTCTACTTTGAACTTTGTTTTGCCTTCTGGATTTAAAAACAAACCCTCTTCCCTTAGAAATTTTTATCTGTGAACTGTTAAGCATCTGTAACAGCTAGGCCCATCAGTTCATGTAGGAAATATCTAGTATTTGTTAGTGCCATGCAAATACAACAAAGTGCTCTTTTTATCTCTTAACACCCTTTGTATAAATGACCTTGGAAGAGATGTGCTGGCTTTATAAAGCAGCGTGCTGAAGTACACGCAGTGGAAAGGGAAATAGTTGGAGTGTGTGGTGGCAGGAGCGTGATTTGTGATGGCTGCGCTGCTGAGCAGGGAAACCTGCCCTGAAGAGGAGCCACTCCGAGAGCCTCTGTCTTTATCACTCGCTGCCTTTTTCACTGCTTTGAAAAAAGCAAGATTAGGAATTATGTAAAAGTCAGTTTGACAACAGTGAAGGCAGCATCTGTCAATTCTATGTCATGGAGGCAAAAAAAAAGGTTTTGCAAATTCTCTGCCTGTCTCCTGCTGTAGACGTTGTAGGCCCCAGTCCCTGCTTTGTGAGGGGGAGTGCAGTGTCCTGCCATGTTGGTGATGCATGGCACCACTGAGACTTTTTATATGAGCAGCTTTTTCCTCACTGGTCACTGAAAGCAGCCAAGTGATGCCTCTTTCTTCCTTCCTCCAAGCAGGGCCAGGTTTGTGCAGCCAAACACTCTCCTGCTGACACCCTCTGGCAAACAACAGCCACTGAGGCACAGCAGAGGTGTTTGGGGTGTGGCGAGTGAACATCCGTCCTTTGGCTGCACCAGGGTTGCTCTCAAATGGCACCAAGCGCTCTCAGGATCCTTTGTACCTCAGCGCCCTCTTTGACTTTGCTCCACTGGCTTCAACATGAGTATGAGGTCCTGGTCACTCCACACCACCCTGCCCTGTGGGTCTGTGACCCAACCTCATTCATGGTCCAGCTTCCCTGAACACAGGTGTGGGATTTTGCTCCCTGTCATTTGTGTGATAAGGCTTGGTTTTAAAGGTTGTGTTGTGTAAATATCCCAAAGACTGCCCTGTCTGCTCTTCCAGTCTGCAAGCTCACAGAGGCAGTTTCTTCTAGGGTTGTCTTTTTTGTTGTAATGCAGTGATGTGTGCTGTCAAATGGTCTAACATGGATATTTCTCCCTTTATGTAACAGAAATTACCTGTCAATTTTTCCTTACTGGCATGTGTTTCCTTTGACACCCTTGTCCCATGTTTGACAAGGAGGCAAGAAATCCATTTTGTTTCTTTATTTAGAAATAAACGCATTATTCCTAGAGCCCAGACGAAAATGTAATACACTGGACATTTCCACATAGAGGCACATTACTCCTCACAACACTGCGCTTCACAAAGCAAGAGGTGTCTGAGAAGAAGGAAACCCAATGAAAGTGAGGGCTCTGGCTATTGCAAGCTCCTGATGAGCTGTAGTTTCTCACCAACAGCTGTAAAACAGACTGAAGACCAATCAGTTAGTGAAGGGAAAATATGTAAGGAGGGGAGTTTTTATGGGGAAGAAATGGATCTGGGTGGATCCCATATGTGTGGCAGGGGGGTTCTGCTCCATGAGACCAACTCCTACGGTTCTTCCGTGTTTTCCTTTGCCTTTCTCAGGCTTGCCTCAGCCAGGGCTATTTTCAGCCATGTCCATCCTTCCCTGCTTCTTTCCAGTCCCCAGGCTCTGCAGGAGAGCTCTCCCTTCACAACAGACAGCATGGGAAGGAGCAAACATTTGTTTTTTCTGAGTCTGTCCCTTCTGCATCTTTGTGGTAACTTCCCAGAGGCCAGAAAATTGGCCTGCTACTCTGTGGGAGCAGCTTCCTTTGTCTCAGCTGCCTTATCTCACAGGCTTGCTCTGGAGGAGCAGAACGCTGTGGGCAGGTGGATGAGATGGTTCTCTGGCACAGCTATGGCTTGTCCAGGTCAGACCAGTGGGCTCTGCTGAGGTCTGCTGAAGTCTGTAAAGAGGTAATGACTACAAGCCTTAAACGAAGTCCAGGGCTGGGAATGCTGCCTGACTTGGCAGAATTGAAACCCTTGAATAAGAGAATGTTCCCTATGCTGTGCTCAGCTGCTGTAGGAGACGGGGAAACTCAGCCACTCTCCACATTCCTCTTCTTCTGTGCTTGTGGACAGCTTGTGCTTCCACAGTTGTTCAAAACACTACTTGTCTTTGGGGTGTATTTGCGCAGCACAGACAAAAAGCAGACCTATGCTCAAATTAGGGAACTGATTTCCTCGTTAAGATGGGGAAAATTTGTTGCACAGGAGCCACACATTTGTTGGGCACATGCTTCCCTTTATAATCAGTTTAGCTCCAAGCTGGGCAGTGGTGGTATCCTTGATTTATAGCAGATGCCAGGTGAGTTTTGTTGATTTCAAGGTTTCCTGACATTGCTTTGCAACCTCTGCAGAACTTCAGAGAGCAGAAACATTATGCAGATTTACACAGAATATTCTGAGCTGAAAGGCACCCACAAGGATCATTGAGTCTAACCCTTAAGTGAATGGCCCAAACAGGGATTGAACGCACTTGCAGAGTCCTGCTGTGCTCGGATACCCCTGATACAGCAACAGTCTTATGGAACTGTCACGGGCTCTGTGAGATGATATCACAGCTGAGTTTCTGAGAGCACTGACACAGAGCTGGCTTGCTTTTGCTGCAGTGAAATGCTGCTCCTTGTCACACAGGATGATGTTAAATAAGTTCTGGAGGGGAAAAAAAAGGTTACTTTTATCCTTTCGCTGCCTTTTCTCTCTTATTCTGGCCAGGGTAGCTGTCACCTCTGATACATCAACGGCACCAACCTCCTCATGTTGCAACAATACACTGGTAGTGGTTCTCCCATTCCAGGTAAATACACCCTCCCATCTGGCTTGCATTCCTGTCACTTCCTACTGGTTTTAGTGATTTCCAGATGATGCATCTCAGGCTGGTTCACTGTGCTGAATTTGGGCTCTTTTGCTAAGGACAGTGGTATTTGATGGAGTCTCAGGTTTAGGATACCTGATTTCTGCCCACACTGAAGGTTGACCTTGTGGATACATCCCTGGTTGCACGTGGGGGACATACTGGGGTTGAGGGAAAACACTCTGAATTTCCTCTCTTGCCCTGCCTGTGGGCCTTAGGACAGTGGCCATGAGGGGCTATGGCAAGCGATGGAACCTGTGCAAGGGCTTTACATGGCCTTCATATGTTGGGAAAAAATTGACCCAGCCCTTCTTAAGGGTTAATCTTTTTTTAAAATCAACCCACACAGATGTGCTGTTAAAACTTTAAACAACTTCAACATGAGCTCATACAGGCTCATGGCTGACAGGGACAGGCTGTGGTTGAAGCATCTGGCTCCCCACCAATGCCTGGCAGCCTGGATGAGCCCCTTGGCAGAGATATTTGTCATAGACAACTTCTGGAAGAGAAATAAATGAATCCATCTGGTGAGTTCTGGCTGGGAGAAGGAAAGGGAAAAGGAGGGAAAGCAGACAGCATTATCTGTGCTCCACAGCAGGAGAAGGAAGATGAAGTCCAAAAGTGGAGATAGAAGGAGCAGGACTCATCTTGGAAAAGGGGCGGCATGCAAATGGGATGATCTGAGGGGAAGATGAGGCAAGTGAGAGGTAGGAGAGAGTTGTCAGCCCCACTGCTCTCTGTCCTCTCCCAGGGCATATGCCACCCCCATCCTGGGTATATACCCTTGGATTTCTGCTGTTCCAGGGGGCCTGGAAGCCCCCAGCCACTGGGAAGGAGATTGAGATGATGTGTAGGGCACCTCTGATCCTGGCTTTGGGGGACTGAGGACATGCACTCAGACGTGTGCAGCCCCAAGAAGAACAAAGCATTGTTGCTGCTTAGAGCTGCTGCAGAAAGAGATTCCACCCTCATCTCTGTTAGGTACTTCCCAGCCTGGACAGCCATTTTCTGATCCAAAACTGGCTTTCTTAAACTCTCTGGAAACCTTAGGCTTTGGTGGCAGGCTTGAAGATTTGTGCGGTCCACAGAAGCACTGGATGACATCAGCCTTAACATTTTGGGTCACCAGAGTAGGGTTCCCACAGCAGGGACTGAGCAGAAGGCAGCATTGCTTTTGCTTCTCAGTATTTTGAGGCTCAGTTTGAGGTTCCATCAGTGACATCTGGGCAGGCACCAGAGATCCTTGGTCCCTTGATATTCACCCAGATGTTGCAAGCCCTTGTCTGCCTTGTCATGAGAAGAACCAAGCCTGCCTCAGCAGTAAACAACAATGCAACAACTGGACTTGAGCCTGTGGAAAATCCTGTACTTTGTCCGATGGGAAAATCGTTTAACATCTACTGGTACCAAGTGCACAGGTGGCTAAATTTTGTGTCTGTCCCCCAACTCCTCAAATGCAAACCTTTTCCCCACTTGCAGTCTTTTCCCCAATTTTCTTCTGAGTTCCAGGAAATCCCCACCAAAGCTCAAGTGCAGCATCACAGGTGACCAGAAGCATATAGCAACAGTAAACCAGTTTGTAAATAGTTCTCTAAAGCAGTGAAATATACTTCTGGATTCTAATTTTATCATAGAATACGCCTATTTTGGCAACATTAAGCCTTCTCCTAAATCAAAGAGGAAATGGCACCCCAGGGATGCTGGGGTTTGTTCCCATCAGACTCGACTGATCCAAGGCCAAGACCATGTTTGTTGGTTTAGCTAATTCAGAGCAGTTTAGGCCATTTTATACCTATTTGCTTTCCTTCTTATTTTGTATAATCCCTTTGTTTGATTGCTGAGACAGCCTTAGGCTTTGTGTTTCCTGTGGGAGTGATGCAGCACAGTGACAAAAGGAATACTAAGGGGATGACTGGGAAGGAAACGTGTCCCCCTGTACCTCTCTTGTTTGCCAGGCCAGCTACACATGGCCCTTGGAGGCAGCATCACTCCAGCAAGTACAAGAGCAGCCCAAGTGCAGCAAACCTCTCTAAAACATCTTTTCCTTCCTTCCTTCCTTCCTTCCTTCCTTCCTTCCTTCCTTCCTTCCTTCCTTCCTTCCTTCCTTCCTTCCTTCCTTCCTTCCTTCCTTCCTTCCTTCCTTCCTTCCTTCCTTCCTTCCTTCCTTCCTTCCTTCCTTCCTTCCTTCCTTCCTTCCTTCCTTCCTTCCTTCCTTCCTTCCTCCCTTCCTTCCTCCCTTCCTCCCTTCCTCCCTTCCTCCCTTCCTCCCTTCCTCCCTTCCTCCCTTCCTCCCTTCCTCCCTCCCTCCCTCCCTTCCTCCCTCCCTCCCTCCCTTCCTCCCTTCCCTTCCCTTCCCTTCCCTTCCCTTCCCTTCCCTTCCCTTCCCTTCCCTTCCCTTCCCTTCCCTTCCCTTCCCTTCCCTTCCCTTCCCTTCCCTTCCCTTCCCTTCCCTTCCCTTCCCTTCCCTTCCCTTCCCTTCCCTTCCCTTCCCTTCCCTTCCCCGCTCCCCTCCCTATCCCGGGGGCCAAGCTCTGCCTTTCAACTATGGTCCGAGGGAAGACTTTCTTTCCTCTCTGTTAAGAAAAACCTGTTTACGTGTTTAAAAATGAACAGTTTTAGGTTCCTTTCAAGCTTCAGGTGGCTAACTTTGGGTTCAGCTCTTCCTCAGTACAGCCACAACTCCAGCAAGTCTCAGGGCTCTGTCAAATTGCTGATTTTCTTTCCTATGATTTTCAGCATGCTTTAAAAAGAGACTATCTCACCATGCTTCCCTTTTTATCATCTGGTCTCTGTGCTTTTCTTTTACATCTCTGCCCCATTTTCTCTCTCCTTCTAGTCCATTTTCTCTTGTATTTTATAGGCTTTGTGGTATGGAAACTACTTCTGAAATACTTAGAGATAGCCTGCCTGCAGCTGGACTCAGAGTTATTGGGAAGTGCTATTTTATTTACAACATCTCTGCTTACACAATCCAGTACTGAATGCCAGAGACAGCAGTGCCAGGCCTGGTTAATTCTAAACACCCCAAACTTCATCTATTTCCTTAGCCTTTGTTCTGGTGGAGAGGGAGCATTAACAACAAGGCACTGCAAGCTCACAGGTGGGATTTTGCTGCCTGTGTTATACTACCGAGCATGAAAGGGATACAAATAACTTTCCCAGAAAACCCCACTATTTCAATGGAGTCTGCCAGCGGGAGCAGAAGCCTGCTGCTGCAGCAGCTGAGGTTGGGCAGGAGCAGCCCAAGCCTGGAGCTCCCTGCAGAAATGCAGTCTCTCCATGAGCAGCTTGGGAGCAGCGAGCTGGAGTCCCAGCTGAGAGGGACCCACCTTGGACACCCAGCACACACACAGAGCAGAGTAGTGCCAGGGCTGTCTGTGGCAGGGAGGGCACCCTAGAAAAGGGGGTTCAGAACAGCAGCCCACCAGGGCATTTCCCTCCTTCCTCCACTCATCTTGTGCTTCTGGTACCTATGCAATTGCTTTTGGGGAAATTTCTGATGAGCAAGTATTTCACTCCCAGTGCAATTTAGCAGCAATTGATAAAGGAAAAGACATTATCAGGAGACTGCAGGCAAGCAGAAGCAGCTCCACAGCCACACAACTATATGATAAAGCTTTTTTTCCCCCGCCTTGGTCTACATACATGTACAAAGATTACTGTTCATAATAAATTGTCCAAACCCCTCAAAAATAACAGCTGTTCTTTTATGATAACTGAAATCTTAATGACACCCCCCAGCAAAAGCAACCTAACCCAAGCCTTGCAGACAACTGCTCTCCACCAATATAAAGCTGACAAAAAAAGAAAACTTTATGTGTATGCAGTGAGATAGATTTTTTCCTGTCTTTAGATTTTTTTAGTTTTTATTCAGTGACTCAGAGTTACAGACTCTTTAATGGAGAACTGGTTATATTTTTAAAACTTAGAGAAGAAGACTTGGGTTCAACTCTGCTGCCCTGAGATCTCTGAGCTAGCTGTTGAATTCTGTTGAATTTATCTGGACAGACTGGACTGATGGGCTGAGGACAGTTGTATGAAGCTCAATAAGGCCAAGTTCTGGGTCCTGTACTTTGGCCACAACAGCCCCAGGCAGTGCTACAGGCTTGGGGAAGAGTGGCTGCAAAGTGGCCCAGCAGAAAATGACATGGGGGTGCTGGTTGATAGTGGCTGAACATGAGCCAGAGTGTGCCCAGGTGGCCAAGAAGGCCAATGGCATCCTGACCTGTATCAGTGTGTCCAGCAGGACCAGGGCAGTGATTGTGCCTCTGTACTCAGCACTGGTGAGGCCACACCTCGAATCCTGTGTCCAGTTCTGGGCCCCTCACTACAAGAAGGACATTGAGGCGCTGGAGCACATCCAGAGAAGGGCAGTGGAGCTGGTAAAGGCTCTGGAGCACAACTCAGGAGCGGCTGAGGGAGATGGGGGTGTTTAGCCTATTTAAAAGGAGGCTCAGAGGGGACAGTATCACTCTACAACTGCCTGAAAGGGAAAGTTAACAAGAGAACCAAGGGCAAGCATGGACATACCATCAGAGATGCTCCTGTAAGTGCAGTCCCATATCATTGATTTTGGTACAGATTTACACAACTAGAGCCAATAAAGTAACAAGTAAAATTTACAGAGGCAATGATCCTCCACAGAAAACACTGCTGCAGCTTCTTCTTCTAGCTTTTCCTCACAACTAGCCTCCTACCTAAGTTGTACAGTTGAAGTTCCCAATTAAAATCTTTTGGAGCAGAATTAGTGAGTTGGTTTTTGACTTGCAGTGCAGTGCTATGCAGCATGAAGTCCTGGGCATAGTCCAGCACATTCAGTGATGGGTCTTGTTTATGGCAAGGTGGGTTAACTTGGTGTATTATTTGCACACGCAATACACAATGTGACACAGTGGAGACACACTGCTACTAATTACCAAACACTGCTCATCTAGCCTAAGGATGTGATCTGGGATATCTCAAGTTTTACAACAGGCTACTGATATATAAATAAAAGACCTTATTTGATCCTGTGGGCCAGGCCCAAAGGGTTAAGCCCAGAGACTGCGGCGTGCAGCAGAAGCTTTCCTAAGGAAAAGTTCCCTTCATGATTACAAGACCAGGTACTAAAAGCATACGCCTCTTTTTCCAGGGCTGTTCAGGTTGGTGGGTAGTTTTTTTTAAGTCCATCTCCTTGTGAGGCTGTGTTTTGTAAAATCTTGTTTATAAGAAAACCATTTAAAAATGGTAAAGGCTGTCTGGGAATTTTACCCATTACAGCTCCCAAGAAGTGCACCTTTGCAGACCTTGGTGCTATGATTTTTAGAAAATACTAGAAATGGCACAGAACACGTGCAATAAACACTATGTAATAAAGCAAACCTGTGGTTTTACTGGCAATTTACTCCAGCTTTTCCTATTGACTTATCATCTTTCACGAGTTGCACATGTCTCCCTACTTCATGGTGCCTGCTTGCTCTGTTATCAAAAATACAGGTATCCCAAAACACAGACAGTTATGAAACACCACATGCCCTAAAAAATGTCCATCCTTTTGCGGCTGCCCTGAGAAGGAAGTTCCCTTCCTCAGGCAAGAATGCCTGAAGAAGTGTGGAGTGCAGTCTCAGAAGCTGGTGGTGTACTCATTCCTTGTGCTGGCGCTGGTCTCTGTGTAGCCCCCAGCGTCTTTGGTTACCGTGAAAGCCCTTTCTGCAGCTCGGCGTGGCAGCAGCAGCTTGCAGGCTGCTGCCCTGTACTTCTTCGAAACGAGGTTGTAGAGGACAGGGTTGATGGATGCGCTCAGGTAGAAAAGCTGCAGGGCGAATATATTAAAGTACTGGGAGAACAGCATCGTCCTCATGTCCCGGGTGTTTATAAATATGATCCTGCCAATGTGGAAAGGCAACCAGCAAATTACAAAGGCCAGAACCACCACAGCTATAAGACAAAATAACACATGCGGCAGTTAAGGAGTGAGTTAACTTTTCAACCATCCAGTAAACTAAATTTTACGTGGCTGATTTTGCAGGTTCTTCTAACTGATACAAATGATATATAGAAATAATGGCATTAAGTTGTTGGAAAAACGTGAAAATAGGAATAGCATCAAGTCTGACTGTTAATCTTTGAAGTAAAAAGTAACTGGTAAAATTTTAAGCTAAACTGTGATATGAGGTTTGCTGAGAAAAATGTGAACGACAACAGTGGAGTAACATCTGTATAATAACATCAGGCACTACAGAAATCTCCCCTGGCTATGTCTGTAATGCCACATATGAGACAGGAAAATAAAAGTCAGAATGAGGAGTTTCTGTGGAAGCTCCACAGCAGCTCCGTTTGCTGCAGAGCTGTTTAACTTGTATCACTGAAAAAGACCCAGGCTGCCCCTCAGTCACCCAAGCTCCCACAGAATTCGCTCTATTGTGATGGGATGGTATCTAACATAAAGACTTTATAGTGTAGTTGAGCTATTGATTTTTTTCCACTAAAGCTTTTTCATGCATCCCCAGATCATTACTGCTGGAGACAGCTATTTGCCTAGATGGATCTCTAGCCTGAGTCACTTCAGCTGTTCGCCTGGTCCTGTGTTGCATTTTAGCACAATGAGAACAAATACAAACCCTCATGCAATGGCAACACAGCAGGAGTAGATGAGGAACAATTAGATAAGTGTATTACTGTATACATACTTTTAATTATTTTTGTTTATAAATGCATGTAACTAAAACAAACAATCATTTGTAGAGCATTCTCCGTGTTTCTCAGAGCTTAAATAAAAGGGATGCAGCCAAAGAAAGTTTTCTTCTGAAAAAACACCACACACCTAGTGCTGCTGGATCTTTGAGATAAGGGGGCACTGGTCTCATTCAGTGGGTTCTGAGATCATGGGTATGGGTGCTTCTGTCAGAAAACCTTGTGCCTACTTCAGTGTAAGTACCTTCCTCAAATAAGTCGGCACAATTCTCTCAGGCTTATTGGTTTCTTTCCTTTGTGCTACGCTATTTCCATCCAGCTGATTACACTCTCAGTAAAAGAAGTCTCCCATGTGACATATAAAAACTACACTAAAGGTAGGCAAAAATAATAACTGGGGAATTTTGTTTTTATTGCTCCTTACTCAATAGCTGGATTTCTTTTTTCTTTCCCTTCAAATTGGTCACTACTTATAAACATTAAAGCTCCAAAGCAGACTAAGATCTCTAACTTTCCAGAGTCTGATGCTGGGTTACTGAATGTATGACTAAGAAAATGAACTAAAAATTATCAGCATCCTCCACCTGTAGGAAGTGCTTTGGTATTATGGGATTTGTCTTCAAGCAGCTTGTAGGGGCTAAGTTGCTGTTTTTCAGCCTCCTTGGGCAACCAGTGGATTCACTCCTTGGAGAGCTACAAATGACCACTAAGAACTTAGTTTTCAGACGCAGAAATTTTCTACGCAGAGGCGTTGCTGCTAACTGGAAGAGACTGCTGATGTTACCACAGTTTTTCTGAAATTTCAGGCTACCCTTACGTGATTCTGCCTGGTAAAATTCAGGAAACGGGTATTTCTACGGAAGGCAGTCGTGCTGCTGGATGTGCAATGCCACGCGGGTGAAGCCTCAGCGGGGAGGGAGTGAAATCCCTGCCGTGGCAGTTCCCAGGAGCGTGGCTGGGATGTCCCCCTGTGCTGTTCCCTATCCCGTACGGGAGCTGCGGGAGCTTCAGCCCTGCCATGGTCCCCTAAGCCCCCGGTCCTTGCCCCAGCCACAGCCCGTGGGGGATGGTAGCGGGACTCACCCAAGATCCTGACTGTCTGGCGGTGCCCCTTCTCGCGGAGGAGCGAGCTGGGGCCCCGCAGGCGGGTGTTGCTCCGCCACAGCTCGCGGCCAGTGAAGCCGTAGAGGACGCTGAGGCAGGTGACGGGGAGCACGAAGTAGCAGGTGGTGACCCAGAACATGGTGGCCAGCAGGCCGGACTGCAGCGCCTGCGGGGTGGGCTTGCACTCGCGGCTGAAGTCAGTGTGGTTGTCGGGCTGCTCCACGCCGACCAGGAAGAAGAAGGGGCTGGCGGAGAGCAAGGCAAAGGCCCAAAGGACGCCGATGGTGGCTTTCACCCGGCGCCTGGTGACGACCACCTTGGCCTTGAGGGGGAAGCAGATGGCGAGGTAGCGCTCCACGGTGAGGGCGGTGATGTGGAGGATGGTGCAGTAGGTGCAGCCCTCGCTGAGGTAATGCGAGAGGCGGCACAGCAGCTGCCCGAAGATCCAGGGTCGGGAGCGCCAGAGGCGGTAGAGGTCGAAGGGCAGCCCCATGAGGATGAGCAGGTCCGAGACGGCCATGCTGCCCAGGTAGAGGTTGGTGGTGGTCTTCATGTCTCGGTAGCTGCGAATGACCAGCACCGTGAGGACATTGCCCGCCACGCCGACCACGAAGAGCCCCAGGCAGACGGCCGTGATGGGAACGAGCACCCACATGGGCAGCGCCAGGCACAGCCGCTCGTCGCAGGGCGGCCACGGCCACGGCCACTCGGGCTCGCCCTCGCTGCCGTTCCCGCCGCCGCCGCGCCGCATCCCGCCGGGGGACGCGTCGTGCCCAGGGCAGCGCTGCTCCTTGCTCCGGCCCCGCCCCGCAGCGGCTCCACCGCCCGCGCAGGTAGCGCGGCCCCGCCCCGCCCCGCGGCCCGGCCGGCACACGGGGAGGCAGGGGAGGAGCGAGGGGAGAGGGGCGGCGGCGCTGCGCGCACAGGACTCACCACCAGCAGCGAAAAAGAAGGTACTTTTATTGTCCACAGACTCTTAAAGGTACTTTGCTACATCGTTTCATGTATTTTCTATCAGACTATACAGGTTCGTCTTCATGGAGCTCGACGTTGTACAACCGTAAAGTGATATGTTTGGTAGTGTATCTATAGCGTTTTAAAAACTTTAGAGTTTATCTTTTTATTTATTTTTGGAATGTACAGTATATGAGGTAAAATTAAGATTACATTAAAAACTGTCTTCAATGCAGTAATATGCACTGAGGCTCAAATGGCAAATACACTATTAAATGACTATCAAAAATAGGAGCTCATTTGAATTTTACTATGAAAAACTTAAGTCACTGCAGGTTGCCTGCAGTAACAAATCTTACCGTTTTAGACATTCAACCATAAGAAATCTCTGGGCTGTGACACGCAACCTCATTTGCACTGCCAAACATGGCACTTTTAAGAAGGTTCTAGAAAACATCAGTTATCGTGGTATCCTGCGGGAAGGTATCAACCTATACGTACAAATGACAAATTAGAAATAAAATGTAAACATACAGTACATTTTAAAGACAGATCATTCTTGCCACATGGAGGCCAAGTTCTTTGCCATTTCTTCTTTTTTTTTTTTCTTAAAAAAAACGAAACTCAGCAACATTATTCTACAGCACAGATCATTGGACGTATAAACAATTACAATACATGCCCGTTCTAATATAAGAAATTCTTCAGAGATCTTCAAAGCACAAGACAGAGGTTCCTTTTTTTATTATTATTAAGACTGACAGAAGTGTTTAATACTATTAAAAATGCTAAACTGAACACAACTAGAAGTCATTAATGATCCACTATCTTGTAACTCAAATAAATTAAAAGTAGCTAATTACAAAGTGTGTAACAAATAACATAACTGTGATGAGACAAGGATTTTTTTTTTTTTTAAAGATAGTTTCACTACAAGCTTTGTGTCACTGGCAATCATTGACATCTAGCAAGATGTTCAATGGGATACTTGTTAAAATTCAGTCTGGTCATTCAAGAACTCACAAATGCAAGCTCACAAAACATTGATGAGTTATGCAATTGCAAAGTGCTCTAATGCAACATTAACTACATGCAATCAACAATTTGGTACAGTATCCAAAGAGACGTTACATTAAACATTAGGATCTCAAGAAAAAAGCAGCTTTAAGTTTTCTGGTGCAAATTACTACACTTCGTCTTCTGATTTGGTGCCCCAAAGAAAGAAAGAAGAAAAGAAAGAAAGGAAGTGAAAAAAGAGAAAGAAAGAAACAAAACAAAAAAAGGCAGTGCTTATTTCTGGTGGAAATGGCAAGTGAATGTTGGAGAAACAGCAAAAATTCAATAATGTATTTTATCTCAAAATTCTGTTGACTAGCCAAAATCAGAGGGCACAGACATCTGTATAAACTGCATCCAATCAAAGGTCAACTTTGGAAATGTGTTTTTCAATTTAAATAACAAATCTAAGAAGGTCTCTCACACTCTCCTTTCTATATTCAGAAGTAGTAAAAGAGGCATTGTTTTGTAAGTAAACATCAAATCCTGGGGGTAAAATAAACCACTTGTGCCATCTCCTTGTAGTCTGTCAAAAACATCTACTTGCAGTGAAGAACTCCACATTTATCAGATAAGAAGCTTCCTTCATGCACACTCTTCCATCCAGTTTATTATTTGCTGCCTGAGAAAAGCCCCTTCTGTTTTTCAGCATAAATCCTGCTTCCCAAATAATTAAGACAAATGAGGAGGTAGAAATACAGCGCTAAATTGCTTTCACAGCATCGGATTAATATTGTGTACAGCACAAGGTTGTTAGTGTAAGTTTTAAATGCGATCTACACATTCTTCCCTGTTATGTTAGCAACCCTTAGAAGTGTGGGCCAGGAAATCACCTTTACACTTGCGTTTACTGGTCATACCCTTTTCCTTAAACACTGCGTGCCTGCCCCATATCGAGTTTGTACTGCATGAAGGCATATAAAGAAAAGATTATATTTCTGTGGCTTGCATTTCAATAACATGTGTCAGCCTATACCTACGAGTAAGCATTTTAAAGTGGCTGAGAAAGTTTGCATCAGTCCCAATGTCGGTGCTAAACGCCTGGTTTTTTAAAAGCAAGAGAACAGAATTACTTTTAGATTATGAGAAAGTAAAATGTAATGGGCAGCATTATAAAATAGATCTCTTTCTTCACTTTATGACGAAGTACTGAATGATAACAGCAATCAGAATGGAAAAGATAGCAAAAAGTGCAAGGATGACAGCAGCACACACTTGGTCGCTCTGTGACCATTGTGTCCTTGTGGTTTGCACAGTGTCCTTGTTGGTGCTTGCCGGTGGTTCAGTCCTCTGAGAGATGAATAGCACTGGGGCGCTGTAGGGGCCCACCAGGTCCTGGTGACCCGTGGCCTCTTGGCACTGGCGAATGGCACATGCACGGAATCTGTATTCACAGTTCAGCTGGAGGCCTGTGTATCGGAATGACCAGTCTGGGCCCTTGTAAATCTGGAAAATAGGGGGGGAAAATGGGATACTTCCGAGTAAAAAAGTACTATATATACACATATATCTTAGTATGGTTTTTCTTAATGGTGAAGGTAACTAAAAAGGATGACAACTCATCAGTGCTTTTACCCACACAAAGAAAAATGGACAAAAAGCTCAAACACACAATTTAAATACCAGATAAAGTCTCCAGTTATTTTGGTGAAACACAAGAACTATGCCTGCTTGTGTGGAATGATGAGTACACACCAAATAAACTCTGTCACAAGCCCCAACCTTCAGGTGTTTTAGTGACCTACTCACAATGTGATGCAATAAACAATATTGTATCATGGTATTTTAGGCAGTTAACTCTGTATCAAGCCAATTCATTAAGTCTAAAATCCAATCCAATGTACTTTGTCATAGTTATCTGTATTTAAAATATTATGATTTATCCCAATAAACACTGTATCAGGTAAGCCAGAGAGTCCTCTTTGTGATTCTTAATTTCATCATATTCCCAAGACAGAGATACCTTGTGAAGGTGCTCTTCAGAGGTCTCTCAGTTGGCAGGTTAACATGAGTTTACAATGCTTCAGCATGGAGTGCCTAATTCAGTGAAATCTAAATTCCAGTTTCTCAAATTAATTAAATCTGCAGTTACATAAAGGTTCTATGAAAGCCAACAAAACCTCAAAGGGGTGCAGTTATAGGTACTTCAATAGGTAGGGAGGTGTTAGGTGAGTAGCACAGCGCAATTTGATTTCTCCCTTTAAATCCCTTCACCCTCCCACCTCCAAATATCTGGATTTGCTTTATTAAACTGGTAGCACGATACAGAAATCAGGAGCTTTTCCTACAGTTACCATACTGTTAGACAGTATCCTGAAAATGCACACTAGAAATGTAAAGATACAGGAAATCCCTTCTGATTCTGCTGTTCAAAGAGCTCTTGCTGTGCCTGAAGCTACTCATAGACTCAGAGTTCTCTGACAAGCTGAGCTTTACTGGAATCTACAACCTAGAGACTTTTCTCTCTGAGGCAGGGCAGGCCATCAGAAGTGCAGCTTCCTCAAAATTCTGCTAATTTGGATCATGTGTTTGGGAGTGAGCAAACAGGCCACTGACACACATCCTACTCCAGCTCCACCTATGCCAGCTAGCAGGGATTACCATTCTCAGCTGCTTGTCCCCAGTGCCTTGCCAGAAGTTGCCTTCCCCTCCAGTGTGTTTCCTGGGGTTCCTATGGTTGTTTCCTAACCCCTTTAAGATCTTTGACTGATGCATACAGCTCAAACAGCACATTATTAACTTATTTTGTCTGTAGCATGGAGGAAGCAATGACATGAGCAATTTGGATGACAGATGAGGAAGAAGGAGGAGAGCAAAGGTTTGGCAGTGAAATAGCCAGGAACAGCTTAGAGCAGACTTCCAGGCAGTTTATTTTTTGTCAGTGTCAAATAAAATTGCCACCATCATGTCTAAGTGTCTTAAAGGCTGTTTTCATACTGTTTACTTCTTGATTGTTCTGATTTAAATTTGTGCAAATTAGTCTTTTCATTTTATTCTAATTTACTACGCTAGACTGCTCTGCAGAGGCAAAAACAATCACACACCTCAGTCTACTTCACTATTACCATACTCAAAGAGCCAACTATATTTTCTTGCCCAGGTCATTTGGCAACACACACTGATAACCAAATTGTGATTTAACTCTGTGTCTAAAAGCAACACAGACCACGCCTTAGGTACCTAATGTTGCATTTACAATGTTGAAGTTATAAAAAAGACTATTCAACATGGCAAGACATCTTGGTTTATGGTTCATCTTTTACTGAAAAATTTAACAAATAACCGTAACAAACACAGTGCTATACTAAAAGTTATGAAAATATTAAGGCCTTTAATCTACCAAAGCACAGGTGAAACTTATTGAATATTGAACTATAATAAAATGATAATATACTAGAATTATCTGTTTCTGTCGTGGAAGGAAATTCCTTGGTTTAATAGTATGAAACAGTTTTCAAGCCTAATTTCATGTCAAATATCAGGCAGTTTGCAAACTGTGAAGCAAAAATAAAAACAAACTGGGAAGGAAAAATTTGCATTGAATGCAGGATAATTTGTACCTTGGCATTTCAAACCGCTTCTTTGCTCTTAGTGCAAAGAGAACCCTTTGCCCCTTTTCTCTCCAGTCTCAATTCTGTACCATTAGGTAAAAGATTTCTTTTTGTCAGTTGTTCCATTAGTGGATGACTTCCTTATCACTTGATGTGTTAAGCTGTATTTAGTAAACATCAGTGTAACCCAGAGAGGCTGTAATTTAATGCAGAATCTCCTTCTGAAATGAAGGAGATGGGTTTAGGAGATATTACCTTATATTATTTAGTAACAAAAAGTTAACATGGCAACTAAAAGCATGCTGGAACAATAACCTTTACTAACTTTAATCTCAACTAGTTTTACTAAACTAGTTATCACAAAGAATAATCAAAGAACACTACAATAACTTAAACACATCATACCTGTTTGAATTCTGAGTCTTTTCCGACCATGACCTGAAGACAGTAGATAACTGGATCACCCTTCATGGGCTGCAGAACCTCCCATGTGATTTCACAAGTGTGATCATTTATTCTCTCTATCCTTGGTGCTGAAGGATGGAAAGAAGCATCAAAGTGACAGCTAGCTCTGCTTTCCCTATCACACACTGACATATTCTAATGACCTTTAAAATTCTATATTCTACCTCCTATTTTGTCTCAGAGAAACAAAAGATTCAGATTCAAATTTATTCTTCCTCCAGTGTTTTCTGGAGCAACAACTAATAATTCATATAGGCCTCTTTTCCTAGTTTGGGTATCATCCAAGAGAAAGCAAATAAAATTTAGTAACTGTAAGTGTGCATCACATACCAAAAAACCCCAAACAATGCTTAAAATGATTCAAAACATGCTAGAAAGCATTTTCACCTTAACTTGCCACTCTCCGGGTAAGCAGGAGAACTAAGTACAAACTTCTTAGGTCAAAGACTGCATAAACCCCAAGTCTTCAATTTTTGGAGTGAATATTTTAGGCAACTACATGAAAGGAGCCTTCTCCCACTATCCCTACCTGCACTTAAAAAGGGCTTAATATTCTCAATATCCCAAATACAACATAATACCAAAACCAACCTGGTGTCCTCCCACACCCCAAATGAAAAAAGAAGCACCCTTACCTTTCAAGGCAGCTGGAACAGATTTGGGAGTAGTGAAAATATATTCTTGAGAAAGGGGACCTTCACCAGCTTCATTACATGCCTGAATACAAAATTTGTATGATGTTGACTCACTGAGTCTTTGAACTTTGTATGTATGACATGGTCCTCTGTATAAGGATATAAACCTGAAAATGGAACGAGTAGCTTATTTTGAACACAGAAAAGGACTTCTGAAGCAGTATTGTCTTGAAATCTGTTCCCATAATTTCCCAGAATCTAATGAAAAGCCCAGAAACACTTATTTCAGAGTTAAACAGTGTTCTGGCTGCTATAAAACAATAAGCTCATTTTCCAGGGCCAAGTTTTTATTTCTCATGTCTTGGAAATAAAAATCTCTTGCACAAAGAACACTACAGATTCTCTCTTACCAAAAATGTTCATAAGCATTTTAAGAAACTATTTTGCATTTGAAACAATGGGAAAAGACAGCAGTTGTGTCTCTCATTGAGCTGCATTTTTGTTTTTTTTGCTTGGCCATCTGCTCCTCCAATGTCTTTAGCTTTTCAAAATTATGTAAGTAGATTTTAGCTTTTTGGCCTTTTACAGCATTTCTTTACTACACCTAAAAAATGTTCCATGGATCCAATTGCTTTTGTACATCATTGTTGGAGATGGGCTCATGCAGACCTGCACAGGGCAGAGTCACAATTTTAGTGCACACCAAATCTGTTTCTGGGAGCTCTGTACACTGGCCACTGTTCTTCATGTCGTAATTCTTGCACAAACTGATCATTTCAACTCTTGTTTGATTTTCAGTCTTGGTGTCCCCAGGACACAGCACAAATTTCTCTCTTCCTGCAGGGGTTGTCATCTACTTCAGCTTTTTCTTGTCTTGTAAAATTAAAACAGATGGTACCTGCACATGACCTAGTGTTTAGGGATGGCAATGAATTTCCTTCCACTTAAACAGCCTAATTTATTTTCCTCCTTACACTACAGCAATTTCACATAGTAGATCTCTTTTATCTTTTTGTAAAAATAATGCTACTCATGAGACACAGAACACTTTGTAGCAGTACTGCTTATCTTACCATTTAGGCAAGGGTTCTTGCTGTACCACCTCATCTGACATTCTATTTAACATGAGACACAGAATCCCTCAAAATAATTTGTATTAATTTCTACTAAAATAACTGCATATAAGGCAACAGAGAGTAAAGCATTCATCCCTGCCAACAGTGATTGGACTTGTTACTTTAACCATAAGTGAGAGAGAAATGTGTGCTGGTATGAAACACTGCATTAACCTCTTAATGTTGAACTGTTAAGTAAAAAACAATGAAGTTTTTTATCTTGTACTTCTCAGCACAAGAACACTAGAGCCCTTCTTGCCTTGCCAGATGAGATGACCTCCTACATCTGCTGTAAATTCCCCAAAGCATATGGAATTTTGCCCTTTGCTGCCATCTCCTAAGCATCAAACCACAGCGACACTGGGCAGATTAAAGCAATGCCAAAACCAACCTTCCGTTCTTATCCTCCATTTGAAGGTGGTACTGGATGGAGTCAGTTAATGCTTTTGCAGTTCCCTCTCCCCACTTCAGCTTGAGAGTCTGAGAACTGTATGCAGCACATTCCAGGCGAGGTGGATCCGGGGGGAGAGGCTTTGTTTTCAGTTTTATGGTGTGGCTGAAAGGACCGGCTCCAAGACTATTTAGGGCTTGAATTCGTACCCTAGCATTTGGAAAAAAAGAGAATAAATTAACTTGAAATTAGATTCTAAAAATAACTGGTCATATTCACCATTCTCATTACATAGAGAATAATGGTACTATCTACAGTGAAGACTTTTATCAATATTATGCTTTGATAAGGCTGTCAAGAATATGCAGGTGCATCACTTTCCTTGCATTTTAAGGAGCTGGCTTGATTAGAAATAAAAATATTCAAAGTATATTCACATTAGTGAAAAGATGCAAAAGCTCTGTGAGGGCTTTTCTGTTCTGACTGTCAGGCCTTGAACCAAAATTTTGATAGCCACACTGGAGTGATGAGGAAAGGTAAAAAAACCCACCCCAAACGGGGGATATCATATCTGTGACTTTTATCAGGTGAGTTCAAGGATGACTAACAGACATTTTTATGGACTTTTTTGAACAGATCCTATTTGTGTGAAAATAAAGCGATGGTGCCCAGCCACCTCTCTTGCTGTTTCCACCAGTAACACATCTCTGGGCACTTGCAAACACAGGCCCTCTTGGGTCTGCCCGCAAAGTGAGAGGGGGAAACCAGAAGTCGCCAAAGGACACAAAACTGAGGAAGTTGTAGAACTTGATGCTCAGGGATAAGGTAGGGTTTTGTGTTTTTTTCTTCTTGGATACTCCAAGGAAGACAATGTACATTAGATTTGTAAGTAAGGATTAAAAGACTTAGCTAAGAAATTTATTTCTGAAGTGGAAAAAGCAGAAAATAGAGGCTCTTTACGTATTTCACAGGTAGCCACAGGGAGCAAAGTGTGTCTAATTTAATTTTGCAGACTTAACATCTGTTTGTCCAAAACAGTATCTAGGTAACTGGAAAAAAGTAATCACACTAATTAAATTCTGAAACAGTCAACCACACAACTGCAAAATGTGGAAGCACAAATGTGTACGCAGGCTAATCTTTCACTACAGTAATTTTTAACATTATGTTAATTTATTACAGCCCAGAACTAAGTTTAATACATGCAATTTTTTATCTGCACAAGGAGTTGACAGTGTATTCTATTCAAAAAACTTATGTGGGTAGAAGTATAGACCTATCTCTGCAATGGAAACTACTCTTTTTTCAGTCTACTGGCACAGAGAGCAACAGCTCTTCAGACTGCCAGCACTATTGTTAAATAATTATAAGGCACACAGAAACACTGTATTCTGACATAAAGCCATAAAACAGTCATTAAGGATTCAGAAAACTGCATAGCCACATGATATCCTAATTATACTGAAATCAGAGTGGGTTAAAAGTCTGACTTCAGTGGGACTGCCATTCTCCTTTAACACTGAGGACATGTTTTTTTAACAGTGCCTTCAGGCACAACTACTGATTTTTGCATCTACATTTTTCAGTAACCCTTGGACTGAACATAAGGGACGATTTCAGCAACTAAAATTCTTCAAAAGAGACGCGCTGCTGGCTGATTTTTCAAACTGATACTGTTCATGCTGACTTCCACTTTTTCTGCAGATAAGGCACTGCAAGTTGCCATGAGCTGTCATTAGATCAGACTGGGCATAGTCCCCTCCTTGGATGGATTTTACCTTTTCAAACAGAGAAGCAACCAGTCCAAAATCAGTTATGAATCTGAACATGTGATGTGAATTCAGTTAAATTGACACATTAACCAGACAGATACAAACAACAATACTGCAATAAACTAACATAAATTACTTTTTGGAAGAAAATAAAAATTGCACATCTATTTATGATGATCATTGTTACAAAACTTTTTGCTCCATGGCTGTGCACTAATGTGTCTCTGAGAGTAATAATGAAGACAATAAAAAACACAAGGAAACAAAGCATCTGCTCTTGTGGAAGAAACAGTAGGCTGTCAAGTAGCTGTGCATCACATACCTGTAGGTAGTATCTGGCTGTAAGCCGTCTATAAAATAGGTCAGATCCTTCCCAACAGTTATTGGCTGCTTATCTCCAAAGTCTATGCTGTAGCCGAAGATTTCAGATCCATGGTCACAAGGTTCTTCCCAGCTTATAGCAAGGCATGTAGAAGGAGAATAGTGTGGACTTTCAACTTCATCTTCACTTAGTCCACGAAGACACGTCACAACTGCTGGTACAGAGGCTGGAGTCATACATGCCACTACTTCACTGAAAGGGCCTGCACCTGCAACATTCACTGCCTGCAAATCCAAAGTAGACCATGTTTTTACAGCAAAGGCAACTCCTGTTTCCAGATTTCATTAACAACAGTTTTACATCTTTACCTGAACTCTGCAATAGTATATAGTGGCAGGCAAAAGCCCTTTCACTTCACAGCTGAGCCCAGGCCCACAATAGGAGATTTGCATGCATCCTTCCACACCGCCCCACTCCAGTCGATACTCCGTGACATCAGCTCCATTACTTACTGGTACCTTTAAAATGGATATCAATAATTAGAAGCTAAATATACTGACATAAGAGAAAAAATAAACTAAACTCACCACATCTATATTTTGATTTTGTTCCAGAGGAGTCTTACCCTCCCATTTCTTTGCTGATTTTTAATTTAGTACAATACAAGTAACAGGCAGAACCTGATACAAACTTCAGGAGGTTCAACTAAGACAATTGCAAACACAAAGTCCTGACTGCTACAAAAAAGTACAGGCTGAGGAGGAACCTTTACCAAAAAAACCCCGTGTGTCCTGGAGAGGAAGTTGAATAAGAATCAGGAATGTCTGTCTGATGAAGGTTAACTACATATTGGTTGGATTAGCAAATGAGCAGCAAGAAGGGTAAAAGGAATAATGATTCCCCTCTACTCAGCACTTGTGAGGGTGCATCTCCAGTACCATGTCCTGTCTTGGGATCCCCAAAAGGAGATGGACATTGACATAATGGAGTAGGTCCAGAGAAGGGTCACAAAGCAGGAGTGCAACACACAACAAAAAAGTAAAGTTTACTTGATAGCAAGGTGATCCACCTAAGGGAAGATCTTACTGCTGTCCTAAATTACTTACTGGGAGGGTACAAACATTATGACAAAAGTTTTTCGTGAAGATAGCACAGTGAGTGCCAAG
This sequence comes from Anomalospiza imberbis, assembly GCF_031753505.1. Taxonomy (NCBI): domain Eukaryota; kingdom Metazoa; phylum Chordata; class Aves; order Passeriformes; family Viduidae; genus Anomalospiza; species Anomalospiza imberbis. The sequence goes on from NC_089682.1 coordinate 84,511,028, forward strand.
ACAAGAGTCATGACTTGCATTAAAGGGTATTTTGACTAGACGTAAACAAAAAAATCCTACAGAATGAGAGTTTACCCAGACAGTTTTACTAGGCTGAAACATCTTCATTCTTGAAGATATAAATAAAATTTCACAGGGAAAGGCCCTGAGAAACTTAACCTTTTAAAATAGAAGGTTGAACTAAATGACATTTAGAGGTCTACTTGTGCCCTAATTACTGTGTGACTCTGTAAAATAGACATCATTAACATCACTCAAATTAACTCTACCTGAAAGTTCTATGGTATTTTTTAAAAAAGGCTTTGCCTTGTAGACATTTAAGGAGTGCTTCTCTGACATTCCTCCAGTAGGAAGCATGAACACTGCTTTTCAGGTGAAACAGTTTAATTTTTTTTTCTGTACAGTTCTGTAACTCAGATACTTCACCCCATCTCTAAGCCACTAAAACGCTGCATTTAAAGAGTATTCCCAGAGAGAATCTTTCTTTTTACAGTCTTAATTTTTATCTATTGCATTTTTTAATCAGATAGCTAAACATATGGGTTTATAGGAAGTCTGTGAGGCTTTTGCTACATTATTACTAATGTAATTATATAAAATTTAATCAGATTATAAAACCAAGAAACACACAATAATCTATTGTATTATGTGGATACATTATCTCTGAGGAACTATAACTATGTTAAAGAAAAATTTTAAGATGAGACTGCATCACTCAGAAATGCAGAGCAGCAGCTGTGGCAAAACTTTTAAACAAAATAACACAGTAAGATCCAGTACCTGCAGCCTGCCAACTTACTGCTGCTTTACAATGGCATGATGAATGACTAAGGTTTTACCTATTGGATAATCAGGTAAGTTTGCTTACAAATAAAGTGATTAAAATACAGTATTGGACTTTTCAAGCTGAACTCAAAAATGCAGAAGACCATTATGTTAAGACAGGTGTTACCATGGCATTCTTACCTCCCACGACACCTGAGCACAGGCAGCAGATCTGCACGCCACTTGAGGGGGCTTGCACTGATCTGGGGGTCCAGGTGCTGTAGTTATTTCACATTTTTCTGAGTAGGGTCCAAACTATTAAAAAGGGAGTTGATACAACTACGTTGTAAAAATGAAATCACTACTTTAAAAAAAACAGTTTACCACAGCAGGGACATGTAACAGCAACCAGAAACATTCTATTACTTCTTTATAGAAGAAATTTCTATGGACTGTGGATTCAGGATTTATTTCAGTATCTAACTGTTCTCCAGAACAACTATAAATTTTTCTTCACTCCAGCAAATGCAACGTGAATAAATTTGACACTTCAAACTCTTGGGAAAACCAGGGAAGTACTATCCAAAGCCTTATTCTGAAGTTACATGATGGCTGCACTGGAACATAAACCAATTAGTACTGCCTATTTATACCTATGTAAAAGAAATAAAGGATTCAAAAGCTGCTGAGCTATGAACCATTCTTTGCAGAGTGGAGGGAAGATAAAAGTTAGGATAGTGCTCTAAAACCTTAAGCTGTAGACCTCTCCACAAACACTGTCAACTCACCCTGACAGTTTTCAATGAAGTGTACATTACTGAACGTATCAGGGCTGTGAGTACATAATTGAAAAGCTTGTTCTACAGCAAGAATTGATTTAAACACATTTAATACTCCAAAGAGGGAAAATAGTCTTGTATCTGATAGAACATGTACTCAGAAGTTAAACTAAATATAAAAATGGAGAGTCAGGAAACACTAATTATTATGTTCTGAATACCAACAGCTGTAAAAATAAAGGTCAATCAATTTACAAAGCTGTATATAGAAAATAATTTGCTACCTTACTTCACATGAAAATAGTGAAGTTGTAACAGTACTTTAATAAAGTTCTTAGCATTTTCTAATGATCTCCTAATATTACTGTTCAGATAAAAGACATAATTAGCTATTTTCTCTTCCCTTCATCTAAAAATCGCCTTCATTATAAACTGATGTTTAACCATCTGTTTCCACACAACAATAAGCTATGTGACTCAAATGACTCTACATTAGGAACTCCTAATTTTAAAATTACTGTTAAATGCTTTGTTTGAAATAAAAAATCCTTAATAATGACTGCAGTGAATTTCATTTCAGACTGCCTCCTTACCCCAGCCTTGTTAGCTGCTCTCAGTCTGAAGCTGTACATCCTCCCTGGAAGAAGGCTGCCCACTGTGCATTCAACATCAGAACCCTGGTAAACCTCTCTGTGTTCATCACTTTCTGCCTGAAACATTTCCAGACCGTAACAGGTAATGGGTGAACCACCATCTACCTGAGGTGGTCCTAGAAATAAGAAAGAAAGAAAAGCTTATTTAATTTTAACATGTAACACATTTGGATCCCTAACCATCTCTAACACTTGTAATAAAATTACCCCAACGCAGCTGAATTTCTCTTGCTCTTGGTCTACCCTGTAGCCTTGGAGGCTGACATGCACCCGGAACTACTGCTGGTGTCTGCACCAGTAAGGAATCAGTTACCTAAAAAAGAAAGATAGATTAATGAAGTTATCCAGGCCAAACCAAGAACTACCAGTTATGCCATAAGTAAAGGCAAATACCCGAGTCAGAAACAAGATCATCCCCTTTTTAAATGACATCTTGAAATATGTGAAGATACTGAAGTGATCTGGTATATATTTCTCATAATATAAACCATGCCAAAATAATCACACAATATGCAAAATTTGCTTTTGTATTTTGGTACACATGTAAGGAGTAGAATTAAAATCAGTGGTTAATTATCAGTACAAACGTAATACAGATGCTTGAAATATGACTCATTCAAAGAAAACTCATTCCCTTTTTGCATCAGACTGCAGTTTTATAAGTTCTAAACCCTTACTCTAAGGGTTGTATACTTTCCATGGAAGAACCTCTCAGAAAGCAAAAGTTGGCAGAAGTGTCAATCAGAAGAGATTAAATAAAAGAGATTTCAACTTTTTCATTGTTTAGTAATACCTAATGAGCAACAAGTTTCCACCTCTGATTTGAAATTTGAGCAAAAATTACCTAAGAACATAACACATGCAGCAGATGGCACTGACTGTTCTGGATGCAGACAGAAGTGAGCAGAGACAATCAGGGGTTATTAGCTTCAGCTTGATACAGAACAAATAGGAAGTTGGAAAGACTTTAGGTTTACAGAAGAAATGAATCTCAGAGTCTCATTTCACAGCTGGTTTCTACGTATGTTCAAGAAAAGTGGACTGGATGATCTGCTGTTTTTTAGCTCCTTTGAATATATTGTTGCACTGAACAACTGCTGCTACTTAAAAAGCAGAAAGTTTTGCATATGTTAATGAGAAGCTGCAGAACAGTTAATTACATCTTTCTTCACAGTTCTTCTGTTGATTTCTGACACCTTAAGAAAGTATCAGGACTTTCTGGAAGTTATTTTCTCTTTGGTACTCAAGATTAATTCTAAAATTATGGGGTTGGGCTGTAGGGAAGTAGGTTGGCAGGGTGAAAGTCTCCAAAGACTTGTGTTCTGGTGACTGGGAAAGCACTGCAGCCAAGCTGGCATTGAAGGAGTCCAGATTTATTCTTAAGGAAAGGTGGCTGTAGTCAATGTTGTCTTTGCAGGAGACTTCAATGTGGAGGAAGAGCACATATGTTTCATGTCATAAGGCAGGGCTGGGTAGAAATTGCAAACACCAAGAATAGAAGGCTTTAAGGTTTTTGTGAGAGCAGCTTGACAGTAAAGCCCTGCTGGAAGTCTGCAGAGAGCCAGGGCTGGCTTTGTTACATTTGTTGCTGAGAAGAGAGAGCAAATACAGCAAGACATTTTGGCACTGGCAGCTAGACTACACCACAGAATTGACAGTGCACGTGTATGTGTGTGTGTGTGTGTGTGTGTGTGTGTGTGTGTGTAAAGAAGCATAGTATGGCACAGCAAATTGTTTGGGAATACTGAGAAGTAGGGCAATGAAAACATTTTAATTGTGCTTGAGAGAGCATGGGAAGCATAACCCTGTAAAGCTTGAGTGAAGACTTCTTCCCCTGCCTGCTGGGGTAACTTGGTTACTGAGACAAGGTACTCCACTGACTACAGGAAATACTTTAAATTCATAAAATCACAGAATCTTCTGAGTTGGAAGGGATCTACAAGCATCATCAAAGTCCAGCTCCTGGCCCCAAGACAGCCCCAAGAATCACACTATGTGAGAAACCGTTGTCCAAATGCTTTGTGAACTCTGTTATCCTTGGTGCTGTCACCAATTCCACAGGGAGCCATTTCAAGTACCCTTCTTAAGCTGCTTAAGTTAGGCTTTAATAAATGACATTGTATAAATGTATCACATGGGAAAAGTATCTGTTTCTGTAAATAAGACTATCATGTCAAACAAAATATTGTAACAAGAAAGAATATTCAGATATTTTTCTTTAACAAATGAGCAGAAACTTGAACCACTGTGCAGTAATACTGGAACTTCTCTGCAGTTCTAATTATGGCTATTTTGTTAGGCACTTCTGCACAATATTTGCTTAAATATCTACTGGAGCAGATTTTCTAAAGAGAGGAATTTTATTTAATAAAAATATTAGCTGATATTACCGTGCTTTGTCCTCCTTCCCCCACGCAATATACACGTAACCGATAGGAAGAGCCCGGATTTAGTCGGTCACACACATGTTCCCTAGCGGCTCCGCTGTATATTGTATCCCACTTGTTTCCTGAAAGGTTAGGAATAAGTGTGCAATGAACCAAAGTGTAATTTGCCACACTTCGATACCAGCCACAGCAGGTGCCCTAATTTCACTAAAATAAGTGTGTGCCTAATGTTTATTAAAAAAAATAGAAACTGAAACAGCTTTGAATTTCCTGGAAGATCTTATAATTTCATAAAGATAGTTTCCTAGGTGTAGATCTGCTGAAGTGAAATAACTTCCTCATTTGGGATTTACCTTAAATAGAAAAGAACTTACTGGGTCAGCAAACACATTCAACATCATAACCAAATAAACAGGTAAGATATAAAAGTAAAATTTTTCATGGATAACAAACTTCATATTACATTATCACTTTGCAGGCTGTAACTACAGTTTACAATTGATGAAGTTTGTTCCTGTGTTCCTGAACGGCCCAGAAGCATGAGAAATTCCATTATTTGCTACTCTTAAACCAGAAACTCTTTAGCATTCTCTTTCTTTTTAAGATATTAAGCAGGGAACCTGGGGACTTTTAATTAAATCTCCAGCAACTCAATACACCACAGAATTTAGAGGGCTGGGAATGAAACATAATGCACAGCTCACTAAATTTACATGAAAGACGTGGGTCCATCATTCCAAAAGTGGCTTAATGTGGACACATGACAGAGAAACGAAAAGCAACAGACTAACAGCTGAACAGGGCTCCCATCATATCTGGGGGCAGTGCTCTGTCTTAATCTGACACAGCACTGGAGAAGTTGAAACTTTCATTTTTGATGTGACTGTGTTTCTGAACTCAGTAAGGCTACTTAACTAGATTTTTAAATAATTTAGCAAGATAGGTTTATGTCCAATTTAGAAATACTGTCAGTTTCCTTTCTGTATGAAAGAACAGAAAAGCAAATAGCAGAAAGTTACCCCAGCTGCATCATTGTTCTCTTTTAATAGTGATAAATGGAGTACAAGCTTTTCTTTCATCTGCCACGCAGACAACAAAGCTACATGTCCCTGTCTTCTTGCCCTAAAAATGTGTCATTTCTTTTCCAAAACTGAATAGATGTAATTGGTAAGTTAAACAGAAAGCTTCTATTGCGTCACAGAATTTTTGTGGCATCTTTTCTAAATCAGAGAAAAAGAACTTCTTGTGTACAAGCCTCAATGTGCCTCTATTTTCTTTTTGATGTCAGTCCCTTGCACTAACTTTCCCAGTCATAATACATATTTTATTCTTCCCACATGCACACAGAGACAGGAAAAAAAACCCATACAAGTGAATGCCAATGTATGATCCTAATACTTACCACTTAAGCCTTCAGACATTTCCACAACATATGTATGTATTGCTGCTCCCCCATTGTCTTTTGGTGGATCTATAAAAAACAGCAATATTCCAAGTAAGCGAGGTAAGTTAAATGGCTTTATAGCTTTTGGGGATGATTTCCCAATGGCAAAATCAACAGACAGCTGAAGATGGGTGCTTATTTAGACAGAGAGCATCCTAGTCCAGGCAAGCAGCAAATCACTCCAAGTCCTGCTGTGTGAAAGCCAGCTCTCAGCCCTTCTGTACACTACACAGGAGAAGGGACAAGGTAATTGCCCCTGGGAGATGCCACAGCAAACATTTCAGTCTCAGGTGCCTGAGTATGGATTCAGGGACACAGACTCTAATGGTCCTGTAATCTGGTCTGCAGACAGGAAAACTTATCATATGGATCTGTATATAAAAATATTTTGAAATTATTTAAGGACCGAATTTCAAAAACCTAAATATTTTGGGACAAAATAGAATAGTTAAGAGCTCTACACTGAAAACTTATCTCTTAACTTCTAATATATCACTAGAAATTGAGTGCACTATCCTCCCTGGTACAGTATTCATGTACAAGGTACAAATCTACAGACCTTTCTTTGATACATAATCCTGTTTCTCAAAGATGACTTAGAAAACAGCAAAATTAAAATAATGTAAAACAACATTTTGAACAAATATAAAGACAGCATTATACTTCAGCACAGAAGGATACTCCTGCCTAAACATCACATTATGCTTGTGCTGGATGAAATGATGTTCGCTCTTAGGCAAGAGTTATGTATCATAGAATGCCAGCTAAATAAAATGTGACTTAGATGGCAGATAGCACTTCTTTGGTTTGAAAATTACTCCATATGGAAAATAAAATGGTCACATTAATTACCACATAGAAAGAGCATCACTGTTCCAAATAAAGACTATTAAAATTTTTATATATAAATTGATATTTTAGGTAGTTTTTGATATACAAATCAGATATTTTTAATAACTTCATACATTATGCATCATACAAAAAAGATCAAGTATCAGGTCCTGATGTAGCAAAGCACTCTGGGAAGATACAAGACTCAACCTGCTGAGTACTATTTGTACTCTACAAGTAAATTTCTTATTATTGATGCTAAAGAATTAAACACACTATTAAATGGAAATAGGTAAGAAGTGACAATAAATGTAATCTTTAACTGTTTGATTTTCTGCTAAAGTACTGCATTGTACAGTACTGTTTAACCTTCTCCTATTTTACAGCATAAGGCTAAAAATTCCTGAGCTTAAGGACAAGTTTCTCAACATCCTTAGCGAATAAAAATTTATCTGTCAAAACCAAATAGTTGGAAGATACAGGTTGAACTTCAATCTTCTGTTTCGATAAGGACCCAGAATGTCATGCACCTACTTTTTTGTGCCAGAGAAACAGAACTTCTTAGTAGACCAATTAACCACACTTTTAAAAGCGTTGTAGTCCTCTGCAATAACAGTCCCTATTACAATTAGCATAGTATTCTTCCCATATAATTAGCTCTACTGCCACACTAAGTATTTTGAGTCAGTATTTTTCAATATAAATGGATCATAATGCCTCAGTTGACTGAAGTGTTACTAAAACAAACCTTACCTGTTGTATAAAAAATATTAAATATATACATACACACACACACATACATACAGAAGAAATACTCTAAATAGAGCTGGAAAACATTCTTACCCCAGATTATTTTAAAACTCTGTGCATGAATTTTTCCTTTCACTGTTGGTTTTGAAGGTACTCCAGGTTTGTCTGGACAAGTAATGTACTCCACTGTCTCACTTGGACTGCTTTTCCCTTCTGAGTTATAAGCAATGACCTGCAAATATATATAAAATACTATAAATGCATTGTATAGTGGTATGCTATTCACTGTTTATGGTATGGACAAATTAATTTATATTGTATATATAGACAGATACATAATAAATTAGCACAAAAACTAAAGATATTATATACATTCATTTTACATTTTCATTAGTCCCATAGTTAGACAATCACTATACTGAAAATATAAATGCATGCAAATTTCCAGAAAAAAAACAAATCTTTTAAAAAATCCCTCCCATGCTAGCATAGCACCTTCTTTTACAGAAATACTGAGATAGAAAAAGTGTTTATATGAGTAAGTTGTGTTAACAACAGCAAAGGGATTTTATAAACTCTTCAGTCCCAAGGATCATAATGGCAAAGGTGGTCATGAAAGTCATGTGAAGGACAAAGAATTGTATTTGTAAAGGGTAAATTGTGTTTAACCAACCGGAGTGCTTCCATAATGAAACAACTTGCTTAACAAATGGGGGAGAGCTGGGGACATCATCTACCCTAATTTTAGTTTGATCTCCACAACATGTATGTAGACAAGCTGGTTAAGATAGAAGAGATGGACCACAAGATGGGTGTGGAAAACCTGACAATGCCAGGCTCAAAGGGTGTTGGCTAATGGTTTGAAGGCAAATTAGCAGCTGTGCATGAGTGGATTTCCTCAGCAGCCAATCCAATGTCAGATTCTATTCATTATTTTTAGAAGTGATCTGAATGACAGGAGTGAGTGATGCTTCCACATTTCCATATTCCACCAAACTAGGAGAAGACAAACATATGCTGGTGAGAAGAGCCATCATACAGACTTTGATAGGCTGAAATATTGCATGAACAAGAACTGTATGAGCTTTGGACAAAGATACAGCCTTGCACCTGGGATGGAATAATCCCAGCACCAGTACAGTCTGGCGTCTGACTTCACCCAGTTTTTATTTTTTCAGCTCTGCTGAGAGGGACATTGGCATTTGAGTAGGAGCATGTCAAATTAATCAGCAAAGCATCTTGGCAGCAGCAAAACGAAATTGTGTCATGGGCTGCATCAGCAAGAATTTACCTAGCAGAACAAAGGATTTAATTATGTCACTTTACTCAGCACTTTTAAAACCATGCTTGGAATACTGTGTCCAGTTTTGGTCCTCCCAGTTCAAGACACAAGGGAAACTGGAAAGAGTTCAGAAGAGGGCCAGCATGATGATCAGAGGATTAGACCACCTGACATCAGAAAAAAGCTTTGTTTTATTCTGCCTGAGTAAAAAGAAGTTTCATTGGGAAGAATCTAATCACAGCCTTCCAACACCTAAGAGACAGTTACAGAAGAGTTGAAGACATTGTCTTCCAAAGGATCCGTAATGACAGGACAAGAGCCAGCAGACACAAAGTGTGTTAGGGGAAGTTCTAGCTGGATATAAGAAAAGAAATTAATTACCATTAGAATAGACAGCCCAAAGAAGTGGTTGAATCATCCTTGCTGGAAGTACCAAAATCTCAGCTCAACAGGGCTGGGACAGGGTTGAATTGCCTAAGATAAAGCCTGGCTTTCTACACAAATTTGACCCAGATGATCACTAAGAGTCCCTCCAACCTAGAGTTTTCTGTGATTCTAGGAAAACAAATTCTTTGTTATTCTTTGCTTTGTAGTTTAGTAAAAAGCTAAACCACCTAGAAAAAAAGAAGATGTTTTTTCAGCTTTTAGATGTGTTTTAAAAATGAGCAGAATCGAAACGACAGCAGTGATGTTAGTAGACTGAGAAGAGGAAATGCAAGCTAACATGTCTCTCAGACATTAAGTCTCCCAATACAGTTTACAGGATTAATAATCATCTGGTTGTCTTTGTGCCCTTACAAATCAAGTTAAACCGGCAGTTAGCATTTATGTACTATAATAAGGTTTCAAATGGTTATAAAGTTTCTTTCAAAAGCCTTAAGGAATATTACTACTAATTAAGTCTTTCCCCTGTATAATAAAAATTAAAGACCTGATCAACATAACATTTGTTTCTCCTTTATGCTCCATGAATGAGTAAACAGAGACTTCTGTTTATTGTTTTGTTAATAAAAATAGAGTATAAATATTGGAGTTTATTTTAATGAGAAACTTAGGATGTTTTAGTAACTATACATTTAATAGTAATGAGCATGAATCATGTGTAGTATTACTTTCAAAGGAAGACTATGTTCATGTCCTGCAAAAGCTAGTTTCAAGAGAATAAGCTATTCTTTAGTTCACTTGTAGCCGTAATAGTGCTAGAAAAAACTTGTATATTTTAAATTATTTAAATACTAAGTTATGCAAAAACCCCAACAAAATCATATTCAGAAATGCAAAATATCATCTGAAAAGGAGTATTTACATGCTTTAGTGTTAACTCAAAATAAATCAATCAACACAAACTATTGCCATTCATATTGCAAAGAGAAGCTGTTCTTCAACAGTTCCCAATTCTTCCTTAAGTATTTTACTTAGTATTCTTCCTTAGTATTTTAGGTGTATGCGTGAAAACAGCTATCAATATTTTTCACTTGCAGACGGATAAGGTTATTCTGACTGTGCCTCAAATTGCACCAGAGGAAGTTTAATTTGAACATTAGGAAAAACTCCTTCACAGAAAGAGCAGTCAAGCACTGGGAAGGCTGCCCAGGGAAGTGGTGGAGTCACCGCCCCTGGAGGTACTTCAAAGATGTGCAAATATGTTGCTTAGGGACACAGTTTAGTGCTGGGTTTAAGAGCTGGACTTGATCTTATAGGTCTTTTCCAGCCTAAGTGATTCTGTGATTCATACTGTGGGACATGGCTTTAGCTTTGTTTCAAAACACAAACAACTATTCAAGAGTGACTCAGAACATAGAATAACCCAGGCTGGAAGGGACCCGATAGATCATCTAGTCCAACCCTTCAGGGCAAAATGAGCCTAGATGAAATTATCTAACACCTTCTCCAGTCATATATTGAAATCATCCAGTGATGCGGATTCCGTCACATTTCTGGGGAAGTTATTCCAGTGATTACTTGATCTCACTGTGGAAAATTTCTTTCCTTTACCAAGATGAAACCCCTTCCAGTGCACTTTGCAACTCTTGCCCCTTGTCATTTCCAGGTGGCTCCTTGTGAAGAGAGAACCTCTCTCCTCTCTGTAGTTAGGCTTTAAGTATTGGCAAACTGTGATGAGGTCCCTCTCAGCCTTCTCCAATGAGAAAATAGGTAATTCCTTCAGACTTTCATTATAGGGCAGGTTCTCCAGCCCTTTTATAATTTCTGTGACCCTCCTTTGGACTAACTCCCACTCTGCCTGTCTTTTGTGAATTGTGTGGATCAGAACTGGACACAGTTCTCCAGGTGTGATCTGACACAAGCTGAATACAGGGAAGATCTCTTATCTCTGCTAGCAATGCCACTGCTGAGTCAGCCCAGGATCCAGTTTGCCTGAAGGTCCCTTTCAGCAAGGCTGCTCCTAGCCTATAGTGGGCTCCTTGGTTATTCCAGCCCAGGTGCAGAACTTTGCATTTGTCTTTGTTAAACTTCATACTGGTTTTGCTACCTCATTCTTCTCGTCTGTCCAGGTGTTTCTGTAAGATAGTTTTGCCTTCTGATGTATTCATCTGACCACTCTGTGTGGTGTTATCAGCACACCTGGTGAAGGTGCTTGCAATCCCATCATCAAGATCAGTTGTGAAAATTAACAGCATGGGGCTATCAATTCCTGGGCCCCACGTTAGGCCCCTCCCTGGGGGTTACCCTATCAGGGGAAGGAGACACACAGGACTTTTTCGGTCTTCAGATTCTTGTTTATTATTATCTTAAGCTTTGCCCACCGTCTATACCAGACTCTGTGCACTGGAAAAACACCGCAAAAATGGCTAACACTCTCTTGTTACAAGGTCTTTTAAGACTAAACTATCAAATTAAGAAATGACACCTAGATTATTGTCCCTTTAACCCAATAACAAATCCCTCGAAGCCCACAAGGTGGACTTTTCTGTCCAGTTACAAGACATCACCCAAACCCATGAAGAAGAATGCGAAGAACAACAACCTGCCTCTGCTCTAAAACCTCCATCTTGTTCCCATCTACAACATACTAAAAATCCCAAAACCTAAATTTCTCACCCAAGTCACATGCTATATTACTCTCTATAATCTGTTTCACACTTCTGTGGACTCTAGTCTATCTTGAAGTCTTGGAAGCTTTCTCCATGAATGAGGGTCAAAGCCAGTGCTTCTCTGGGGGTCAGGACCCCTCAGAGCAGACAGAGAAATATTCCCTGTGCCCCGGGTTCCCACATGGGGCCTCCTATCCCTAGGAGATCCTAGTTCAAACATGCTACCAGACTGACTAGAAACCAGTGATCACCACCCTCTGAGTGCGGCCTGTTGGCCAGTTTTCTACTCATCTCACATACCACCAATCCAGTTTGTGTCTTGCCAATTTGGCCAGGTAGAAGGCTGTGGGAAACTGTTGAATGCTTGCTGAAGTTCAGGTAAAGAACATCCACTGATCTCCTTGGACCAGCTGGAAGTGCTGCCTTGATGTAGGACGTGATCAGGCTAGTCAGCCATCATTTACTTTTGGAGTAGGCTATTCCCAGCTGCCTCCTTTGTTTGACTTGTAATATTTCCTAGTAAGACTTTTCCATTTCTTTTCCAGGGACTGAAGTAAGATTAATGGGTTTGTACTTCCCTGGGTCCTCTTTTGGGCCCCTCTTGTAGATGGGGGGGTATTACCTTCACCCTCTTCTGTCAGGGATATCCCTTGACCTGCATCACTTTTCAAATGTTATAGGTAAGGGTCTTGCAGCAATGTCAGTCACTTCTCTTAACATCCAGAAGTGGACTGAGTCTTTCCAAGAGACCAAACCAAAGCCTTGTCACAGCTACCTTATCCTGTGATCTGGGGTCCAGTTATGCTGGTAAGGCAGAGGCAAAGAAGGTACTGAGAACTTCTGCTTTATTGGCATTATTAGTAACTAGCTTCTTTGCCCTGTTTAGGAATGGCCTCTGTATGTATTCCGTGTGCTTCTATTTCTTGCATATCTGATGAAGCATTTTATGTCATTCTTGTTATCTTTGGACAATTTCAATTATTCACTTCCAACTCTGCCTGTCCTGGCAAGTTCTTGTAGTCCTTGGTGGCTATTTGATCATCTTCCCAGGGCCAGTATGCTTCTTTCTACCTTTTAACCACACCCAAAAGCTCAGCGTTTGGCCAGACTTCTTCCTGAACTAAAAGTTCAGCCCTCAAGCTTATTAGAACAGGCTAAGCACTATGGTAATATGGATGACTTCCTAACAATTATTTTTTATATCAAGGCTGCTCCTTATCCTAACACCTTAATTGTGTTTACTGTCAAAGAACCCATAGCTACACTCCGTAATATCACCCATGCATATGAAACAAACCAGCCAAATAAAACACCCCAGCTGTTAAGAACATGTACTTTTGACTTGAAATTTCAAGATACCTGTAGCTGTGTTACACCCTTGTAGAGGTTCTTATTGCTTCTACAGAAACAATAATGTAGGCGTTTAGCCGACAGTTTTAAGAGATTGAAATTGCAAGAAACTGGCATCAAATTCAACTTTCCTTAAAAAAGGGTCTCCCCACTTCTGAGTCAATCTCAAACTAGTCTGGTGCCCAAACATATGAAAAAAATCTTACCCTAAATTTATATTTTGTACTACGCCTCAAATTCTTCACTGTGTAGGTAAGATCGTCACCATCATATTTTGGCTTGAAACCATATCCCTGCAGAATTAAATAGCATTATTTAAAACATTATCTGTGCAGACCAGAGGATCTAACATACTTCATACAAATAAATTACTGTTTCAAACTGTAATTATTATGCTTCTCTGACAAAATAATAAGTGCACTTTCATTGAGTAAACAAGTTTTTTTTAAGAGGTGTGAATTCATTAACCATTTTCCAATCAGGAGAGGAGAAAAGATCAGTAAGAAAGATATATACAGTGTCACTAGAAATTTTACTAACACTCTCAAAGGCTAGAACAGTACTCATTTTAAAACAAATGTTGTTAGTCTGAAATGACATCTAGAGGGACTACACTTCATGATGCAATTGCTTTGATCCAGCTCTTACAAGCCTTAACTTGCACACACAGATTCACAAAATTATACAAAATTATAAGCAATTTAAAAGTCTTTGCAGAAATGGGGCTTAATAACACTAAACACAATTAAAAAAGGAAAGCTAGGTGGCCTGGTCACAGCAATGACAAGTCATTTGCTTAATTTCAGAAAATACAATTCCTTGTAGAATATTCTAGCAAAAATAATCATTGCTACACTAATACAACAATGTATCAAACATAGTGAGAATAAGTATTCTAAACTTACTGAGTTCTCATCCTCCATCTCTAATATATATGAGATGCCTTCATCTGATGGTGTTCCTGAGGGTTTTGTCCACTGAAGGGATAACCAAGTAACTCCAGCATTAATCAGCAAAGGACTTGCTGGTGTGGTTGGGGCAGTGCCTGAGGTATGATACAGGACTTCTTCACTAAAATCACTGTTTAAAACAGACAGTATGTAAACTAACTAGACACAATAATTAATAGCTAAAAACCAGAATTCTTACTAAACACAGCTATGACAGTTTCTTGAAGATATGCACAATGGAAATTGCTAGCTCTTACATACAAACAACTTAACTTGTCTATGAGTCTGTCAGTAACAAAATATGTGAACAAGGTTAACATGTTCATAATTGAAAGATTCCTTTGTATAATTACAATGTTTTGATAACCAAAACATTTTGCTTTTTCATATTAACTCAGTATTCTAAAACACTAAAGCTCGATATGCAATAACATACTAATACCACAGTGTCCTTCCTTATCAAAGTGAAAACATGAAGGCATAAAAACATTTAGGCAAGACCTCAAAACAAACTTTGCTTATGTGTTCTGAGCTTACTTTGAAGTACCGGTTTCTCTAGAGACTCAGAAAATAATAGAATAGTCTCATTCAGTGGTGAGCCACTTTAAGAGTTGATAAAATGAAAGTCTTATTGCAGAAAAAGAAGTAGAGTGTATACCAGTAAATCTCCTAAGACAACTGTTATCCTTATCTGATTTAGATTAGATACACCTTGTGTTGAAAATACAAACAAATTACATATGAAGAGCTACTGTGAAATAGGGGAATGCAAAAGTCAGTGAACAGGTAGAATGCTTGCACAGATAGCCTGACATGCATCCAGCTAGACTAAAAAGCCCCACCTGCTCTCAGCTGGCTTTGCTGCTTTACATCAAATCTGAAGAATCACAAGGCTAAAGCTAATCTAGTTTTTTTAACCATATCAAACTAATTTAAAATATGTAATTTTAATCTAAAAGTTGAGGATTACCTAAGTGACCATCAGGAAGCCCTGAAAATAAAACCCTCTGTTATAGCTTAAACAAAGATACCAGTTAAATATCTCATGTGTTTTGAAACTTGCCTGAAAAATCTCAATAAAAAGGTAACTCAATTTCACTTTCTCTCTTACTCAACCTATGTTATAGTGATGTACATGTTATAATTTTTGTCTGCATTGAGGTATTTTTTGGCATTTAAAGGAAAAAATCTTACAGACAACACATTATCAAGAGTGTTCATAGCACAGAAAACAGACGTATTGTCTGTGAGAACTGCCAAAGAGATATGCAGCAAGAAGAGAAAAAGTAAAAAACAAGAGAAAACTTCCAAATTTGTAGTAGTAGTAATTTCTTTTGTTGTAAAAAGTCACAAGCAAGAAAATTTCTGGAATGGAAATCAAGTGATACCTACAATATATTTACTAAAAAAAGATTAACATTTAGTAGGCAGCCTGAAGAAAGCGTGAAGAGAGGTTAGATACAAGTAGTATGTCTAACTCTTTCCAAAACAAACTATTGAAGGAGTCACCTTACAAGTAGGTATAAGGTAAAAACCCACATCTTAAAAATATTTCATCTCTAAACTTGCTTGAACCACTCCAAAAATATACTAAAATAAACTAAGAGTTCCAGCCATAGCCATATTTGAATGACTATTAAACAATTCCCTCAGAAGTACAGTACTATCTATGAAAATAGATTTTATTTTTCCAGTTTTCTTAGCCACTGTTTCATGTAGGATAGAATTAAATTTAAACATTAGTAACTCAAAGAAAAATGTATCTGTTCTTATTGGTAAAATTATTTAGACAAAATTCTGTCTCCAGATGCCTAATGTTTTCAACATTCTTTATAAGGCATAAACAGGCAGTCTACACTAATAAATATTATTTCAAGAGACATCTTAATTAAATAATACCATAAAGACAATAAAGCACATCTTCATAAGATTATGAAATACTGATTTAAAAATCTATTCAGTGTGATTAGTTTAAGAAGGGTACTTAACTGATCAGCGTCTTCCAAGCTTATGCTGGAGGAATCTGTAATATGTGCAGCTATTCCTAGAGGGTACAGCTACATTCAGATGTAAAAGGGGAACAGGAAGAGAGCCCAAGCACTGGACCCTGCTTAACTGCCAGCTCCCTTCCTGTCTTAATTTTTAACAGCTCCAACTGAATCTCAACAAGACAAAATCCAGGAGCAACTCAAAAGAATAATTAATTCCAGGAACATCATCCAGAAAGCAGTAATGTAATAAAGACTATTGGAGCACACCAAAAGTCATTCTAGTCCACTACAGTGTCCTCTGACACTAGCACAAAGCAGGCACTTAAAGAAAGATATAGGAACAGGCACTTTATGCAATGCATTCCCTGAGTACTCTCCAAAGCCTTCCAGCACACGCCTCATAGCTCCTGAGCCAGCTGTATTTTTCACATACTTAATAGTCTGCAGCAGATTCCTTCTGCCCAGCATGAATTGTGACCTGGGTCTGGCTCCCTACTCTTTACACTGTTCTTTAACACTGGCCAAGCAGGCACTGTTGCTTCAAGCACCTCCTTCTGCCAGATAAAGGACACACAACACACATCCTCTATTTCATGCCATAAAAACACCACTTTAGTGAGCTGCAGCACAATGTTCATAATATTGCAATTAAAAAAAAACGAACACAAAAAGCAATTTTATGCTGATGGTGAGCGAAACTCCATTTTTATGCCCCACAGGACCTCAAAGTCCAAGTACTACTAGGTAGCGTGGACACTAGGAGTCTGCTGTAGAGGAGATGAGCTCTGGTAGTGTGATTGTTAGCCAGGTGCATCTGCTTTGCCAGATGACCAAGAAGCCCACTCAAGAACTAATGCACCCAGTAATGCAAGCATAACTTCACAAAACATTTTTTTCCAAGTTCTTACTTATATTCTCCACTGAAGTCACATGTCATTAATTCAAAAATTCAGAACAAAATTTGGTGCTCTATAACATCTGAAAAGTAGCAATTAAAAACATGAACCACATATCTTAAGCATTGATAATAAGGGCTAGAACTTCCAAAGAATTCATTGATATGGTAATGTCATATTCTGTCTATTTCCCAGGGTAACAGGAGACTAACAGACAGATGAAGGGACAATATCCCAATAGCACAAAGGCTGTCTGCAAAATGAATAATCCAATCACATAATGTGAGTTAACTAAGCACTGCACTAGATGATAACTGTAGGTCCCCTTCAACTGAAATATTATATATTTTATATTCCTATTCAGACCATTTTGACAAAAGACCTTTTTCTTTAAATGGCACCACATGTTTTTCCTTAAGTAGCACACGCATGCATATGCATTCCATATTTATGTATGTAATAGTATTTACCTCATTCCCACGTCATTTTTGGCTGCTAGCCTAAAGGTGTACCCCATTGCTGGTGATAGTTTAGTGATCCTGTACTGCTTCTGTTGACCATAATAACACTGGCAAAACTCTCCATTTCCTTTTCCCTAAAAAGTAATAAGTTAATCATATTATTCACCTTATTACATATGCATCCATCAATTAAAGTACACACAATCATGAAGTAGAATCCTTTTCTGAAATTAAATACAACTCAAGAATCTCCATACGGTGAGGCAGTAGCATATGAAACTTTGTATTAAATTAGCAGCTTTTTTCCTTCCTTTCCATTTCCCAGTTCCTTGGGGCTGAAAGAGTAAAAGACATGAAGATACTACACCTCTACCATCTCAGGATAGCTGTCTAGGTAGAGACTGCACGATCATTGAGGGCCATAGCTGATCCACCCATTTATTAAAAAAAGAAAGACTGTTACAGGAAAATGACCCTTCCATGTCAGCTCTTGAACATGGTATTGGACTACACTATTAAAGCCACTATTAAGAGTGGCAGAATCATGCAATTAGGATCCATTAATTTTATATTCCCCAAGGGAAAAAACTGAACAGTATTTTAATAATTGTTTCAGGAATTACATATTTGTCACATGCTTCTAATCAGAAATCTTAATTTTCACACAACTTAACATGCACAGTCACACACAGCTACTTAAAAAAATAGAAGACTAAAAATACAATGGAATAACTTGCTTACTTCATCCCATTCTAAAAGGTAACTGTGGATTTTGGAACCGTTATCACAAGAAGCCTGTAACAGTAAAACAAGAAAATAAGAATTCTAACTGGATACAAGACCACTTATAAAATACATGTATGGGCCAAACCATGAGAAGAACAGTGGAAGACAAATAATGCTCCCCTTATATAATTGTTCCACTTGCCAAGACAGTCCTAGTTTTGTTGCCATACAATGAATGCTTGTTCCATGTTGATTTTTTTTTTCTTATTCAGTCATTGAAATGCAGTGGGTACTGAACTCAGTAATTTTACCTTGAAAGACTCCTTGCTTTTCTGTGAATCCTCCTCTTTTTACTCAAGCCCGCAGTTAACCCAGTAAATCTACTTCCAATCAGGGAACTGTGACTAAATGAGTAGGTTTGACAAAAATTTCAGTTTCAATAAACTGGTATTTTATTGATAAATCCACAACAATTCTGAAGAGTTTAAAATATTTATTTTAAAGGCTGTAAAGGAATCCTTACCTTCCACTGAAGAGTAAGAGAATTTTTGGTCCGATTAGTTATCCTGGGCAGATTTGGAGTATCAGGTTCACAACTCGCTGTGGTAAAACTCTCTGTTTCTGAAGGGCTCCCCTTTACACAGTTGCATTCTACTTGGACTCTAAAGTGGAAGAGAGTCAATAACATTATACTTCAAAATCTGTATAGTTTCCAAAGAAAGCCAAGCATTTGGAATTAAGTTGCTGCCTTGCTGCTTCATTATAAAAATATCACTGTTATAAATAAATAACTGGGGGAAACATCTCGGTCAACAGAAGCAATAAGAAAGAAAATAGTCCTTTACTTCGGATGTACATCTTTACCATCAGTAGGCTTTAGTCTCACAATTATATTTGAAATATGTCTGTTATTAACTGTACTTTGGTTGGAAAATAATGGTAGCATTTTGCAGGCTCATTATCTGTTGTAGAGATATAAACTTATATTAAGAATAATTCTTCTGCAAGTGCTTTCATCAGATGAGCACAACCAATCTGTTGATGTATTTTCAGAGTATCCTCTGCACTCAAATGAGTGTCCTGCTGAGTGTGTTCACCTTGTCCTTTCCTTTAGTAAGGCTATGAATTAGCTCTCCACATACTTCAAAAGAGACAATTTTGCTTCTGTCTCAAAGAGAAATGTCTTGTTTTTCAAAAGGCTTGTCTCCAAAAGGAAATACATGATAATGATCTGGTTTCCCCCTGCCCCCTAAGCTGTGCAGCTATGCCTTGCCTCTTCTTTGGGTCAATAGCACATTACTTTCTTCTTATTCATGTGTTCCTTTGAAAAAAAACCCAAAACCAAAACTCTCCAAAAGAGCCTTTCCTCTGATTGCCAATATAAGATCTGAGTTGCCAGCTTAAGAAGATAAAAAAATCCTGATATATTTTTGATGCATGAACAGCAACTCACAGGGAATTTGGCTTTATAGATTTCACAGAGAGAAGACATTCAAACAGTGACTAAAGTTGAACACAAAGTTGTTTGTGCTTGCATACAGTTGCAAATATGTAATATGTTAGTTATCTTGGTGGTTGAGACGTTCAAGTCTTTGTAGATTTTCTGCAGTGTTCATACTGGCAGAACTCTGTTTAGGAAGAACTTGGATGGCCAAGCCACTGATTCCCACATACTGCCTACAACAACCAGAATTAAGCAAGAAAAAATAGAAATGTATCCTGATAGAAGAGGACATAGACAGAAAAATAAAATTCTAGGCACTGACCCTTATGCTCAATGAATTTTCAACTTCAACCTTGTTGGATAAAATATATAAATGCTACTAAAAAGAGGAACAAAATCATTGGTAAACACTTTCATATGAAAGAGCTTAGAGCCAACTTACCATTCATCCTTCTCCTGACCCTGTGCTCCAGGAAATACAGGGGCTCAAATTAAATGAGGGCTGTGATAAGAACAGACCAACCTTCTTTTGCTTACAGTTTGACAATCAAGACAATACTATGGAAAACAGCTCTGGGAGGTGTAGACCCCTTCACACCAAAGGCTGGGAACCTAGCTCTCCCACCTGAGCAAATGTCAAAAAGGCTATAGTCCGAGGCAAATCCTACCCTCAACTTGATGTGGAAGGAGGCAGAACATTGTTAACTGGGACCCACTCTCTGACACACTTCTGTTCCCTGTGCTTCCTACCAGCTGCCTCTAATTGCTTCCCTTGGTCAGTACACAAGGATCTGGGAGTTCTCCACACAGTCGAGAGAGGCAGGACATTCAGTCATGTCTAAGAAGGTACTCTACACGTTCCATTACTTCCTGAAAAGGCACTTCTTTTAAGGAGGCCTTCAATTCTGCCTTTGCAATGTTATTTATGTGTAAACTGCTGTATTTATGCTATTTTTTTAAACCAAGAATCACAGAGTAGTTTGGGTTGGAAGAGACCTTTAAAGGTCTCTTGTCCAAACTCCCCTGCAATAAACAGAGACATCTTTGACTAGATCAGGCTGCTTAGAGCCCTGCCCAACCTCTCCGTTAATGGTTTCCACGAATGGGACATCCACCACCTCTCTGAGCAAGCTGTTCCAGTGTTTTACACCCTCAGTGCAAAAAAATTCTTCCATATATCTAGTCTAAATCTACCCTTTTTTAGTTTTTTTTACCCTCTCGTCCTATCACAACAGGCCCCACTAAAAAGTGTGTCTCCATCTTTCTTATAGAACCCCTGTAAGTACTGAGTTTTTTCCAGGCTAACAACTTTTGTGGCCCTCCTCTAGTGCTGCTCTAACAAGTGACTGTCCTTCTCATGATGGGGATCCCAGAGCTGAACATAGCACTCTGGGTGGGGTCTCACCAGAGCAGAGCAGAAGGGCAGAACCACCTCCCTCACCCTGCTGGCCACGCTGTTTTTGATGCTGCCCAGGACCCAACTGGCTTTTTGGGCTGGCTGCAAGTGCACATTGTCAGGTCATGCCCAGCTCTCCAGCCACCAGGACCACTGCATCCTTCTTGGCAGGGCTGCTCTCAATTCCTTCATCCTGCAGCCTGTGTTGATACCAGGGCTACCCCGACCCAAGGGTATCACCTTGAACTTTGCCTTGTTGAACCTCATTAGGTTTCCATGGCCTCACTACTCAAGCTTGTCCAGGTCTCTCTGGATGGCATCCCATCCTTCAGGTGTGTTAACTGCACCACTTTGTCCACTTTGTGGCTAACACTGCAACTGCTTGGTGTTTTCTGCTGGAAGCTCACTCGATCCCACTGCCTATGTCACTGATGAAGATATTTGACAGTACTGGTCCAAGACAAGCCCCTGTGGGACACCACTTGTCACTAAATCTCTATCTGGACATGGGACCACTGACCACTATTCTGTGACTGTGACCATCCAACCAATTCTTCATCCATCAAGAAGGATACTGTGGGGGACTTGATCATAGGCCACTTGATTTTTCAGGCAGGACTTGTCCTTGGTGAAGCTGTGCTGGCTGTCCTGAATCGCCTCCTTGTCCTTCATGTGCCCTAGCATGGCTTTTAGAAGCATCTGTTCCATGATCTTCTCAGGCACAGAAGTGAGGCTGACAGGTTGGTAGAGCCCACAGTCTTCCTTCTTAACCTTTAAAAAAATTGGTGCACTGTTTTCCTTTTTCCAGTCACACAGGACTTCCCCTGGTTGCCATGACTTTTCAAATATGATGGAGAGTCGTTTGGCAACTACATTAGCTAATTCCCTCAGGACTCTGGGATTAATCTGATCAGATGGAGACTTACATCCAGGTTCCTAGGTGGTCTCAAACCTGTTCTTCTCTCACTGTGGGAGGGACTTTCCTCCCTCAGTCCCCATGCTGCTGCCCATCCACTGGAGCAATGTGAGAAGCTGCCAGTGAAGACTAAGGCAAAAAGTTTGTTGAGCACCTCGGCCTCTTCCTCGTCCATAGTTACCAATTTTCCAGTTGTGTTCATTTGGGAGGATTCACTTTCTCTGACATTTGTTTCTGGCAGGCAAAGCTATAGAAGCCCTTAGTCTTTGCATCCCTTGCCAAGTTCAGCTCCAGATGACCCTCTAATATTTAAAAAAAAGAGGGAAGAACAACACCTAACCGCATCTTCCCAATCCTATGCTATTTCTTCTGACCTACTGAAGTAGTCAATTCTGCTAGAAGGGTAGAATTACACTGAGCACATTTTGTCATGCATATGGGGTCAGGTTTACTGGTCTACTAGAGCCAAGCAAAAGTAGCATGAGATGACCTCCAGGTGGCTACGCAGGGAGCATCTTCCAGGGCAAGGCACTTTGCTGCTTGTGGAAAATTGAAAAGCAGCATCTGTGCCTGGCTCCAAGGACAGAAAAAGGTGAATGTGCTAGCATAAAGGAAAGACCATGAATGTAGGATGAACGTGCACCAACCTCGTCTTATGTTGTCCAAAATGGACTAAGTGGTCAGCTAAGTCAAAAATGCTGATTGTGTCTCAAAAGAGGGTGAGAAGTGGTTAAGACCATCTCTGAAGACTTAGGCAAATACAAAATTAAACTTTTAAAACATTTCCACTGAATTTAATGAAGAGAAAGTGAGATACTCACTTTGCATGGTAATCAGTTGCTGGCCTGAGATCATTTACAGTAACTTTATTTTCTTCTCCACTGGAAAGAGATACAAGTTTGTTTTAAAGACTTTTTCAGAATTCCATACATTTATAAAAAAAGATGTGTATCATCTAACTCAACACACCTTCTATGAAATGTATTTGCTAAGAGTTTCTCTTTTGCTAAATACAGCAATGTGTAAATGCATTTATCTCTGAATTTTAGAGGCTTGTGTTATTCGGGTCCTTTTGCCCTGGTGGTTTTGGGGCACATTTTTGTTTGCTGCTTTCTGAAGTGTAGCAATTATTTTCTTCTTTACTTAGTAAGACAATATGCATGTGTATGCATGTATGGCATTACTCAAAAAACCCACTGAAGTACTGTAGCCTACACCAGCTCAGTCCAGCCTTGCAAAAACAATTATCTAGAACTGTACCTGACTGCACATACCTGCTTGTTAGAGCCTAGGAAACAGAAAAGGCACCAAAATAATATCTGTTAGTCTGCTTTTGCTGACATCAGCTTATCTTAGCAAAGGTCATTTCTCTGCTGCTAGTTTCTTGAATAGGGATACTCAACTTTCAATTGCACAAAATCCATGGAAGGTGACCAAGATAAACTAGCTAGATACAAAGGTTTATAACTGTTAGGGAACTCTATACCCTTAATTCTATATTTTACTCTCATATTTCTCCAAATTGCAAAAACCTGACTGAAAACCATTGTGTTAGGAATGAAACAATTGAACAGATTTGTTTGCTTTGCTACTGCTATGAGTTACCTTCTGTGTGAATTTGCTTATTTTTCTTTTCATATCACAAGACTGTCTCTTACCAAGAACAATTTTAGTGAAAGGAGGAGCATGTGCACCTTACTGGGAGGAGGAGCATGTGCTGACATAAAAAGCTTTTTCTCACTACTTGTATGTCTCACTATGTGAGAACTCATGGTGTCTAATGCAGCTGGTTGAAATACAGCAAAAGTTGGTATTAAAATATGCCTCCAACATGTAAGAACAAAATCTTTACATTCCAGTTGATGGCAGACTTCAGTAATAAAATGAAATTAATTCCACTGAAGAAAAGGTAGCTAATTTCAAAACAGAAGTTACACAAAACTAATGATTTAACTTTATGGACAACAAGCAGATTTTTAATGAGGTTTTAAGCCACATATTTCAGTGCAGCAGTGACTAAATAAAAATAGCCAACACCTACATGTACACAGTTCTGTACTTTCCATCTTTTCCAGTACTTGAAATCATCACTTCATAAGTATAAACCTCTGGCACGTCATTCTTGTCTGTGTCTTCTCCGGCATCACTGGATGGAGGGGACCACATCAGCAGTGCTGTTCTTGCCTGAATATCAGATACCTGTACAAACACAAAGTTTTGAGATCTCTGCCATTTAAATGCTATTGTATATAAAAGTTACTTTGCCACAAAGGATCAAAGAAGAGACGGGAAAATCACATACCATTAGCAAATCACAGTATTTATAGTGATACACTAGCTACTAATTTTTACAGATGAAATCAGGTTGGAAATGCAAGGAATGCCATGAGAAAAATGCAATGCCAGGCAGGGGGCTCAGGGTAGAGATGCCTGTCGGTACATAACGCCACCCAGTGGGCTGCTGAAACATGGACCAGAGTGTTGGCCAGGGATGGCAAAGCACATCCTGGGACATCGGGCATTTCATTAAACCATGCTTCTGGCACCTTTTTCTTGGAAGCCACTGGTACTACGACTTTTTTAACACCTTCTTGTTTCTTATGAAATATAGGGAGATGAAAGCATGTTCACAAGGTCCATGTACATACACATAGAGACAATAACCTGAAGAATTTCTGTGGTGGTGTTTGCCTAAGCACCCCACCCATTGCAAAAAGGCCTGGATAAGAACAATTGGTGTGACAGAAATAGGAGTGTGTGTGTCACAGTATGTATGACCTCCAGCTTTCCAACAAGTGGTCCCAGCAGACTAATCATGCTAAAGGGCAGTGACCCCCAGGTGGGTTAAATGGAAAGAGAGAATCACAAGGAGACTCCTGAAACACAGAAGTCATCAGCTTTACAAGTGCAGAGGTAGCATGAAAATTGGTAATGGGGGAGGTGGGTAAGAGATGCTGTAGTGGAACAGAGCGATGATCAAAATCTGGCCCGACAGTGTGAGAAACATCCCTGCCAACCACTGCTGCTTCCATCCAGGCCTGATGGATGCTGTGCACCCCAGCTGGTCCAACAGCATTTTGGGGCACAGCAGGCATGGATTCGCAGCTCAGGTGAGTGGATGTGACCTGGTGGAGAGCCTTCTCAATGGCCTGTGGATTAGCAGATTGTAGGGAACAATGCAGTCACACACAGAGCTACTGAAGCAGCCATGTCTTCCAAAGGAGACGCGTGACTAGGGGCACCCACACTCCCATAAGAGTGGGCACTGTCTGAAACCCAAATGTGCTGCAAGGGTCTGAGGATGCTTGTGTCCTTGTAGGTGAGTGCACAGGTGCATGCAGGTGATTACAGATTTTTAGGATCTGTTATAGAAGAATGCCTAGAAATTTGTGGCAGTTCATAAGTATTGCACATCTGCTATTGTGGTTTGTATGTTGCACCCACCTACTGTTTCCAATAATTTATAAGAGAACTCAAAACACGTTTCATTACATGAAATTACTACTTTTACAATATGACTGTAGTGTATGTCTATTTTGGGAATAATTGCTTTTGAAAATCTATTATCAGAGTATCAGAATCAAAAAGCTATCTTCACAACTGGTGTTCTCAAATTGCTATAATCTACTGAACTAAAAAACTGAATAGGTCAGCTTCAAGAATGAAGCAGAGAGGACATGACTTATTGATAGCAAACAGAAAGGAAGAAAAATCACACTATGTGAGCCTCAACGTCTTAGAAATAATGTCACTAAACCGTTATGCACTAATAGGACTGTACATCATATCCTAAAAGGGATCAAATGTATGACTAAACACTGAAGTTTCTCTTTAAAATCTGGTAAGAAAAATTCCATTACTATCTTGATGCAATCACCAACTAGACTAACACTATCTATAACCACTGCAGTAAAATTGTAGCATTTCTGTAAGTCTCTGGAGTTGTGGGAAAGATCTGATGAAGTTCCCTCCTGGACAGTCTTTGCCCCACACTCCTGAGTTGCAGCAAGTGGCAGGAGATACTGAGGGAAAGAAATGCAAGTTCCTCAAGGACCTACCGTACTTCAGGACTATTAGATCTATTTTAAGATGATCTCTTCCTAGGTTTAGCTACTTTAACAGTTGAATTTTTTTCCCTAGTGTCCAGGCAGTGTCTCTCTTACTACCAGCTAAGACTGTTAGCATTTGAGTTTCCCCTCACCTATAAAATCTGGTAATTCTCACTGTTCTCCTTATCTCCTACTGATTCATTTTCTTTAGTGCTTTGCCCAGAACACCCCATCTAACACTTTGCTAATGCCAAACTGCCATCTGACAGATTACATTTCCTTCATACATAGGTATTTTCTACCTCTGTGAGACATAAGGAAAAAGAAGTATTTTTGAAGAGCCAAAATTTAAGATCAGGAGACTCCACTACTATTATGTGTTCTGAGACACTTGGGAGAGGCTTTTTCAAAAAACTTGGCATTACTTATTACTTTGTATACTTATGCAAGCAGCTGCAATTGATTCTGGTTGCAACTCTGAACACTATGTGTTCTGCAAAGCAGAGTTTAATACTTGGGTCAGGCTCTAGCACTGTAGAAGCAAGAGGTGAGCATGTCTTCATTAGCTATCCAGCTTGCCAAAGTGAATATCCTCATTAAATATGTTACACATGCCATTTGGGTCAAACAAAAGAGCAGTTTTAGCATGTGCAATCTGGACTGCATTCACAGTAACCCAAGATACTTAACTGTGAGTGAGGTGTATCACATGCCAGAAGTCTGCAAACATACACAGAACCAGAAAGCATGTTTTTCTCCAAAGGGATTTACATGGGATAACCAAGGGATCCAAAGGGATAACCAGCCCTGAAATTCTGAGCTTTTATTGCCTCTTATTAAATACTCAGCCTTCTGAATCATACTTCATTTGGCTTTTGCCTTTTCAGGTCTTCTTTTCTGCTTGCTTTGTTATTTGGTTAAGAGACATGACAGCTGGTGAAGACTTTGCTCAAACACTGAGATGCAATCTGCAGAACCACTACAATTTACATCTGGGTATAAATAGCTCAAGACCCCAAAGTAGAAGGGTCATCTGGTGTCAGTATAATGTAATCAACTTGACTTAACACTGCCATGTAAGAAAGGATAAGGCATCCATATGGGGAAAAGTTCAAGGAAGTCAGAATCCAACAGGAGTTTGGAGGTAGTGAAATTGAGGCATCCCATACTGCACAGAACTGAAAAGTATTTGTGAGTGAAAGATCATGATGGAGACCACCACCTGATTTAGATGTGCATGCCCTGGACCCAGGCATTGAGACACGGGATGGCTCAGGACAGGTCATAGCCTTCAGCACAGCTCCAGGCTTTCTGGAGTAGGATATGGCGCAATAGACACTGTACTGGACAGCACCGTGTATGATCATCTGATTGTATGGCCACCCCCACAGCCAGTACTGCTCATGCCAGCACGGTTCACCCAGGGAACAGAGTACTGACGCGCCATCAGAAACCACAATCCTCATAGTAAGTGCTTCAGCCAAAACATTAATAAAAAACCTGCAGGAATATTTCTGATGAGAACCACAAAGAGAGGGCGTGAAAAAAACAATGTCCTTGCTCATTTGAAGGAAAGTGAGGAAAACATTTCCTTGATGGAATGGTGGGAGGGTGGCTTGAGAGCCTGCAAGGCCCAAGTAGGTAACACAGACTCCTATCACATCATACCACACTCCCCCAAGCTCCAACATCAGCTAGACTTCCACCCCCTCACAGCCCTGACAGTCCCTTGCCTTCATAAAGCATAAGCCTCTCCAAGTGCCGAAGTCTGGCTCTCTGCCTTGCGTACACTCTGAATCTGTAGCAGAGTACCACTGCCTGTGCCTGTGATGCCTTCTGAGGCCTGCAGAGATCACTTGTGGCACACAGCTATATGCAATGACGCTCAAGCAAGAACATGGTGGGGAGAGGAACTACGAAGCTTGTCTAAAAGGCATGGATGGTTGAGGGTTGAAGGCAGAAGGAAGCGAAAGAAAACATGATAGTACTGACACTGCATTGCCTTTTCCTATGTCATCAGCAACACAGCACAAGACTCCACCTGTTGATCTGTTCTTCTCACAGTCTCAGTCAGAGAGAGTTCAGAGCTCCCCCTGGCAATGCAGCCATTGCTAACATCGCAATTTCAGACAGCTCCCAACTCTATGCTGCTTAGCCACCAATGACACAAGGGGCACTGAAGACATGCCAACCCATCCTGATACTTGGACACAGCAGGACACCAAGTGTTCAAGACTTCTTCTATACAATCCCTGCTCAGCACTTGGGCAACCACAGGATCACAGAATGGTTGAAGTTAGAAGGGACCCATGGAGGTCATCTGGTCCAACTCCCTTGTTTAAACATGGCCATGTAAAGCTAGCTGCCAGGAACTATGTCCAGACAGCTTTCCAGTATCTCCAAAGAGGGAGTCTCCACAAACTCTCTGGCCAAGTTGTGCTAGAGCTGACATCCTCACTGTATGAAAATGTTTCCTGATGTTTCAGAGGGAACCTCCTGTGTTTCAGTTTAGGCCCATTGCCTCTGGTTCTGATGCTGGGCACACTGAAAAGAGCCTGGCTCCATCCTCTGTGCACTTGCCTTGCAGATATCTATATACATTGATAAGATCCCCTCTAAGCCTTCACTTCTCCAGGCTAAACAGCCCCAGCTCTCTTGGCCTCTCCTTATCAGGCTGTAAAGAAACATGAAAGAAAAATCAAGACTAGGGCACTAAACTGGGGCGAGGTTGCCTGGAAAGTGAAGGGAAGAAGGTAGGTAGCAGATGACTGGAGGAAGTAGCTGACTGACTGGATGAACCCATGGCAAGCTCTTCCTGGAGTTTCAGTTGTACAGACTACGCTACAATGGGGAACACAGATTTTTTTTTTTACTCAGGCAAGATGGTGGACTCATGATTATGGTGAAGATCTTTGGAAAAGATGTGCAATCTTCACAGAAAAGCTGGGACCAGAGAAGGTCCAGACAATGAAAGAAAAAACCATTGGCCTGCTCTAAAATGTAAGAAACTACTGAATTTGGCAACAATGCTTTAAAGAGTATCTACACAAAATATGCATCAGTTTTATAAACTGAAAATATGTTGGTAATTTTCAAGCAGGTAGGTCAGAAGTCCACTGCTGATAGTCACCTTCTGGGTGAATTTTATGTCTCTCTTCCCTGAAGCTGCCAAAAACTCTTAAAAGAAAAACAGGTCATATTTTTTCTCTACTTTGCAAATAAGGCTTTACAAAACCTCATTTTTGGTGATGTTTCAAAAACCTTGCCAGGTATCTCTCATGCATAGAGATATGTGGTGTGTAAAATTGCTTCCTGAACAGTTAAGACTAAACAAAGTTGCAGGAAATTGAGTACAGATTCTGCAGTATAATATTATGTTAAGCATCATATTCCATTAAGCAGCATCATTATGCTACTGGCAATGTTACAGTCTCTATGTTTTTAAAATAATTCTATTAATACTGAGATTCACAGAATAGCCAGGAAGAATTCTGCAGTCTAAGTATCAAGAGAATTTTAGTTTCATAAATGTTAATACACTAAAAATTGCCCTGTTTTTTTAAAGTACAGTGACTAGAAGTTAAGTGAATTTGCTTTAGTATGGAAAATAAAGACCCTTTAAACTTAAGAGAAACGGAGGTGTGACTGTGTAAAATAGCAACAGATATATTCTGATTTTATGGAAAGCTTTTGTTACTTACCACTGGCTTGCCTATATTAGAAAGAAGTGCTTCCAGTGCTTTTATTTCTTCATCCTTTTCTTAAAAAATAAAATCAAATCAAAAGAGAAGTACCCATGAATATTGTGCAGTAACTTTACAGTGAAATAGCTCTTCAAATTCAACAACTGCACACAGAAGAAAACATTTATAAAGTAGAACATCTTGCTAACTTGCATTCATCTAGGACAACATGAAACCAAAAAAGCTTCTGAAGAAGTTGTTAATATAAAACTATTTCTAAAGCCCTTCTGTGCTTTATGGAATACAGAAAGCCTGGTTAACATATATTAATGTATAACTTTAAACCAACTGCTGCTCTGGAGAACTTAAGATATTGGATATTTTCCACAGATTTCTCTTTGGATGTAGATACAGTCAGGCTACAGTAGTTAGTTTAAATATGTTATTGCACATCAGCTGGAAGCCTACTGGTAAACTGCTGGCCTTCCTCAATTGCAAGTGAAACAACTGAAGGGTTTTTGTGCTAGCTGAAGGTATAGCTGAGCTTTATAAAGGATTTATAGTTTACAGAAAGCATTTTAACTGCTTTTCTCACATAATATTTAAATGTTATTATCTCAATAGTGTAAGTGAACAGGCTACTCAGTTTTGAAGGTGTGGCTAGGCATTTTTAATTCATTCAACCTGCCTTAAACTAAACATAAAAGAAAAACAAAGCGTGACAAAATCCTTAAAAAAATAGAAAAAATCTATTTACAATTTCCTGTTTCTAAGATGGTTTATGCTGTTGAAACAAATAAAATGCTTTTCTGACTTGTATGACAACTCTAAGTCACCGCCTTCTGTCTGACAAGTCTCTCAGTACACAATTTCCCCCAATGCCTCCTAAAATAGTTTTGAGAGGTGGATGTTCCCATTTTTCATATAAAATATTTCTAAGGAAACATCACCATCATTTTTGTAATGTGTAAATAACAGTACATTTCATCACTTGTCCTTGTTAAAATTAGCTCATAGACAGACACCAACAAACAGAAAGTAAACTGAAGCCTAATAGAAAGTAAACTGCCACTCTGGAACTATAGTGACAAATATTCAGGTTTGGAGCAATAGTTCCCAACTTCTGATTTTAGGCTGTATCTCAAATGTGACCTTTGGTACTAAGCTTGCACAGGATATCATCTACACATGTTTTTAAACAGCTCTCCTAGGTTGAGATTTCCTGGTTTCGATTAGATGTACTTTCTTCACAATTCATTTTGTTTACAGCAATATAATATACATTGGCACAAAATTATTATCTCAAAGCAAACTTCAGAGAATTGAGAAAAATCATGGTTTATTTCCCTTAGCATCACCGATTACAGTTCCTTATTCTGAGAACACTGCTCTTGGCTGATGACAAGTCTTTGACGTTATGTTCACAATCTGAAGGACAATGAGACCTCAAAGTTGCATAGTGACACATCATTAGATTTGACAATGACTGTATGACTGAGTGAATTCAGTCCATCTGTGAGATCACAAGCTTTCCAGTGAAATAAAGATATTAATAATAAGCACACTCCCTATGGTAGTGTCTTAGAAAACATGAACTCACAGGGACTAATGTGAGGACCAGCCTTTTTCTACAAGGGCCTTTCAACAGTGAGTGTATAGGGATAGATCAATTTTATGTAAAAGCAGTATCTCTTTTACAAAATATTCTTTATCAAGTTGGGTGTATATTTTTTGATTCAGACACTCGATTCTTTCCATGTTTTCTACAACATCAAGCAGGCCATCAATATTCAGTGATTCCTTAAAATGCAAGCACTCCAAACAAAACCAGAGATTTTTCTTTAAACTGTCATGAAGTGCGACTCATAATATTTCCTCAAATTTACATGGAGACTCCCATACCAGTAGTTTTATTTTCTTAGGCTCACATTCCCATGTGATAAACAGGCTAATCACCCTTAACTTCACTCTACGTACGTCAGGGCACTTAGAGGCTGCTACTCAACTTCAGGACTGTCAAAGTGTGATGTTTTATTTACAAATGTTATGCACAGTCACTATAATAATAATATATGATTATTTGTCCAGTCCAGACACTGGACTTGCATCATATATTAATATGTGTGTTTATGAAGTGTTTTCGAGAACACCTACCTTCTACTTCTGTATCTGTCTGAGAATTACTTTTTCCTTTACCCAAAGACTTGAATTTGGTAGAAGCTGTGCTTATTCCAGCTGCATCCTGTCCTTTTGTAAGTCCATTAGGTTCACTTGTAGGAGAAGGACATTTCTGAGGAGACGATGGAGGACTGTTTAACTTATCCTTCTGAGTTCCATGTCGATCTTTTAACTTTTTTTGTAACCTTTCATATGTTTTACTAGACCTTTCATCTCTAAAGTTGGATCTTCCATGAGCAGGCAGAGTATCTAAATGAAGGATGGAAAAACAAATCATTAAGAACAGAATCTAATTTTAAAATCTACCAAAAATGCTATGCAAGTTAAATGTGCACCTGTGTGAAAAACTGTATCTCTGCTCCTATTTGAAAACTGAAGTATCCAGCAGGTAAACATTAAATGGACATTAACAATCTGTTAGGGAAGAGATTGTAATCTTTCCCTCCCCCACATTTTCTCCACTTAAAAATTACTCTTGAAATGTTTCTATAATCTTCCTTGATCTGTGAAGTACAGAATGAAGTCTGTACAGAAAAATGTGCTACTTTACTACACTGGAGGAGGTTTGATCTAATGTCGAATAAATAAATCCATTAAGTTTTGGACTGCAGATAGAGCTCTAATACTTTAATGATACTTCAGCAGGAATCAACAGGGAAAACACCCATAAAAGCAGAACCTGTGTTCTATGGGGCAATGGAAAGGCACTAAAACACTGAAGACAGCTTGGCCGGGCCTTGTAAGTGCACTATACCTGTACACAGTAACCCCAGGCATTGCTGCAGTAGCCCCAAAGTCTCATCTGTAAGTCAGAACTGGCTTTGGAAAAAAGTCAGTACCACACTACTGACAGCATTAAACTGTAAACTGCTGAACTCCTTTGTCCAGTTCTAACATTTGTATTCATTTCACCTTTATGCTTAGAAACACTTTACTGACTCAAGACTTTATATACCAAGTCTTTCCTCAGTGTAACCCTGCCTATGATAAATGCTGAAAGCTTTAAAAAAATCCTTCAAAATCACCATAGAATTTGCTCATTTTCAGGTAAGTTGGATAAGTCAGTGTGAATGGATGCTCATTTTCAAGTAAGTTGGGTAAGTCAGCCTATTTGTTATTCCTTAAGAGATAAGAAGTACTGAAAATAAAATCAAATAAGAACTTTCTTGCAAGGATAAAAAGAAAAAAATCAGAGAACTTCTCCATTTCTGTTGTTTTTTTAAGTCAGCTTAATTCACAGAAAGTTTGACAGAGGACTTCTAGATAAACTGTGACTATTTAGAAATGTGATTTTTCACTACCTTTAGAGAGTTCAGTGCTCCTGTCAGGGAACTACTGTGCTCTATGAGCACCTGGTTGTTTTCTGTGGATGGTTTTTTTGGTGGTTTTTTTTTTTTTTTAAATTTTTTTTGTTTGTTTTTTTCCCTTAAATTTAGATTCCTGAAATAGGAGCCTAACTGTGGGTTTTGACTTTTGAAAGCTACAGACAAAGTCAGAGATCCAGAATTAAATATGAAATCTGTAGCAAATAAGTAACAAATTACAGTATTAATACTTAACTTTCCTAAACCCAAAGACATTTTACATACACATTGAAAATAAAGCAAACAAAGAATCCCACTTTATCATTTTTTTACATTAGCCATTTAGTAAATTATCACTGAATTAATATTTAAAGTGATATAACCTGGCAGCAGAAATCTAAAAAAATATTATTCCATTAAGAAGCATCATTTTATGTGTTTAATTATCATACCCCAATTTCTTAATTTAGCAAACTAAAAGCAAACAACTGCCATCTACAAGAAATCAGGAAATTAATAAAACTACAAAGAAGCATCCAGAGAGCATCTAGTAATGTACTATTATCAAAGTAGTGCAAGAAGAAATAAAGTATAACATAAGAATACTGAAACACTAAGAATTCCAGGAAGATCAAGACATTGGTATATTCTTATCTGACCATTTTGCTCGTGCTAACTATTTAAGCTAAGCAAATTGATGAAGGCCATTTTTAGGTTATTTTAGTAGTATCACAGAATGCTGAAAAGTTGTGTTTAACCTCCTTCCTCATAGCTTCTAGCTTTCTCTAAAAACAGAAACCTAGAACTGCTCTCTGAAAGTCTTTCAAGGTCGGCACCTGCCTTATCTAAAGAAAAGCAAGTCTACCAGAAATGTAAATATTAATCTAACAAACCAGCCCCTGAGTTAGAACACAAATACACTTTGCCTCCAAACCACACCAAAGGCAGATGTCAACAGCACTATCAAAGAGGGCTTTAACCACTTTATTAATAATTTAGGTTAGTGGCACCTCATTACTCCAACTGGACTTCAAAGGGACATTCAATTAAATGCATACAGTTTTATGAAAAATGAACCACTTTTTTCCTTAATACTAAGGATTCCTCTTTCATACTTCAAACAGGATGTTTGCAAGACAGGAGATCTCAGAACAGTGCTCAGGCATGGATTTAAATGCTGAATCACTACAAACACTTTCTGCATCATTTTCCTGTGAAAATCTGTAACTTACACATGTAAGAATCAATCTCTAAGTTTAGTAGATCACTGAGCAGACAACCAAACAAATTAAGAGAACTTCTGGAATAATAAGCTTCAGCCAAATCAAGGCTGGTATCCACATAACATTTTTTTGCATATGACTCCCATTCAAGCTGTAAGTCTTGCTTAACAAAGCCCACACAATAACATAACAGATGCTGGAAATGAGGCAGAACACTATTCCCTTTGACAAAATGTGTAATATTTGATGAGCTACTTACCCACATCCCCATAGACTTGGGAAGTGTGATACTGTGGAATGTACTGCGTTGCCATGTCACCGGCTCCAGTCACAGGTGAGTATATATGACGAGGTGGAGGAGGTATCATGGCTGGAAGAGGAAGGAAGCCAGGCAGTGGGGGATGTGGAGGCCTGTGTATCACTGTGTGACCACCAGGATGAAATTCTGGAGCCTGGGGAACCACCACAACCCTTCGAACACCATTATCCTCAATAACCTGTACAGTGAGAGACACCACGCACCAAAAGAGAAATTATAGTCTGAAAAATATGCTTCTGTAGATCCTTAAACAAAATCACGAACAGTAAACCCCTTAAATCTGACAAAAGGAAAACAGGAAATAGCAAGGGAATAAAAGGGACATTAAAGAGCTATCTATGTTAAGTGTATTAACTGCAGCAATGCCATTAATTTCTCAATGTGGTGGGGAAGAAAACTTTTAAAAAATCTGACTGTAAGAGTATATAACAAACAACCTGGTGTATTAATGGCACAAGCCAAGCTTCTCCTAAGGGTCCTGTTCCCACCCTCATTCACACTGCTCGTATGCTACACTGCTGTAGGATTTGTTTGACAGCATAACAACTAGATTGCTCCCTAGAAATGAACTGGTGAACTGACAGACCTCACTCTGCATCAATAGAGAGAGAAAAGCCAAGAAGTGTCTGGTTTTTGCTCTGTCCCCAACTCAGCCCACCAACACTAACCCAGGAGACACCAGCCATACTGGCCCTGCAGCAATCACCATGTGCATCAAGCTGTTAGCAAACAAACTACCAGGATAGTAGTCAGCCCTCCCAAAACTCCTTCACAAGTAAAGTAGTCCTAAAATTTATTGTCTTTCTCTTCCCCATATCCTTCTGCCTGTAAAGAGGTCTTGAATTCTGAAGGAAGTCACACGCTACTCAGAAAACGGGGCCTTTGTGGCAGCCACTGGCAGACTGTAGTGCGAGGGATTGTGAAAAATTAGCAAATGGGAGATGTGACAGCAGCCTTAGTGTGAGGTACCCGAGTGTGGCCCTTAGCAATGCTGGCAGAAGTTCCAAGCAGTGGCACTAGCATATGCAATCCCACGGTGAGAATTTGTAAAATGCACGGAGCTGAGGTGTGCTGAGCATGGTACTTGTAGCACGTCTGGGCTGTGCAGCATGTGGGGCTCTGGTGCAAAGCAGGCACAAGGGCACAAACTGTACCAAGTATTGAAGCAGAAAATGTTCAGTAAATGAGAGTGGGTCATCAACTAGACCAGGAACAAGGGTCTGCCCCTGAAGCACCTCTCATCATTACCCTCTCTAAATGTTTATAAATTCACATAAATATATGACTGTCGGTGACATTTAGAGATGATCTTGGCATATTTTGACTTGTGTGTATCATGTATTAGTAACTTTAGTGTATGGGATGCCAACAACTAAAACGTTCTTCATTTCCAAATAAAATGTTGTAGAATAAAGTCACAGCAGAAACGGCAATGGAAGGTTTAAGATGGAACACTTATCCAGAAAAGGGGGAGAAGAATGGAGTATCATGACTACATTCAATAGCAGGGGACAAAGCGACCCTGTGACATAAGTTTTCACTGACATTTGAAATGAGATGGGGACATGTACACATACACCAATAAACATCCTGGTGCAACAGGAACAGATCAATAGATCAAACACTTAATGCCAAGCTGTTTTCAGCTCCACTGTTTAAGGTTAATGGAATCATGCTTGGCTAGATTTAGCCCTGTGCCCTAAAGTGAATGCTTTCATCAAGTCCGTGACAGAAAGCTGCTTGGAGGATCATTGGTTTTACATGTCCCCATTAGGGGTTGATGTGCATCTGGTACATCTGGAACAGAGCTTCTGATTTTGTTTTCTCTGCCAGCAATCTAATTTGTACAGCCCCAAATTATCCTGCTAGCTGAACCAATGCAAGGTAAGTGAGATTGGTATAGGAAATTGTTTCAAAACTTCACCACTGTGCTGAGAGAAACAGTGCTGTAGATAGAGCTGCATGCCTCTGGTACTGTAGGATATGCATATGCAACAGCATTCAGAAGACACAAAAGTGTGTACACAATGGAAATGACCTCACTTTACTTAATAGATTGTTGGAAATTAATGTTACTTAAGTGAACACAGCTTTAAAAAGCATGCATACCATATGACTTCAAGAAATTGGTTATTTTCTATAAACAGAAATCTAGCCTTCTTGGGAAAAAAGTAATTAAAGACAATACAATTCAAATCTGTGTAACCATAGCTGTGTGGTACCCTAAAGGCAGAATATATTAGCAGTAAATACAACTAGAACTTCTGCTGTCCAATGAAATTCTCTAAACACTGAAATGTAGTTTTAATTATTTAAGTCCCTTTTGGTTACAAACCCCTCAAAATACTGCAACTTATTATGATTTTATGAGTAAACTCAGATTATGTAGGAAGCAGCTCCCATTAAAAAACAAATAAGCTGCTTAGTTTACAGCTTGTTTCCTTGGGTTTGCTAATAGCCTGAGTAACTTAGAAATAGTCACTCAATTCATTACAGCAGGGACCTTATGTTTAACAAGCCTGTAACTGTGTTTCCAGATCTAACATCTGCTCAATGGTAGGCCTCTTGCAGACAACTACACAGATAAAAACGCTCCAAAAAGCAGTCAGAGCATCATGCTAAGTCTATAATTTTAAGTTTAAAACATAAACAAGCTCTCTATTATCCCAGCTGTGCTAGGAAAACATAGTTCTGGCACAGGCCTGTTTGGTTGAGTGAACCAACCAAACATCACTGGAAAACTCACTGCAGACAGTGAATATAGATGGCTTAGGAGAGGATGAATAAAGATGTGCTTTCTTTCAGTTTTACAGCTACAGTTCCAAAAGAAGAGGAAAGGAAAAGGAAATCAGCTGATGAATTGCTTTTTAGTTATGTGACATAAGAAAAGTAAATCTTTATTCAGTGGTTATCCCCAACTTCTAACAGAGGACAGTACACTGTACCACTGCCAAACAGGAACTGAAGCAAACAGAGGCATAATAGAACTAAATGAAAATGGAGAGACAAAAGATTGTTATGTTGAAGTTCTTCCAGGCTGACGGTTTAGGACATTTAGCTGGTTTCCTATTCAATACAAAATATAACTGCAGCTGCTGACCTTTAAAAATATACCATACCTGAAGAAACTACAGAAGTTTTCTAGGACTGCAGTAAGTCTGGGAAAACTCTTAGTTCGATAATGTTAGACTTTCCTGTTTTGCAAGACTGCTATCAAATCTTCTGGCTTTTAAGAGGAACTCCCATCACAAACCTCAAAGTCTGGTATGTTTTGTCAGTAATAAACCCTTCAGAAGGCTTATAAACTACAAGTTGTCCTGGACTATGGTACTTCTACTCAGATGAAAACAGTCAGTGAGCTCATTCCACCTGCAGTCTGATATGGATAGATGTGATTCACCTTCAGTTCAAAGGTCAGAGTGCTGTGCTAAAACAACACCTGCTTGGACTAACAAATGCCAGTGAAAGGCTAATGAATGGGCCTCAGCAAGGCCCAGCCCTTCAGCATCTTTGATTCGAACTGTCCTCAAAGGAAGGATGAAGTAATTAAAAAATATTTTTCAGATTGGCACATGTTACACAACTTTTAAAACATGTACTTCATCAAATGAAAACAAGTAAGAAATATACTAAAATCCCAATTTTCACTTAGCTCTAAATTTCTTTCACTTCTTTAAAAATGAATTCTAATAGGAACTAGTACTTTTTACTATGACCTGAAGATATATGGACTTCTAGTGATTATTTGTAAGTCATTTTTCTTCTGCCTGCTTGGGAACTCAACTACAAAAGATGCAAAGAATCAACTTATTAGTAAACTTCCAAGCGATGAAAGATAAAATCAGAGTAATAGTCTGCCTGCCCTAATAGCCTTTTCTTTTCTTTTGCTAGAGGACAATTTTTTTTATGTCGTTTAAACAATTTGTCCAACATCTGCTGACACTGTGGGCTTTTTTGTTGTATTTTATGCATTGTAGTCCCTTCACAGTGTACACCACTGGATACACACTAAGTCAGAGGTAGACTGGTCATGACAACAGAATGTCTTGAGAGGGACTTACATCACGGGGAGTGGCATTCAACTGCTCTAACTTCCAGATCTGACCTACTAAGCCCTAGACTTGTTCGACAGGCGAGGGAAAGAAAGAGGCACCATTTAAAAGGCCACACATCTCATTATAATTCACATGTCAGAAATAGCCAAGAGAAATCATCCTTTTAATCTACTTTAAAGGATGTCCAGGTTATCTAGCTCACATTTAATTTCCAGGCATCTAAATTAGGAATCACACAGCAGTGAAAAAATGAGAACCCCATTTTAAGATAAGTGGTGGAAACACTTATTATATGATAACCTAGTCCCAATGGACAGCTGACATTTTTTTCCATGTTGTTTGCTGTACTTTTTCAAATGACCTGTTTTTCTCCTTATCTACAGGGTAATTCCCAGACATGAACTATGTACATGCATAAATTATATAGTATATACATATTGCTGCCACTATAAAATATCCACTAACACAGGAATCAGTACAGGTCTTGAACAAGCAAGTATTTGGTTCATGATTGCATTTTATATTCAGAAAGCATCTAGTACATTAGGATTCTGAACTCAGCAAGGAACTGTGCTTGCAACTGTCATGTACATAGTTAATATATAACTGAACAGGCACAGACACAGCATGAGACATCTCCTCTTATCTCCTTGCTTGATCACAGTCACTGAAATCTAACAAATTATTTTAATAAATTAGTGATTATGGTTCCAGTTCCAAAATTTGCATGAAAAGAAATAAATTAAGAAGCAAGTGAAGTGACATACCTGTGGGGCATATCCAGGAGGCACATAAATAGTAGGCACTGAACCATTTGGGGACATCATTGGAACCTGAGCAGGACCTAAGTGGGTTACAGAAATATTCAGTACAGCACCATTTAATAATTTGAGAAAGCTGAAAGAACATACTGAGCTGTAAAGTCTCTGTGAAAAATATACAAGATAACATGGATAAACAAAGGCAATGAACTGTACAGATAAAATTACAGCATTGAACATTCTTTGAAATCTAAAAAACAGTTGAACCAGAAACAAGCTAAAAAAAATCCCCAGCAGATATTTCTCCTATCTCTGTCAATAAACTCACAGAAGAGCTCATGTAAAAACTCAACAGTTGACCAATCAAAAGAAATGCCCCAAGATGAAAAGACAATAGAAGAGATTATAAAACAGAAACAAACAAAAATATTTGAAACCAGCTGCTGAAACCAGAACCTATTCAGTTAAGAGTTACAAAGAAAATTACTTACAAAATGGCTGGTTTTTACTACGGTCTTAACAACTAAAGTAGTCTCAAGTACCACAGCAGTGGGAGGTGGCAAACAAGACGTGAACTTAAGGTCCCAGGGAAAAGCCAGTGTATTACCAACTAGTAAGTCTGCTCCAGCTAATGGGAAAAGTCAGGACACCATGATGTTCCTTGTAGCATGCAAACCATAAAGAAAGGAGTTTACACACACTTAGATAAATATGACACAGTGGGAATGTGTTCAAGTAAAGAGTCCCATCCACAGGCACCTGAAGAACCTGTTCTGCGTATTAGACAAAGCTTCCAGAAAAGAAAATGAACAGCAAGGTGATAAATTGTTGCTATGTTCTCAGAGAGCTGCAAAGGATCTCACAGTGCTCACCAATCAGATGACAAAAACCCAGAAGGAATAATGTTGGTAAGTGCAAAGTGATGCACCTGGATAAAACCAGAAGTGTTTCCTTACAGCGGTAAGCCATAAATCAGATGTAAACAAACATACAATGCAGCTACTACATGGATTTCTAAAGAAATACCAGCCAAGTGTTGTTTAGTGGTATTCGCAGAAAGAAAGAGAACATTAAAAAATCATTACTAACATAACAGGGAACAAGCAGAAAACATCATTATGCTGTGGTATAAATCCATGCTGTACCTCAAATCCTTGAGCAATGTGTTTGACTCCACCTTTCAAAAAGAACACAGAGGACTACAAAAGGATAAAAAAAATGTTTACAGTGGCTTTCCACCTGCTTATCAGGAAAGATTCAAGACACCAGGATTCTTCCACAAGAAGATGGTTAAAGGGCTGGTAGCAGAAGAACAGTAAAAGACCTATTTAAAAAAACCCTAAAAATGGAAAAATAGATAATTTATAGTTTCTTGTTTGCAAAAACTAATTCACCAAGTAAGTTTTAAAACAGATAAGGGAATTTCTCATAAAATGCACAGCTAAATTGTCTAACTCCTTGCTTAAGAACAGTGCAGAAACTAAAGATTAGGTTCAGTTTGGGAGAAGTAATCCATTAAGAGCTGTAAAAAACGTAAGTAGGACTTTTGTTTCATGAGCAAGGACATTTCTTCTGAGTGCCTGCCCTATCCTTATGCTGTCCTCTTTAGTATTTGATACTGGCCTTTACCAGAGCGA
Organism: Anomalospiza imberbis; assembly: GCF_031753505.1. Taxonomy (NCBI): domain Eukaryota; kingdom Metazoa; phylum Chordata; class Aves; order Passeriformes; family Viduidae; genus Anomalospiza; species Anomalospiza imberbis. Next base: position 84,552,311 of record NC_089682.1, read on the forward strand.
GCCCATTGGTACAGACTCAAGAGGGATGTCCTTAGGTTACTGTGTTTTAAATAAACAAGGGAACAAACACTGAATTTTAATAATTAAAGAAATACTGAAACAAAATATAATTTGAACAAGTTTTGTGACAAGACAAAATGTTGGAATTCAGACACTGTAGGCTGCATTCTGCAAATTTCAAATCCAGTGTATTGAAGCTACCAAAAGTACCAATCCAACTTAGTGCAGTTTGAGTAATACCTTCTGAAAGGGCATTCATAGCTCCATCTTAATGTTTTTTAAAACTCTGTTAGGATCGGCAAATGGAAAGCACATCGTAAAAACAAAGTATGGTAAATAAGATTAGCACATCTCATTCTGATCCATATGGACTTTACAGAAAAATAAAGGTACCTCTGCCTGAAAGCAAAGAGCAGGGAAAAGCAATGAAAAGCACTCCTCAGAAAAGCAGTATGCAATCCAACTTGATTGCACATATTATAGGAACTTCTTTAGAATAAGACAGAGAAGTTTGCAAACATGTTACCTAAAAAGAATCACCTTTATTATCAACAAAATGCTAACCCACAACAGGGGGAGGGGGTGAAGACACTTTAAGAACAAGGTCTTTTATGAATTATTCACTGAACTGTGCAACAGCAAAGAACATAAAGACTACAGTAAGCTATAAATTGAGAATTGAAATTTTCTTCCAGTGTTTTTGCTCATCTGAAACTCAAAAATGTTTCAACAAAAGTTTCTCCTGAGTATGAAGTGCTAAAAAGAAATGAAAGTGAAGCGAAAATCAGCAAGAAAAACTTAAAATAGTGCATTACCTTACTAGAATAAATACAAAAAGGTCAAAAATAATGGAAGCACATTCATTGTAAGTTGCCGGTGAAATAAATAATGGTTTAAATTCTTACATAAGAAGCTGGATCTTATACAACTTGTACCCTGCATTGCTGACCTGCAGTTTTTCTATAATGAGTTCAAAACACGGATACTTCCATTAAACTCACAATTTTAAACTATGTAATTGTCAAGTAAATGGAGAATTAAGACCACATTTACTTGAACTTCTTACAGAATACCATGTCCTTGGGGGATGACGAAACTCACATATGCAAGCTGTTTCTTTGAGAATTGGTGATTATCTGTGTTTGGCTTTTCTGTTTTGTTTTATTTTAAGAATCTAGAGAATATTGTTTAACAACCTTTTTAAGGTTTACTTATTTAGCACTTTAATCTCTCTAACAAACACAGAGCAGTTATCTCCCATCCAGTACAAAGGTTGACCCACAAAGCCATTTTCAGTATACCATAATCTAGCAGTCACAAAAGTAAAGGCATAAACTGAACGTGTGAAAAACTATTGCAGTGTTAGAATAGAGTCAAATCAGTCGTTTCAAAATTTGCATCCCATCTTTTGCACTTTAAGTACCAGAATTAATGAAAACATATTTGAAAATTCAAGAACTCAAATTTACTTCTGATTAGATTTCCAAGTGCCTGTGAAATGAAATTTCTAGGCGGCTATCCAAGAAAATGATAAGCATGGGACAAAAGTTGGCAGACTTCACAGGTGTTTTGAATGAACATCGTGTTTTACAGCAAGAGTACTGATTTCTTGATAGGAAGCATATTACAACCTGCAAAATTTTATCTGAAGATAAAATTATAATAGGCTAAAAAACATTTTTTTTTATTCACTAATGTGAAGATCTCAGCTCTCTTGTGGTGTAATACACTATAAGAGGAATTTTCATGTTTTTTAGGTATTGGCTGGACTGCTGTATTACAAAACCAGTGTGTTTTAACCATGAAGTGAGAGTTATTAAAAAGCATCAGCAAACAACAGCATCGGGAATTCATGTTACGGAAACAACTAATTTTCCACTGCAGATAAATATAACTGATTTAATCAAAATCACTGTATAATGAATGTTGATGACTTGATTGTTGGTAAGGAGAGGTCTAAAATCTTTGATACATTTTCAGGTATACAAGTTCTCTTACATAGTAAGTGGAAAAGAAACATTGTGGTAGTGGAAACAAGCACATAACTGGTTTACTTTATTACTGAAAAATGTCAACTAAGGGTTGATTTAATGGAACTGAAGCCAAGAAACAGATGTTTCACCACACTCTCAATTTATTATTGTCCTGAAATTCCACCAAGGAGGAATACCTCCTTCCCCTAGCAATAGCTGATGATCTTCTCCAACGTGCCTATTTGAACAGACTATAAAAACCTCATTATGCTCATTACAGCCACCATAAACATGCAGCAAAATTACCAGCGCTGCATCATCGCTAGGATCGTGACAAGCTGATCTAAATGTAGTAACACCTGAAAACCTGAGGATACCGCCACAGCTCGCCTTGCACATACACCATTTCTTTTTATTTCAACCATGAAGCATCGCTCCATTTTAAGCGGCTCATAAAAGCCCCGGGAAAGGTGCACACACCGGATTCCCAGCGCCGGGGCAGGGAATGCTCTTCCGGGGCGCTCAGCGCCCGGCCCTGCGCTCCAGCACCCGGGCTCCTACGGCCTCCCAGAGCCGGGCTCCTGCTCCCCTCACGGCTCCGGGTCCACCGCGGCCCCCGGGACCGCAGCCACCCCCCCTCCGAGAGCGCACCATCGACAGAGGGCCTGGCAGCGCTCCGACTCCTGGCCTACGGGTTTGGTTTTTTTTTTTTTTTTTCCCGGCCATTGCAGCTCTCCCCCATCCGCCACTGCCGCACAACCACAACCGCCGGCCCGCAGGTGTCGTGTTTCACCGCGGCGGCCAAACCGGGCAGGCAGGAGTCCTTACCGCTCATTTCGGGCCGGGCCGGGCCGGGCCGGGCGGGCGGGCGGCTGCTCCCGGCGCGCCGCGGCAGCGGGGCGGGGCGGGGCGGGGCGGCTCCCTCAGGTGCGCGGCCGGGCCCGCCCCGCCCCGGCCCGCCCCGCGGCCTCTCCGCGCCCTGCGCCCCGCCCTGCCCGCGCCGCCGCTTCAAGGGGCAGCGCCCTCGCCGAGAGCGACCTCTGCCTTCCCGCGGGGCTCCCCGCTCCGCTTTGTACTGTAATCTACCGACTGTCACTGGTGGCGCGATCCGAGTCATTTAGCTGAAAGCTTTTACGGTAATTAGCATAATTAAGTGCTAAAGAATTACTTAGGCCCAGTCCTTCCAGAGGATTTTCCTTGAGCTGACCTGCTAATCAGTTTACACCTAAGAAATGGGGTGCACAAGCAGATCTGGTTGCAAACAAACACTTCCCGGCCCAGCGTTTGGAGAGCTGCAATGACTTTGATAGTATTCTACGTGGATACTGCGGCTCATGAACACTGCTATACTTAGCATTAGCCTAATGTGAACGGTGATGAATCACTGCTATCCCCAGGAGGAAATCGCATTCAGGATTTACTGCAGCACATTAGGTTAACTATGGCTCTATAACCAAACACCCACACTTTGACATCACACAGGCGATGATATGCATCACTGACGCAAGCACTGACGGGATCAAACACAAAGGCCACGGCAGCAGAAACAATAGAGCGCCAGCTGACGTAGCAGCACGCCCCTCTAACACTGATGGGCAGCAGTAAATCAGTAGTCCCAGATGCCACAAACAGTTGCACCACTGTCTTTTACATAAGGAATAAGACTTCAAAGTTTTATTTTGGGTTCGCAACAGCTACAACTAATTAAAAAATCCAGCAACAACAACCACCGCCAGTTGGTCTACATTTGTCTTGTAAGTCGTGCCTGGAAAATACTTCCAAATTAATACTTTAAGTTAACCTCAACATCTTTACACATACTAGGTGCAACATAATAAAAGCAAGTAATAAGAAAAGAAGAAAGCAAGTACAGAACTTACTGTTTGGCCTAAGCTGGAGAAGAAGCACAAGAAGGAACTGGGAAGGACACAGGTGATCACAAGACTTCAGCTGGCAGTGCTCTCAATTTAACTCATCCCTTATGCTCTAAATTCATCCTGACAAAACAATCCCTTCCCTTCCCCCATCCATCTGTCTACTTTTGCCATCAAGGCTGGGGAACAGCCGCTGACAAAGCCACAACATCAATTGAAATGTATTAACTGACTAGGAAAAAAAAAAAGGAAACCTATCAGTAGACAGCAGGCTGGCAAACAAAAGGAAAAACGGAAGGTAAAACATTATCATAGTCCCTTTCAAAAGTGGGGTGAGGAGCATCAGTTTCTTTTAGAGAGACTTTGGAATAATGGATAAAAGAGCAGAAAGCTATGAAGCCTAACTAAAGTATTTCTAAAGATTACATCCTAATGAGATCCTGATCTTTCCCATGAAACCACACATACATATTCACAAGAAAATCCCTTCTCAGGCAAAGTGCAGAGATGACAGGTTCCTATAGCACTTTATCACTAATGCAGCTATCAGTTTTCTTTTATAATGGCCTGATATACTTTCAAAGGAAAAGGGTGACAATGGTTTCTATGTTCAAATGTTAAAAGTACTTTTATTTCACTTGTTTCTAAACAATGACCATGATGCAATTTTGTAATTAAAAAAAGTCCATGCCTTTGAATAGCACAAACTTCATAACACAAAGTTACACTTGAGAATTTGCAGAAGAATGATTGTAGTAATTTGAAATACTACAATAATAAGATTTTTTATACCTACTTTCTGAAGCAACTGTGTGCCACAGTGACGAATTCTACTTCACTAAAAAAAAGTAACATTGATTCAAAGATGTTAATGTGGAAATACAACACACACTTTGTACTGTTCAGCCCAGCCTGTTAAATTACTCTGTTTATTTTGCCAGCTTAAGGCAATGATTTAGTAACTATATGGAAGAGTTACATAAAAAAAATTGTTCACTCCCTCACAGAGTTCCAATTTAAATATTGGGTGAACCATGAATCGCTGCATTTCAGAGGGAGTCAAATGTGATATACCACACAGAGAGGCTTTGATAAAAATGTTATTATTCTTATCAGGAAAAATAATCTGCTCTCATTCTAATCTAACTGCACTGCATATAGCTTATCTTTTTCTTCAAGGATAGCCCAATTTCCTAGCACTAATGCTGAGCAGTACATATCTGCAACTTTTTCAGACTAAAATTTAGTATTTGTGCATGCTGCTTAATCATGTTGCACTTGATGCCCAACATTCAGACTAATTCTAATCAGGTGAGTTTGGTTCCACGCCCCTCCCCCCTCCCCCCCAATATAGCACTGCAGACCAGGAAGTTAAAAATTAAACACTGCTACTGACAACTGCTTGTGGTTAAGAGTGAAAAGCACAAGTCAGTCTCAACAGTTGGCAGTTCTTGGTGTGTAGACAGTGTCTTCTACAAAAGACTGTGCTGATCCAGAGAAGACAGATCTTGGAAGGAACAAGCATTAGCTTCAACTTCCTCCCCCTGCCTGCCTGATTGTGCTAAGAATAGTATTACATAGTATAATTACTTGTAAAACCCTTTTTATCATCCTGGTATTCAACTTATTACACTAATGAGTTTTTTTTTTTTACTTACCTGACTACATTGGCTTGAAACTAGAATGCAGAATTATCTGGCACATTCTGCTGGCACTCAATGAAGTCTCCTTTCCTATGTGCAAATTTCTTAACATTACTCCTTCCCAAATTATTATGCACACACATATATCTCTGTACATATATATACACACATATAATATACATAAAATTACTTTAATATGACTTAGTGAATATTACTTATACAAATCTAATGTATTGAATAAGAAAATCAACAGCATTCATATAAATGCTGGAACAATTTTATCAGATTCTAAGGTAAGGTATTATAAAATTATGGGCAAGAGAGGAGTCCATGGATATATAACAAAAAAATGTAATCTGTTTGTGCAAACTGGGATTAATACATCATACACAGTGTGAGAAAACATTAAAAAAATCATATCAGAAAAGGCTGTCAAGAAGAAATTCAGTGCCCAACTCAAATTTTTATTTCTGTCCAAGGCAGACATCTCTAAATACATACTACTGTGAGTCTCTGGAATCTACTAATAACAAGTACTTTCATCTGAAAACCTTTGGGTTGTCTAGTTTTCAATCTAATTATATAAAGGAATACAATGCAAATTCATATTGCCCATTTAAAATAAAACCACAGCAGAACAAAACTTATTATTATTATTACTATTATAAACAGCTGAAATCCTCCTAGTATGTAAAATAAGTACAAAAACATCTCTCTTTAAAGGGAACAATCTGGGAGTGATCATTCCTAACTAGAATATATAAAACTAAGTTAGTAGGATGTGGGGTATTTCAGCTTTCCAGAAATCCCATAATCCAGGATTCTACATGATTTAGTAGAAGAGGGAAAAATAGGAAAAACTAGAAAGACATTGGTTCCACTACTAGAGTTCAAGGGTGCAAAACCAGGGCTAAATATTTTTCTCTGTATAAGGTAAAAAGTTAATGTCAACTGCTGATTTTTAAAAACCCTCCCACCCAACAGCTCTGACAAATTTTACTGTGTTAGATGTGGTTCTTGAATTAGGTGAGTCTGCTGTTCTGATCAGATAAAAAGATTATTTGTAACAATACTACACAATGGAAAGAGTTTGGTCCTACAGGCCTACCTCTCTTCACACTCACTGCATACACTTATTTTTATGTCTCCATGTGAGGTGTTCACTTGAGTCCACCAACAAAGTTTCTGGCAACACTGCAGTTCCACAAACAAATGTTCAGATGTAGGTTTCTTAACCATGAAATAGATTTGAAGTAACACTTTATTACACAGTTTTGTTTCAAATCATGAGTGGAGAAAACAATCCATGAAGCTGACAATTCAAAAGGTGACATTTGTGATGAGAAATCATTCTGTCATGCCACAAACTGTAGGGAACAAAACCATGGAATTTATACAGAATCATATGGCAAAAGAGAGACTTAAGACCAAATTGAAAACATCTGATGTCATATACCTTACACTTTGCAGCATCTAAAGCAAACACTTGGCTTCAGCAGCCTGATTCCCTGGCTGGCTCCAGAGGACGAGTCTGCTTCTGCACATTCACCACAGCTTGCTCCTATTTAGGAGAGTGCTGTGAACACCAAACTAAGGAATAACCTGGGTGACTTCTGCTGGAGATGGACTACTAGAAACTGGAATGGAACACGCTTGTTTAATCCAAGAGCTTCTAAGTGGAAAATTCAGAGCCAGCCTTTAAAACAGGAAGTAGAACCCAGGATTTCACTTAAATCATGGAGGAATCCCCATTACATGAACAGAAAAAGGCAGCTTCCTTTCCCATGTGTTTTCACTCTAGAATTTTTTTTTTTGAGGTGAAGATGCCCACCTCCAAGAGACAATAAAAGAAAAGGCTAACTCAGAATTTCCCAGAGCCTCATGGCTAAGGGACACTGGTAGAATCAGGGAGCTACAGGTTTAGATTCTGTGGTACTTGTAGAGCTCAGATTTTTTTCAGTTGTGGGCAAGTGCTTTAAACAATTTCCTGCTGATGATACTGTTTGCATTTCAGAATCAACTTAATACAGCCCAAGTAGACAAGCAGCCTTTCTTTTTAGCGAGACAGACCGGCATCATTTATATACTGTTTCTATACCCTAGTCTCTGCCTTTGATGTCTGTCTCCTGACTGTCCCCTGCAGCCTCATGTTTTGTAGCATTAGAGGCATGTAGGGAATTCCACAGTCAAAACAGGAGAAGCAATGGATTCAGCATGCTTGCTAGGATAAAATCATTATTTAGTGGATGACCTGGGCTGCATCTGAGACTTCTGCAGCTAAATCTAAGTTACAACTAAGGTGGAATCCAAGCATCTTAAACATGACCCCTTACAATCACAATTCTTCCCAAAGACATAGTTTTTCTCTGTCTTTTCACTAGTAACAAGCCTATAAATGCAGATACAATAGAGGATGCTCTGAAGACAGTGGAAATAAAAGTTTGACTGAAAAACTACTGATCTTGAACTCTGTTATCATTTCAACTGACATGATAAATACTTAAACATTCAGATTAAGATTTCTGGTTCTGCTATTGACTTAAGGTCCACATACAAGAATTTTCATGTCCAAAAAGCTTTGCAGAAATTTGATCCCAAATTAATTAACCCCAAACCAGGATAAACCAAGAAAAAGCTAAGTCTGACATGTCAGTCAGACGTAGCAACACAGAAAGGTGCCATGCTTGCTGCAAACATCTGCAGCCTCTTCTGCAGTTAAATGCTTGTACTATTGCACAAATCCCTTAATACTCTCAGCCAATTTGCACTGTAAACCTCCCATTTTACTGCTCAAACTGATGTGAAAGTGGTTTTTAGGGTCTGCAATCTAACTAATAAAGACTTTAAAATCTGTATGATTAAAATTTGTTTTGGAACTTGAAGTTTAAAATTTGATCTTTTTGGTGTTTTATGTGATAGACTCCTTGATTCTCCACAATGAACTCTTTACAGATCACTTAAATGAGGCATTATTTTCTACAAATCTCAAGCAAGTTACCACATATGGGAAGTACGTAAGCTCAAATACTTAAAAGCATCTATGACAAAGGCTTCCCTTGATAAAAAGCTTTCAGCAATGGTAATGAACATGTATTACCAGAAAGAAAGAAAATATCTGGAAAAGCAGTAAGCTGGGACCAGAAAAAAGCTAAGCCTATACCACTGCAATCTTCTCTTCAAATTCAATTTGCTTTGTAACCAGATATGTTTTGGAAAGTAACACACCCACTGCTTTGGCATCCAAAATGAACCTGGAGCCAGAAAGAACTATGTAAGGAATCTACTTACCTGTGCCAAACAAGAGGCCAGGGATGAAACAACTAACTTGGCTCAGACATAACAGCTGTCATTCCAAACCAGAAGAAAGGAAAAAAGACACATGGAGTTCCTTACTATACATTATGTATGGATCAATATATCCCTCCATGAAGGAGCTGAGACAAGAAAGTTGCTTAATAGCTGTAAAGTAAATGTGCCCTTTGTGCAGAAATCTTTTTATTGCTTCACTACTGTCTAGATGCAGGAGATGAAAATTTTCTGTTTTTGAAACATGAGGGCTCAAAGGCCTGAAAAACACTTCATTAATTAAGTCTATTCACCTGCAACTGCAATTTCATTCCTCTCCCCCATTATCATACATCAAGATCCACCATGAATGGATTCTATGTAGAAGCATGAAGACCAATAGCAAAGCAGTTATTTTATCCATATGTCTCCCCACTGAACTGCTCTTCTAGAGCACCACTCTCCTATGTAGCCAGGTTTCTTGTAATTCTATAAAAGTATTTCACAGCAATTTGATAGCCAACTGGACTCTAGACTAGCTCTGGCATTATTATTTTTTTTAATCCCTGTTGTTTTCTACCAAAAGTAATTTTTAGCCAAGCAAATCAAGCTTTTCTATTTTCTTTTTATATTTTCTCCTGAATATCCTAACAGTTCTTATTCAAAACACCTGGACTCAGCTTAATTTCATCTTCTGTAAACATGAATTATCAAATTACAGCTGAAATCTCAGCAGAATCCTGTAAACATCCCAAACTATATTAACAACAACTGTCCTGATGCATAATATGATCACACTAAGCTTTACAGATACATTATACTGGAGATAATATTTATGTAGTGAGTCAAATAGCTTGCCTGCTTCTTCCTCCTCCTTATCAAGTTTCAAGTGAGATCCCCATCCATAATTTATTAATCTTATGCACAACCTTGCACTGTGTGTAACTGTATTTCACACAGTTCTGGGTACCATTCAAAAACCATTCCTTTGGACAACTACTGCATGTTCTTGTTGATTTTTTTACCACTTCTGGAATATAGATCTCCTGTGCCATTAGAGTTGTCTGGATGATCAGCTTTGCTGAAATGCCAAGTATTTCTAGAATGCCTTGTTAGCTGAAAGACACCCGAGTACATCCTAGGCTGGCTGTGCATCATGCTTTAGCATTCAATCCTTTCCTATTTCATGCACAATTTAGAACCTTTCACAAGAAAAGAAAGAAAGATTATACTGAGTCTGCTGAAGTTCTTTGGAAATAGTGATCGAAAACATTCTGCACTATGCTTTCAAGGGAACAGGAAACACGCAGGTATCTGGCCTCAAGACTCCACTGCAAACCTGCAATTCTTTTCGCCTGCATTTTCTAGTCCTATCTGCTTCCCACTGGCCCTCATATCCGCCAAAACTATATCCTAAAGAGATGTAAACTTACCCAACATTAAGCCTCTTTTTCTCTGTGGAATGTTCCCAGGCACTTAGACCCTTTTTCCAGCTCTCTGAAGCTGCACAGAAATGTTTACTGTACTATTTGCCCAGACCCAGCTGCACACTAGCACCATACAAGAAGATCCAGCAATGTACATTTATGTGCTTCTGAAAAGAACTCCAAACCCAATACCCTTCTGTTTAACTACTGTCACCAACATGAGACCAGATTCTTTCCCATCAAAAATATTGGATCTGTTTTTCAGTTGGGAGGACAAGGCTCAGTAACGAAAAAAAATGACAACACACTGAAATTCTATGAACATAATGCACAATTGGAAAGCTATTGTGGAGAAATCAGTGCTCTGTATGGCATTTGAAAGACCTGACAGAGGATGAACAGAGAAAGCTGTGTGGGCATAATAACAATTTACTATGTGTCATATCTTTGCTGGAAAGTGATGCAAGGAAGCTCTGATGTGTATATAGCTGCAATTAAAAGAAAAGATAGGATATTTCCAAAGTACATTTTCCTCCTGTTCACGCAATTTTCCTTTTCATAAGCATTAAAAGGGTGTAGTAAGAATAAAACCATATCTTTTACAAATATTTTATTGAAAATACTACATACATTTCATGTCAGATTTACAAACTGTGTAAAAATGCACTAACACACATGGGCCACAAGTGAAAAAGTGATCAAACAATCAATAATTAATCTCAAAACCCTCATGCTTGACAGTGGTCTTGTATCCATTTCTAGTACAAATCAGGGAAATGACTAGAAGTTAGTCTCACACTAGACAGTCCTCTGCACCTCTGATCAATATCTGTTGATAGTCTTGCTTTTCAGCTCTCTTAGCAGGTGATTTTTAAAACTCATTCATGTTGGAAAAACTTAACTGGTTCCAGTTGTTTAGACTGCCCTTGTAACTTAGTAAATATTTTCACTCATTAATGCATTGCATAACCACCAGATGCTCCCCAAAACTGCACCACCAGCAGTGGCAAATTCTATTGGGAGATAGTCACTCTGCTTTTGACCCCAGTTCAGAAAAAAATTATCTTTCAGAAAAAATACAGTTTAGCTTCTCAAATTCCCAAACTTACCTTGGGCTTTAGGCATCCCAAGGATCTGCCTGCAAGTTTTATTTGTATGTGCTATCACTTGAAAAGTAAGAGTAAAAATTCCGATAAGATTTCAGATTTAACTGAATTTTAAATCTAGGTAAGAGTCAAAGTACCTTTTTTTTTGGTACATCTAACAGAATCTGATCCAAAATCTTTGATCACAGAACAAGAAACAAAATACAAAGTAAAAGGAAAGCATAACAAAAAGAATAAATGCAAACTTAAGTATGTGTCACATAATTTTCCAAATCTGCCTGCTGCTTAAGAGGTTTGCTGAGATGTCTCTTGGCTGCATAAACTGAAAGAGTTAACTCTGTCCAGAGAGAGGTGCTTTTCAGAGTACAAACTCTTCAAGTCTACAGCAGCTGAGGATGCAACACAATAACACTTCACTTAAATGCTACCTTTCAAGAGACAACTTGTTGGCAAAACAGAAAAGAAGGGAAAGCTGACCACTCTCTGTGCATTAACTCCTTTTAAGAATTATTAATAAGCAATAATATTTACTACTTTGGCATTTATAGTTCTTACTGCAGCTCTTTTTTTCAGCTGCCTTGAAAGGCACATCCATTCAACCTCTGAACTGTAAAGATCATCCAAGTGACACACATTATACACAGTATTTATGAAAATGGCCCATATATAGAGCATCAAAGCGAAAGGATAAGTGAAACTTTTGAGGAATAGGCTACTGGAAAACCAAATTGAGATCAAGCAAAGGAGATAAACCATATCCTCACTGAACAGCTGATTAATCAAAAGGGAAGGAAGGTGTCATAAGCTTCTCTAGAAGCTCCAGTGCCATTAACCTGAGACTCATCTACAAATTACTGGATGCTATAAAATCACTTGAAAAAAATCTGAAGCTCTTTGAATGATGTCCTAGAGCACCTGTCCTAGACAACTGAGTGTTCTAGGACAACTGGAAAGCCTTTTGCAGTGTGAGAAAGAGCTTCTCTCTGGCATAAAGAAACAAGAACAGAGTATGGATAGCTGTATCTATTTCCAGTGAATTTGGCCCTTCCAACTTTGAAACCTCTTATGGTAACACTTTTTCTTAATGGCTGTAAATGGCTGAATTTACTTGTAACCGGTCTTTAAGTTACATTGTACAGGAGCTGTTTATATTTTATATTTGTGCACAGCTAGCCTATATGTAATGACCTTGGTTATCTTGTTTCTTCTTCCTTTCCCTCATTTGGATAATAAGCTGCTTTAGATGTAAAACAAGATTGCTGCATGTCTGCAAAAGGAAGAAGGGGAACTTATATTACCATGATTTTAAATAAAGTTGAAGAGTGACATGATCATGCAAGTCATGCAAGCTGACAAAACCTCAGTCATTTCACAGACAGCCAAAAAAAGACAGCTATTAATCTACTATTAATAACACATGCACAGCCACATCTATCAAGCCATGTGCTGCTGATTCATCTATTACCACAAAAAAAAAAAAAAAAAAAAAAAAAAAGCAAGAACAGAGTTAAAAATCCCTGGATTCAAAGTTGCAGCATTTAGTTAGATACTACATTCTTGCAAGGACAGACAACACATTAGCCTTGTACAAGTGAAAATGAAGGAAAAGGAGACTAACCTCCTGGGTACCCAACAACTTTTGGCATCAGAGAAGGCACGGAGGCAGAGCAATGCCAGCTTGTAAGCTTGTTGGCATGGTCGTGACAGCCTGGGCATGTATGAGTAACTGGCTTTGTTTTGAGGAATCCTGGAAAAACAATGGCCACGAGAGCTGCTCCACAACTATGAAGACTGTTTTCCTTCCCAGTGTGCCTGCAACCCTTCACAACTACCAAGGGCCCGAGAATGCCAGTGGCACAAGATAAGGCAGCCATGAGTACAAGTGGTCAAGAGTAAAACAAAATCAATTCAAAGCTATTTCTTACTAACAGTAATTCTGTGATAGAAGTCTGAATAGTTTGACAGCTACAACTATACTTCAAGAATTCAGCAATACAACTTGAATTGCACAGCATGGATCTATAAGAAACTTTCCTGAGGTCTCATCTAACAATGCATAGCATTTTCCAACAGATGACACACCAGCCTGTATTTGTACTGTACATAGTTGTGAAAGAGGATCCAGCAAAAGTCCTTTATGCACAAAGTTCTAGCATCTCCATTTTCATGAAACCCAGTACAAAGTCCATTTATAAACACTGTTGGAGTTTCTACAAAATAAAAGCATCATTTGTTTTTAAATAATCAGATAATGAAATTAAGGAACTTCTTCCATTCTTTAAAGTTAGCAATGTTCATGAATCTTTATTATTTCAGTTACTCAGATTGTATCCAGTTAAGATTAAAAAAAAGTTTAAGCTGTCAGTTTAAGTTATGCTAAATGTTTGTACATTAAGTGAAAATAGTAAGTAAAATGCCCATAGCTCATAAAATTTAAAAAAATTATTTTTTTAAATTTAATTCAAACTGCTTACATTAGACAAACTTTCTACTTAGAGAAAACTACTAACTACTTCTACTTACTCTTCCAAGAAGAGATCCTTCCAGTTTTTCCTCCTTCTTTTCTCCCCATAATGCAAGTAATATAGGGCTATTTCTTTCCCATCAACAGCATAGTCACAGAAGAAATCAGATTAACTGATTGCAGTGCCCTGGGAATATTATAATATTGCCAGACACAAACTTGTCAGACCTAACATGCTTCATACAAGACTCATCCAACTGATTCCAGACTAAAGCAATAACAGCACCTGAATCTCAGCAGCTTGAGTTAATACTTCACAGCCTTGGGGGCTAGACATGTCTGACTACAGTAATGGAAACCAAGTTTTAAGGGCATTCTCCAGCTGCAACTTAGGGCTGTAAATTCATTCCCAACATGCACCTCCAAGAACCAGTACCATCCTTGTTAAATGTGATGTTAGATGCTCATGGAAATGGATGAGCTCAAAGAGTTCAGGTGCTTGAGAACAAAGACATTCATTGTGGGTACAACTGTGAATCAACACACCTAAATGAGGCACTTTCAGGATGTAGCCTTATTTATTTCAGCTTATAAGAGCCAGGCTTTAGTTCCAAAATGGAGACATCTCATTTAGGTATCTAAAATTGTATTTCTGCGTGCAAGTTAGGACTTTAAACTCCCATTATAGCAAGTGGAGACTTACTTGGTACAGACAGTGGAGCCGGGAGAGCTATTGAGTGCAAACTGATGTCAGCTGAAAAGCACTGAGTGCACTATACCTAGTGACTACATCTTCACTAGTTTCAATGGGAGCTTAGATCCAAGGCCACATATAGAAACACACATTTAGACACCTAAAATTAGATTACTTCAGTATGCAGCTGAAGCACTGATATTTCAAACAAAATGTCTCCAGAACCTTCCTACAGTCAGGAGTTTGCAGAGTGGAGATTGCAGTGTAGTCAAAAAAAGGAATAAAGGAGAAGATTAAAGAAGATACAAGGGAAGATTAACTGAATATACTGGAAAATCAAACAGGAAAAGGAGGACCTGACGGAACACTTTACAATGAATGTAGTACTTTATGAACTCACATCTCAGAATACATGAAATAAGACAGAACAAAAGTTTAAAAAATATCTATTAGAAGAATGAGAAATAACCAAGGCAAAAAATATTAGACATGTTTTGTCCATATAAAGATATTGACTCTCTTTAACACATTTTAAATAGAAATCAAAGGCAGAGAAGTATGTTTTTCCTAAGACACACTACAATCAACATCACAACAGATATGAATTAATGCATTCCCTTTTTTTTTTCTTTCATTTGCTACTGCAGAAGAAGATAAAACAAGTCTAGTTTGCTTTTCAATCAAACTTTTACCAAATTCAATTTGTTCTGGGAATAGAATGTTTTAGAAGTCTAGTATTTATAACACTAACAAAGTAGGCATAACAGTAATGTGAGCTGCTCTGGCAAAAAAGCAGCATGATAAAGTAAGTTTTTCCAATAACAGCTTCTTGTGTCATCCCTGCCTGCTTCTTTAATGGCTCAGTGAGACTGGGACCACAAAGACCTGGTCAGTCATCAGAATTAATGGAGGACAAGGTCGGTCAGTTCCCAGAGAAGGCTGAGGGAGCTCCGTTACGAGGTTAATTCTCATGGTCACTCTCAGAGCAGAGAGAGGCCAATCTAAAGAACAGAATTCTGGATTGCTGTGTTTTATTCTTGTCAGGAGAATGACCTTGTTTTGCACTACTTTGAAATTTTCATTGAGTTAGCACAACAAATTTGAAAGATAGTAGTGACTCTAGAAGACTGCCTCTGCCCTACTGCAAGAGGGCCTACAGAATCAAGGAGATGTGTCTGAACCCAGCTTTAGTTCAGCAGCTGTACTAGAAGAGCTGCAGCAGCAGGGCTTACAGGCAAGTTTTACTTGCCAATAGTACTTGAGCTATAAATTGTGCTATGTGTCAAAGCCAAGACATGAGCATTCTACATGCATTGCACTGAGGGCTTAAATCATTAATTATTTCTTCACTTTAGCAGAAGGCTATTTGCCATATCTCAATCCAATTTTTAGGCTAACCTACCAGTAAAAGGTAGAATGGTTAAGTCTTCAACAATATTTGCAAGAGCATTCATATACCCTGTTTATCAATCTGAGCTATAAAAAGAGCAGCTCCTACTTAAAATTATTTTGGAATGAGACAGCTCCAAATCAAGCTGCTACAACCACACTTTTTGACCACTTTCCCTCATCATCTTGTTTCAATACAAAATGGAATTATGTCTCCTCTGCAGTCATACTCTCACATGGCAGGCCAATACTAATATTGGTTTTAGTTTGAGTGCAGATACCTAGAAATAAAAAAACTTTATATTTTAAAGAAATTGTGTATATTGAAGGTCATTCCCAAAAAGAGGTGCTTTAGAGTTAAGCTACTCCTATAGACTCAGCTCTGACCCTCTGCACAGACATCCTTAACCAAGAATTACTTAGCTGCAAATCACTGTAGCTTGCTCTGCCCCCATATTTTTAGTTGATTTGTCTTAGCTTCCCTCAATGCCTTTTATAAAGGCCCTCTAAATACTTCCAGTGGAGATGCTAAAATTAATATGTAGAGAAGGAAGTTAATCTAAGTATCCATATCCAGTTTCAGTGTTACATAATATCTTTAGTCTTCTACATAGAAGGAATGGAGATGACAACTGAAAAAATTACCATTTAGGGTGAGGTTGTTTTGAGGGGTTTTTTAGATTTTTTATAAATTAACTGATACATAAAACCTTACACCTGTTTTCAGAAGGCTACTCTGGAGAAAAACTGCAAATCATCATTAAAGATGAAAAGGAAAGCAAATAAACTTACACATGTTGCCATGCAGCATTTCAGTATTTAGAAATGAGAAACACATGAATGGAAACAAGGATGAAAAATTAGTTTCTTCTCGGGCTACATAAAGAAAAAGAGCACCCAGAGCAGCTTCTGTGGCTGGCTTGAGTAAGCTGTTTTTAATGGAAGCAGGAAAACCAAAGCACTAGATTTCCGTAATACACATTTGGGTTTACTTTTAAGGGGTCCATTACTCAGGCTATTAAGCTACCTAGAAGACTAGATAGGCTGTAGGAGAGAACTCTTGTTAATAGTATTTTTTTGCTTTTGCTATTTTGTTCCATTATTAGAGAGCTGTGTATATAAAGAAATGTTCTTTTATTCCTAAACTTTGCCCAGTGCTAATGTGGATATTGAGTAATTTAACAAACAAGATATGGTATGTCTAGAGGTGATGTCACCCTTTAAGTCTATAAATGTGACCACTACTGCAGTGCCAGGTATCTTTGTACATTATAAAATCACCACAGAATGACAGCACATACTTTCTCCACTTACCACAGTGGTTTAGCATTTGATAATAAGCTATGGTGGTCTTGTAAGGGAAGCATCTCCCAATGACCAATAGCAACTAACAAAGTCCCATTCTCAGGGGTCTGTGGCAACTCGTACAGAATTTAAGATAGCTCTTTAACCACTTCCAATATTAAAATAAAACTCGACACCAAAGCACAAGATGATATTTGAACAAGATAAATGCAGGGGGGTTTGCTTCAAATGTACTTAAATAGCAGTTACTTTCAGATTTTAAGATGCTCAGTCTGGCTGCTGTAACACTATCTGTAAAGAATCAAAACCATACCAAGCCTGACAGCAGAAAAGAGTAGAAAATATATTATAAGCTGCCCTGCAGAAAACTTGGGGATACTGGTGGATGAAAAACTAGACACAAGCTGGCAATGTCTTGCAGCCCAGACAGCCAACTGTATCTTGGGCTGCATCAAAGGCAGCACGTCCAGCAGGGCAAGGGAGGTGATTCTCCTCCCACCTGGAGTCCCGGCTTCCTCAGCACAAGACAGACATATTCTTGAAGAAGGTCCAGAGAAGGACCAAAAAAATGGTCAGAAGGTTGAAGCATTTTTCCTGTAAAGACAGGCTGAAAGAGTTGGGATTGTTCAGCCTAAAGAAGAGAAAATGCCGGGGATACCTTATTGCAGCCTTTGATTATATAAAGGGGTTTATTAAACAGATGAAGACTTTTTATCAGGGTGTATTGTTACAGGTCAAGAGGCAGCATTTTAAATTGAAAGAGAGGAGGTTTAGATTGAATATAAGAAAGAAATTTTCATGAGGGTGGTGAGGCACTTTCATAGGTTTCCAAGCGAAGTCGTGGATGCCCCATCCCTCAAAGTGTTCCAGGTCAGACAGGATGGGGCTCTCAGCAACCTGGTGTAGTGGAAGGTGTCCCTCCCCATGACAGAGAGGTTAGAAGTAGATGACCATTGAAGGTCTCTTCCAACCCAAACCATTCTGTGATTCTGTAACAGTTTTATTCACAAAATATTTTGGGTAATGGAGAGGTTTGGTTTTGGAAAGCTCATGCTGATCTTAGAATAAACTAAAGTTTGTGTTTCACTACTGTAGTCTCAGAATTCATGTATCTTCTTTTCCTCTTGAATTCCTTGAAAACATTTTTCAGAAGAATTTTATTTCTTATTCCAAGGAGAAAAAATGAGGTTAAGCTTGCTTAACTTTTATCCCAGAGCCTAACCTTAATACCGATACTTCATTTAATTTCAATGCATGAAGCATTTATGACTCATTCTAATTTACATAAGTCTTCTTATTCTATTATGAAAATGGCAATTTTCCTTTGCAGAGACATATAGAACGTGGTCTCTCTTATTGTGTCAAGTAACATTTAATAGCCTTTAGCTGTAACTTGGGACTGTTACAAAATGTCCTCAAGATGAGTCATCTTCATTCATTAATTCTGCAATAGGAAGAATTCATGAATGAGGGATCTGCAGTAATTCACTTCTTCAAAGAGAACCCATTCATACATTTCAAACCTGGTTTTCTGAATCACTGTAATGTAGCTGATTATTTCATATTAACAGAAGAAAATTTTGGCTTAAGGAAAGTTTCCACAGAAGTCTGTGTATTTCTAGTATATGAGAAAATTTTCATATATTTAAAAGACCTATTTTGAAAATAAAACATTTTGGTCTAACACATGGTTACACAGACAGATATGTTCCTATCTATCTAGCAAGGAATGCATGGTGGTTTTGTAAAGTTAGACTAAAAAATGGTTTAAATTGAAGCTGCATCGAGGGGGAGCACAAGTTGTCACTATTAGAAAAACCCCTAGGCAAGCAAAGAAAATATTTTGTAATATCCAAAAAATGTGGCCATTGGCACACAGGAAGTGCTCAAAGCTGTATTTAAGTCAAAATACAGACAACAGAAACCCAACTATGATCCAAGACTGCTAACTACAGAAATATAGAGTAACCATGCTTCTTATTCAACAGAAATAAATAATAAAATACATGCTATTTTAATTCATTAAAAGGTCACCAAAAGAAAGGAATGGAATTCACCAAGGATCAAGGGTCCCTTAACCATCACTGCTCTCCTGCCATCCTTAGGAGATTTCAAATCAGGAATTATTCTTAAGAGTCTTTTCACTCAATATTATTCACTCAATATTCCATTTCCATGGAAGAGGACCACAGTAAGAAGCTGCTTCTCACTTAATGTAGTTCCAAACCAGTCAAAGCTTTACAGACCACCTGTGAGAGCAGACATGTGGTGAGTCAGTACAAAGACCTGCGTGTAAATGCAGAATTTTCTTCAGAAGTGTAGTTCACAGAAAATGCATTGCGTGCTTCTCCATTAACTAGTGCTTTAAGTTTTCATTACTCAAATTACTCAAGGACAGCTCGAAACAGCCACTTTATCCATACCTCTCCTTTCTCCTGAAGAGACACTAACTCTCATAATTTTCAGGTTGAGAAATTTTACCCTATGTACAGTGTTGCCAAAGTAAGGACAGTTCTCTTTAAAAATAGAATAGATGACAAGAACAGCACAAAGATTGACAGAGCATCTGAATGTTTCGAACAGGCAAATATTTGATGCAAAAAACCACAATTAACATTATGGTTAGATTTATTAACAATCCACATTGACTTCAGCAGACAGAACAATATCAAGGTGAATTGACCACCAAGAAAGCACAAGAGACACTTAGAATTATCCAAGGAAACACGACCTACTGAATCATTCAAACTAATGCATTTGGCTATCTGCACTGCTATCTGGGATCAATAAGCAGCTCACTACTTCTCAACTTCCACTCTTTCATTTTAGTACTGTATGTACATAATTTCAATTTTTTTCTATCATACATCACTGAAAAAAACTGCATATGTGTTCTTTGCAGAGACTTTTAAGTCAGAGAATTTAAGAGACTTTTAAGTCAGTCATCTTCATGCTTGCTTTCTAAAAATAAACATCTTTGTACATTTATCCAAACCATTCTCATTATATATTTCCGCATCTATAACTATGATTTCACCTGAGTGCATACAGTGAAGAAAAAAATCAAAGAACTGATGTAAGCTTGCTTTCTTTCTTACTTTCAAGACAATGCAATAGACTCCTGCAGCTGTAATCCATTTTGCAGACTGAGAATACATTTTGTAGACAAGTCAAGGGCAAACTATGCTTGAGAAATTGCGGCAGAACAAAAAAAGACCAATACCAAATTACTCTCTATAGTTTACACCATTAAAATAGTTCATTTTATACAAATCTCTGCACAGAAAACCAAACAGTAGACACTTCTCATGAGCTGCAATACATATAATGAAAAAGGAACAGCATCAATTACTAAGGGAATTTCTTCTTTAAGGCAGACAGAGCCAACAACCCAAAAGGTAGAAAGAAATGTCTCAGAAGTGGCAAGAACAGACCAGAAAAGCAACCTTCAAAAGATCAGGTGCAACTCAGGTTCTGTATGAAGATTACTGAATTCACAGATATGAAAAAAACTTTATGTCCCCTATTTTACTACCAACTATAATCCACAATTTCATCTCCAGGAAGGGGGAAAGACAAGAAGAATATCTATGTGACAGGAGGTTTGCAAAAGCTGTGGTAGTGATTTGGAATGTAGTTTTCCAAATTGCAGTGCCATTTTTCAGGGAAGTTGTAAAGACTGTACCTCAGCTTACACTTAGTCAGTCCCAGAAACAATCATGTACTAACTTGCTCATGCTCACTTTCATATATAAAGGATGAAGAAATCCACAGCTGAATCAAATCACAATAGCAAGCTGCCTACTCCAAAAGCAAGAGGCACCAGGCAAAGATAAAAGCTGTACCATGGAAGGTCAGAACAATATCTGTAAGGATATGATGTTAATATTTTTGCAGTTCATTAAACAATTTCTGCTTTGAGGACAATCATGCCAGGAAAGTGTCAATTCATTCTCCACCAGTAAGACCATTTGGTAAATCAAAAAACAGAACCAAACATGCAACACATGCCACTTCCCTCAGTATTTTGTGCAATAGAAGCAAAATATATATTATCTGGTCTTTAACTTGAATTGCAAGACAAAAATAATTTTATTTCCATCAGTACTGTCAAGTAATTTTTACATATCATGTTTCAAATAAGCTGTATAGAATGGTGAGCATTTGCAGCTCAAAGGATGCAAGAACACCATGCAATCAGCAAAAAGTCTTGAAATATGGTGCTAACAGACACATAAACTTTAAGAACTGTCAATATAAACCTAATTGCCATCTAAGACCTCCTTTGAATCAGTTGTTTTGTAGCCAATGGACCTGTCTATGACACTGGGAACCAGACCTTTCAGCTCTTCTCAGACTGAAGAGGGAAAGGAGCTGGAAAATATTTGCTTCGAATTCCCAGAACAGTGTCTGTTGGAGCTGGGCCAACATCCAGAAAAAAAAAAAAAAAAGGTAGGATTCACTGGCCCAGATGATGACAAGCAAAATGTGACCCCATAGCTGAATCTGTGGATACTCTCTTACAACACAGTAAAATGGTATTCAATGCAGCAGCAATAGCTGATTGCTCGTTTCTCACAGTACCTTCTAGATACACTTAACTGGTAGCTCTGGTCATTTGGGATAGAAAACAACATCCAAACGGGATGCTATGCTTAGATGAAACATCTGTATGTTGAAGCTGCACTTGCTAGAACTCAGAAATAATGCCATTTGGCCCCTAGAGATAATGAGAAACTAAGTAGAATAAATGACAGGGAAACAACATCCACATGATAGCAAAGAATAAAAAAAACTAAACTCAAGCCATATTAACAGTTTGAGCTTTTAATTTGAGGTCTGTGAAATAAATGAGCTTAGTCAAAAGTTGCTACAACAGCCTTTCCATGCTTGCTTTGCAATCTGAAAATGTTCCTCCCTTCTCCTCTCACAAAATTTAATTTCATCTAATATAACCTAAGAAAAAGTACTTGGTTTATGGCAGTGAAATCTAAATCCCAATGATCCTTAGCACATAATCTTTTAGGTCTTTAAATAGCTCTTGTATTTAAAATAAATTCTGTCATTCTTTTACTTTCACTACAAATTGCCTTTTATTAATCCTGATTCAGACTCAGAAAATATAAAAATAAATTTATCAACTTTACCTGTAATGCACTGAAACTGTCCATCTTCTCTTCTTATTGTAAATGCTTCCCCTGGATTAACTTGCACAAGAATAACCTTAAAAATAAAAGAGTGTTTACAACCATTACACAGGAATATGTTACAGAAGTCTGGTATGTGCAAAAACCGAAAGTTTTACTGGGAAAAAGACATTTTTTTTCTGGTTAGTAAATACATTATTTTTCACTTCAGACTTCTTGCTGTCTTCATCCCACAGAGAAAGAGATAAGAGCAAGAACAAGCACAGATATTTTTAAACGAACAATTTTCAAAGAATGAAGGAAAGAATAACAACTAAGTAAAACAGTACCTGTACAAATTTTATTTTCTCAATTGCTTGGTATAATTAAAAAGCTATTTGTACAGCTTAAATTATTTCAACAAATTGCATTAACTTCAATATTAATCAAACCATTACATCAGCTTCCAGAAGGAAGCCTAGAGTTCCCAGTGCTTGACATCAACCACTTGACAGTTTTCAACACAAGGAAAATACTGTTTCATGTCCCTCTTTACATGACCCAAGCATATTTATACATTCATTAATGATAAAAAAATATTAGAAGTCATGACAAAGTAAGTGCACCAGTTGTCCAGCATGAAACAGTATGTGTAATTTTATTTAATGGTTATCCTAATTTTGTAAACCCAAGTAATGCAGAAATGATAGCAAAGCACACAGCAGCCAAAATAAACAGAGAAAGTCTGTACCAAAGCAGAAGCCTTGTTACCATTTTAGATTTCTGTACTTTTATTTGAAACCTGCCCTTCTGTGAGGAAAAGAAGTTTGTAAACATGAAAAACCTAGCTAAAATTATAAACAAATGAGTAAAAAACTTTAAAAAGTGGAAAAACAGGTACATTTTATAAGTTCCTTTCTGGACAGAACTTTCTTCAGTCTTGCTTGCACATGTCTAAAAAGAGCCTATGTCCTCCTCCCTCTACAAATCAGAAGGAAAGAAATCCTTATAACTCTTGAGCATTACGGCCAAAAATTTACTTTGTTAAATTGCTAAAAGAAAATAAAATCTTTCATGTTTACAAAAACACAATCAACCAACCAAAATCCCCAGAACTAGAAACTTGAGTGTCACTCATTTTAGGAATACCAGAGACAAAGGAAAGGATAAGAAAATGGCAGAAATCATATGAATTCCTCCCTTTCTGGTGGAGCAATTTCAAAAATTAAAGAAAAGATGTCAAGTTCTAACACTAACATATTGATGAGATATGATAGACATTCACATTTTCAAGCTTGGGCTGTGTGATTAAACACTGATTATCTCAGGTTTGAGCAAGCACTTTAAAAATACTATCTTGTTTCACATGTTTTTTCTAGAAGCTCTGGCTGTTTGAGAAAAAACCATGAACTGTATCAATATTTACATTTTTATCAAGGTATTACATCTTCCAGATCTTCTGAAGTGTGGCTCAATGTAAAATTCAATTAGTATTCATAACATAATCTAAACAAGATTATTTTAGTAATGAATTTCAAAGAAGACTTAAAGGTCTTCAGAAAATACTGTATTGCCAGAGTTTATTTTGAAGTGTTTTAAGGTAGCATTTTAACAACTGGCTATCATCCCCTTCAGAATGTGATGAAGGAGAGAAATATGAATAGGTGAGGTTTTACAATTTCTTTTTTGGACTCGCAAGCAGGCATAACTTTTTGAAGATATATTTCATTGATATATTCTTCCCTTCGCTAAAATTGAAAATTTCAGCTTGAAGTTTAGACTGGAATAAAAGTACCTAAAAGCTTAATGGCACACAAGAATGTCTCTCCATCTGTTATGTGTGGGCTGGATAGCTACATTTGCCTGTCTCTTTCGGCTGATTTAGGTGCCCAAACTCCTGGGAGGAGCCACTCTGGCTACAGCTGACATGTCAATCTGTACCATTCTCAGCTCAATATTCCTAGTCGCCATTATATGAACTGTGAGAAGCAGAAAAGCTTTAGGGTGATGGCTGGCCTGTGATTCCTGCTTTTAAAGTAACAGGGAATGTGGGTTGACTGGTATTCCCAGTTGTCCCTGTTTACTCTGTGTGAGTGCCTGAGGTTGGTAATCTGGGTAATAATGCTGCTGTAGGAACTTGCTGGCTTTCCTCCCCCAGACCTCTTGCTGCAGGCCATCCAAACCTGAGGTCCAGCTGGCAGAGCGGATTTGAGCATGGGAACACACACACTGGCCCAACTGCAGCAAGTGGGCCCTGTGCCTCCTGCTTTTGTGTTAAATCAGCTTCTCCTGTGTGAGCATCTTTGTTGCTCACTTCACAGCTGCTCTGAGAAGCTAAAGGCTCAGCATGGCAGTCATGGTGCAACAGTGAGACAGGCACTGCTCAGCAGCAGCAACAGGTCAACTGATGGAGTCCAGCACCATTCTGACACTCAGGATGCCATCAGATTTTCACATCTCTGATGACATCCGACTGCCAATCCAAAGGGTGGGGAGACTCACCAACTTCATGCAGTTGAATTAGATCTCAGTTCCCAGAAACAGGAAAAAGAATGTCTTTTGTCAATGGACAATTAGCCTACTTGATGCCTGACTGTATTTCATTGACTCCCGCTTTCAGCCTTTCTTTTATGTAGTGCGCTCACATTTTTATTTTACAACTATTACGAGGTAGGCCGTGTATGCTGCCAAGTGTGCCAAAAGAGATTCTGAATCAGGGTTGAAATTTCAGAAGCTTTGAGAACTGCTGGCCCCAACAGTATTTGTGTTGTGGCAGTGAATGACCAAAAGGGGTTTCTGGACCAACCTTATCACAGTTGAACCCCATGGAGTGATCACAGCTTTGAGAAGGGCATTTCTGAATCTCTGCACCTCAGTAGATATGATTTGAAATAAGAAAAATTAAAGCTATGCACAGAGAGAGATTGGTACTTTTCTGGTCAGAAGAGATAGTACAAAAGACTGACAGTCACTCACAGGAATTCCCCCTTATCTAATGGAAGTCTGCAGTACATAATCAAGGATGCAAGAAAATTTCTCTAAAGGAAAACGTAACATGGATTTTACATAGCATCATGTTCTAGGTAAAAAAATAGAGAAAAATAAATCTATGGGTTGCTTATTTATAGGTATTTCATCTCATTTGAGGTGCCCTTGTGCAGGCTTGCACACCCCATCAGCCAACATGCTTCTTCATGCACCCTGACATCAGTACTTCTGAAAACCAGGGCCTGAGTCTTTCACACTGAATATTCTAGATCTTGACCTCCTTCTTATTCTGGGCAAAACATTCAAATTGGCTTGAACTAAGAGAAAAGCTTTGCAAAAATCTGATGGTTCAGCCTCTCTTCCTGTGCCTCAATCTTTTTGTGACAAATTCTGTTGCTTTACTCACAGCACCCGAAGTTCTGCTACCCAAAGGCTGACATGCATTCTACCCTTTGCCTGCTCCTCTAAGGTAACTATGATACTCAGAAAAAAACCTCATATATGATGAGTCAGTCTCAGTGGGAGGCACCTTTAGCACAGGCACTTTTCAAGAGCTGTTTCTCTTACTAAAACAAAACACTAATTGAGAACTTCATGATCTTAACAAAATAATGTGAACTTAGGATACTGAAGCCTTGATACAAGTTCTAGAATCATACAAGCACTTTGAAAGCACAACCAACTACAATGGAACCTAATAAAATTTAAAAGTGTAATTTCTGAATGCTATCAGAATTTTGACTTAATGTATTTTTGTCTCAAAACATGCTAAGGCATTGCCATTAAGAAACAGGAGTATTAGGTCAACTAGCTCTATGTCATTTCCACTGTGACTACAAGTTGTTTCTTTTAAACAGTTGTTTAATGATGATCCACATGACCTCAACACAGTTCCTGATGAAAAACAATACAAAATCTCTTTCCAGAGATTAGCATACAAGTTGACAATACAAGACTGCAGATACACACTTATGTTAAAAGCAGTTCTTGCATAAATAAAAAAGTGGCCACTGAGTGGCTGAAGTTTATAATACCTGAAACATCAGTTGTCAAAACTGTTGGCTATAGAAGTGAAATTTCACATTTTTCAATGGTACTTAATTTATTCTATATAGGCTACTTTAGAAAATAAATCCAAACCAAATGAGCAACATAGTAAGCTTTGTAGTAGTCTAATTTAATTGCCTGGATTGGCACAGACCTCCTAACGAAAAGCCTTCTAACAAAACTAATAATGCCATGTATTAGAAAGCTCAGTGTATATTTCCTGAAACTGCTGTTTGAACTCAGGCAGAAGCTGAAGCTAAGCAAGAACATAGGAAATGACCTGATGGTCTGGGTCAGCAGCCCATCTAGCCAAGCACTTTGACTCTAATATATCAACTGAGATGCTGTTTAAGGAGAGTGTGTGAGCCAGGCCACTTTCTGCAGTCCATCTCTCTTACTGTCCATATGTTTGCCTAAACTCTTTGAGTTCAGTTACAATTTGAATTGCCTCCACAAGGTCCTATGGCAATAAGTTCCTGAAATTTTCTTTTTAGACATTTTAAAACCATCTCCTACTAATTACATGTTCCATAGCTTCTCTGCTATGGGATTTGCAGAAAAACAGTTCTGAATAAATTTCATTCACCTCCTTCAATATTTTTTAAGTCTTGGCAATTTCCATCTCCTCGTACCCAGTCTGCAAACCAAGGGGTTTTAATAATCTTCATCCCTCCTGAGACAACTGCTACATTGCCTTGACCACACCAGTGATACCTAAAGCCACATCTACATTAGCAAATTAAGCAGTACTTGGGAACATTCCCAGATGCAGGAACAGCCACCTGCAATAATGAACATGCTATAGTAGTCCTGAGCATAACACAGGTCCATACAGAACTGAAAACTGTTCCTGAGATCACTCTTAACAGGCAGTTTACAAGAAAAGATTTACTAAAACTGACTTGTTTCACAACACATAGTCTCTCAGTCTCTATGAACACTCGGAGCACATATAAATTACTAATATGTAAACAATTACTGACAGTATCCTGAACAAGCACTACAATATTGTGCCTTTTTGAAGGACTAAATAAGGGACACACTCTAGAGTGGTTTTGAAAATCTATTCTTTACTTTAAATCAAAATTTGAGCTCGGCAGATGGGCAAATAAATTTTTAGAATACAATAATTCCCCCATTAAAGAATTGCAATTTGAATATAATTTTATTGCAACTCAAGTAGTATAATCCCATCCTACAGAGATATGTAACACTGACTTGCACATACTACCATTAACAGATAAACTTATTTTTAAATTATTGTATCTTAAGATCTCATATAGGATTTATTATTACATCAGTGTGAGCCGGATGGGAAGTATTTAGATCTTGCATCTAAAGAATCAATGGAAGTACGAATGTTCAAAGAGAAGAATGCTCAATGTTACTTATTTTTATTCAGTAAAACTTCACTATGTGCAAGAGAAAGACTGAAGCAGGAAAGGAGTTTAATGTTTTTTTCAAGTATTCAGCTTGTTTCTAACATGAAATAAATGAATTTGATAAAAATGGCTAGAGTCATAAAGAAACCCCTGTAAGAATGCAAGTAACAGAAGGTGGAAGAGAAAGCTGTGTAAGGCAGAGCTGCAGCCACCTTGACTCAGCAGGCTGCTCCAAAGAAAGGAAAAACTTAAGGCCAAATGTTAACATTTACCTCCATAAAGGTCCACAAGTAATTTTTATCAGCAAGAAGCAGAGGCTGCAGAAGCCAAAATAAGATCCTTTGAGGTATTTCTTTACGCCAGTATGGTCATGGCAGTATCTTTCAAAAGCAAAACAGCAGCAATACAAAATATAGCTGATTTGTATCTTTGTCATTAGGTATACAGAATACTTTCATAAGCAAACTAAGATTTTGCTCATGCCAGATGAATACACAGTTAACTTCTTTCTTCATTGGAGCACAGTGAGGGCAGAATGGAATTTAAAATACAGAGCTAGCTAATATTGTTTTGGATATGTTTGTTTGCACACTAATTAAGGCCAAAAAGCCCATTAACTCCACTGAAATAACAATTAAAACCAACCCTTCATTCTGTAAGATACACACTTCTACAAGCTTCTCTACTTGAACATCCATCCTCCTAACAGAAGTAGTGATGTACCAGGAAACTGACCAGTTTCAAAATAATTTCAGCTACCTGACAGAAAAGAAATGCAGCATTAGACTTGCGGCACCATCACTTATGTGTATTTACTTTGCAACATTTAGGAAAAAGCTTCCCTGGTACTTTCAGTGGAAAAAAATGTGACTAACTATAAATAGCCTTGCACAATTAATAACTGGTCTCTGTAAAGTGGTTAGTAAGAAAGATGGAAACATAAACCTATGGACATCATTGTGAAATACTAATATCAAAATTGGATTCATCCTGAAAAGGACCCTAGATGAGGTGAAAGACTTGCAGAGTAGGAAAACAAAAACAGATTAGGACTAATCCCTAAGCATTAACATCTTCACTGTTTTAAGGCAACATCTTTCCATAGCAGAAACTGTAAATACAATTAGAAGTCCAAACTATTTCAGTCCCCGTGGAGGGAAAAAAAAAAATCTGATAAGTAAATAATGAAATAAATCAATGAGCTCTAAAAGCTAACTTCAAAAGATCTCACAGCAAGTTTGACACATTTCTCTTTTGCTCACCATTATACATGTGCAAAAGCAGGTCTCAAAATTTAAAAGGCTAAAGAGCAAAGCTTCCTCCCCAAATAAACACAAACCATACAGCCAATCAAAAACTAGTACCTCAAAATTATTTTGCCATTTCTATCAATTACATACATGCAGTGGGCCTATAAGGCAAAAGAAATTTTTGATCTACATATTCAAAATATTAACAATACTCTTAATATAATAAATTCTAAAAATTTGAATTTAGTCCAAAGTAAAAAAAAAAAAAAAAAAAAACAAAAAAAAAACAAAACCCACAACAAAACAACTCAATACCCAAACAAGAAATGATTGTATTTAGAAGTATGCTACATACTCTTTCATACAGTCACAAAACAAAAAAAATCCAGAATTAAGACATTTGTTAACCTTCACACTGCTCTATAAAGTTATGAGGATTTTCCTAACTTGGAGAATTTTTTGCAGGTCAGATTTGAGTAAGGTTTATGGAAGAGAGTTTAACTTACCCTTACTAAATCATTATGATCTTAAATATTACACATTTTAGAGCCAATGTTCAAATAATACCTGTATTTCTAACAGGAGAGGACTGACGGAAACAGTGTCTGATTCTTCTAAGCCAGCACAAACATCAAGAGAATCAAGTGAGATACAATAAAACTTTGTTTACTAGTTTGGTATTTAGAGCCAAATTTTCCAATCCTTTCTAGCACATAACAAACTGTGTTGTCCAAATAAATGCCTTTATACCTAAAAGCTTCCCTGTCTGTAAAAGAAGTTATTAGCTACTGAGTGTAAAAACATAATTTAAAAAATTTCAATTTTTTCCTAATAATTATAGGTTTACTCCAAAACAGGTAAGTGTTAGCTGAAAAACTGAAACTATAATTTTAGAGTTACAAGGATATGGGAGTAAAATTTTTGTATTTGAAATAAAGAAAAATAAATAATCTAATATGTTCTGTCTCCAGAATAACTTGGCCCTCAAATCCTTCAGTACCAAGGACTATCAGCCTCCTGAAGGGGAAAAGAAAAAGGTTAAATGTTTTAATCCTGACTGAGACAAAAGAAACCAAAATACATTGAACATTTGTGTCATGTGTAAAGTTGTGGGATAAGCCCACATGAGAACTGGCACTCTGTTCTCTCCATAGGTTAGCATTATCTACAGCCACAAAGGCAAGAAAACCAAAGGAACCAGACTGAATTTCAGTGTAAAAGGGCATTTTGAATGCTTCTCTCTCCCCAGCCACCCACCACCTCACTCCGAAGGGAAAAGGAACTGAAAGGGTTACTTTGTATCTTCCACTAAAAGAAGACAGACATGCATTGTGAATTTACATATTTTTCCAGAATGAGTGAAATCTGTGACAAATTTTCCAACCAAGCTAAAAGCCTCTGAACAGATATAACTTGCATGCTAATAGATCTACCACTAAATATATAATAACAAACAAACAAAGCAATCCTTTAGCAACAAAGCCAATTCCTAGCCTGGCATACACATTAAAATACCAAAAAATGCAGGAAGTAAGATGTGAAGGAAAAAGTGGAGGGGGGAGGGAAGCTAGAACATGGTACAATTATTTTAGCCATTGTTAATATTAAATATATAACATGAAGAAGTAAGAGTATGTTACATTACAAACTGTGGTTAAAGCACACTTAAATGTAACTACAGAGTAAGAGACTAAGTTGCTCCTGTACAACAAGGAAGATTACAAGTTGGAGCAAAATAATATTACTAAAAAGCAGAATTCTGTTTTTCCCTCACTCTGGAGTGGTTTTGTGGAATATGTGTGTTTTTTGGGGTTATGGGGAGTTTTGGGGTTTTTTTCCTACAAATAAACTTCCTAAAAGCAAGAAGGGAAAGTGTTTCAAAATATTTGCTTGGACATTTAAAACCATAATTTAAAGATAACAGAATCACAAACCACTTCTATACTAGCAGAAACAATATTATTTTCTGAGATGTTTTATTACAAAAGAGAAGAGCGTTCCAGGCTTGTTTTTTTTTTTTTTTTAATTATTAATCTTAGAACATCTATATTTAGCATTATATGGTTATAGGTGCTGAGTCAGTAGCAAAAGATTGTCATCAATCACAAATAATGGAAAGAATTCACCAAAATCGTATTTCTAAATGCACTACTAATACAAATCAACATGAAAAAAAACCAAGACAGCAGTGGTTTGTCTAAAAATACTGCAATTAAAATTAGCTCAGCAGTACTCATGAGAAGATTTTTACCCAAAAGGACAAAGGTAGAAAAATTTTTGAATATTTTTCAAATTTAGGAAAACATCGTAGCTAATACTCTTGGTCATTCTGACTTCAAAAAATTTTAAAACACTGAACTTGTTAAGAGGGTGGTACAGCCAAGCTCTTTGTAAGATGTACACTGTATCTTTAACAATCTGTCTGCAGCAAAATTATAAAAGGATGTATTTCTAGAGAAGACACAACTTCCAGGCAGAGCCACGTTTATGCTCTGTCATTAGGGCACGTATTCAGAACAATTACATTTTTCTCCACTAATAGTTGCAATCAAGATGTTAATTAGTGACATGCTTTATCTCATAACCCATTTCAAAAGCCTTAGCACTTTGACTTACTGTTGCTCGCATCCTTTTATTTCTCTCATTCAACTGGTGCTACCACAGTGACAAAGGATGAAGGAAGATTCAACAGGCACCACTCCGGCTGCTCCAGTCTGTTCCATTCACTCAATACTGAGGTAATCTTCGGTGATGTGTGGAACACTGCCCCCCCTCCTGTGAACAGGGCACCTAAACCTGAATGCCACACCAGAGGATCTCCCTTCACCTTCCTCTGTAGCTGTGCATCCACAAAGCATGTGGAGGCAGGATGTGAAAGGTAGGATCAATTAACAATATAGTCAGCAATACCTACCTCAAGCCTTCCTTCCTATCAAATTAGCCAACGTACAGTGAGCTTCCTGCTGTACATGAATGTATCATGTCACCATAGCAACTAAATCAACAAATAGCTGCTGCAGCATCTGCTTCTGGATCATCTAACGTCAGTCAACAGAAGGTTCGGGTTTAAGAGAACAAAGCTTCCAAATATATGCCGTTTTATAACTGCATTTTTAATTTAGCCTCCCGATTCCCAGATAGGCTATACTAACTCAGGATGAACCAACTTCTGACTTTATAATCTGTGATACAGTTTATGACTTCATTTCTCAAGTAAGCCAGGAAGAAGGGGGGAAAAATACTCTGTAAAAGAATAAAACGAAACAGCAAAGAAATAATCAACCGGATTCGAATGCACTCTCTCAAACACTGTGCTATTTTATACCATGCATTTACTAAGAGACATGTAAAGAAAGAAATATGTTTCTGAACTTTGCTTTATAATTTACATATGTCTCCCCTAAATAATACTACAGACAGAAATATCTTTTATTAAATATTAATATTAAAGACATTTCAGACAGCTGACAAAGATGGTTTCCCTCTATTAGTCTCCCCTTCAGAGCTAAACTGAAAACATCCAGTATTGTCTTCTGGCAACCTCACATCTGCGGTTTTTAATTCCAACAACAGCAGGGGACCACTGGCACACCCTCACCTGAAGAAGTTACACAGAGCAAAACACATATCCCTCTCTTCTTGTGAGAAATTACTTCAAATACCACTTATGCACTACTGGTTTAAGTCCTGACCCATAGGCAGACAAGATATAGAAAACTGCTTTGAAATTGTCTTGGTATTCAGAATGCAACACCATGAGATTACAGATTAAATGTTGCCTAAGGTATAAAAAATTCTAACATTACAAACATGTCTTCAAAGGTAATAAGTAAGTGTACAAAGACACAGACACTTATGTAAAAGCACTCAAAGCTACAGATATTTACAATAAAAAAGGGACTTTTCTTTCTTTTAACGTCAAGTGATTCTGTGAAGTCATATTCCTAACATTTGATCAGCATAAAATTATTTACCAAGTACAAAAATTTTCTAGGCAAAAAATATCGGTTATTCATATCCAGTATAATTTTATTATTAAAAAAACCTACTTTTAGTTTTCAAAGCAGATGTTTTTCCACCCATCTTTTGTTACAAGTCTTCTGTTACAAGGAAAATCATTACATCTAGGTTGGCTCCACAGAGTGTGGTCCAGTGAGCAAGGAAAACTAGACGCACACTCAAATACTAAAACTGCTGTGGCTCCCATACTGGTTTACTGTGATTTGTGCCTTTGTCACCTCACCTATGCCAAAGTTCCCATTTGTAGGGCTAGTCCAACAGTATTTTAAGTTCCTACATGCTACTGGATCAAAGAATACTGCAAGACTTGAGTGTTTTTATTCATTAGTAGCACAGAAATTGCCAGATGGAATCACATCTGTGGTCGAGCTAAGGTGATGTCAGTTACAAACACAGCACAAGTTGTTTTTCCACAGACTGTATGTTCAAAATCTGTTGCTTATATCATAACAAGGCTAATGAGGCCATGAACTACTCTTTTCCTTAATCAAGCCCACTATCACTTAAAAAACACATTAAATGGAAAAATGCAAAAGATCTATGTAACAGGCATTACAGAGAGTACATAATTATTAAATAGGAATACCTGACATCAGTAATAAAAGCTAAATTAAAACAGTACCTTAAATTGTTTTAAATTGCCAAAGGCTTATGAAATACGTGGTCATGAAGTGTTACTTCCAAGTACTTCTTTCTTAAAGTCATTTTTCAAAAGACCTTTCTGCCTCCCATATTCTTTTAAATTTAATAAAAGCTTCCGCTCTCCACATGTACATTGGCTACCAACCAATACAGAGTTTTGAAAACTTTAGATTAAACTTTGTCCCACACCAATTCATAGCAGACTCTGCACACAACATTTCTGTGTTATCTATAAGGAAATGTTAGAATTTTCTTTTTTTCCTTAAATGATCTTCCGGTTGTAGTAGCAATGACAGAGAAAAACAGGCTTCTCACCATTATTTATAGAAGTGTCCTACAGACTGATCTTTGTCCAAGTAATGTGATGCAACACTCCTAAACACCAAAGTTCTAAATCTTCTATTTTCCACTGTATTTTTTTGAGCAAATTCCAGTTTACAGGTTTCCCATGACTATACAATTCTCTACCCTAGCATCTGCTAGTACTGCCTATAAGGATCGAACTGCTCTAGATATGGAGTTTAAAACTTTCTTCATGAAAAAGAGTAAAGATATGGCATTAATAAATCTTGGGTTTCAGGATGAAGAAGGAAATCCATAGAGAATTAATTGTTGCATAATATCTTGCAATAGCAATTTACATGCTTGGGATTTTGAAAAAAAAACAAGTACAATCCAAAATATTTCAGCTTACAGACAGTAGCTGTATATTTGGAAAAAAAGTGAGTGAAAGAAGCCATCTTTTCAGTGACATGCTTCTAAGGCCTGTATTTTTAGAGGACTGACCAAGCAACTCTGCATCATTTTTCTAAAAGGCAGCTGGACAGATACTAAAATTATCAGTAAACATTTAATCTTTAACCACTGCTACGACATACTGTCAGCACCACTGATTGCACTAAGACAACAGAATATCCCTAGAAGCAGCTGGAAATGGGGAGATTGGAAAGATGCTGAGACTGTTCATTGGCACTGGCATTCAAAAACTACAGATGTCAATAAACTTTCATTGCTCTTTGTAGAAAGGTAGGCTGAAAGATCCAAGAATCAATGATTCCTTTTTTTCCTAGAAAATGAATTTATTTATGAAAAGTTTTTAAAATTCTTACTGTACTTGTGCTTTTCCCCCTTCTTTTCACATAGAAGATGATCAGTTGAAAAAGCTGACCACTGAAAAGGGGAGACAAAGATGATTTCTAGCATTGTTTTGTAAAAATACGAAGTTTTTTGAGACAAACCAGTAAAAGACAGATGTTGAAATCTGCATTGAATGTCAATGATAAACATTCAAGACTTGTTAGTGTCCACACATAACAGTGCCAATCAGTGTACATTCCACAAATGACTGTCCTTTCTTTAGTATTAAGAAATAATTACAATTTTGATCTACTTGCTTTTTCTTTGTCTCTTCTCTTTTGCATTCTCAGTTCTCACAGCTTCCTAAGCCAAGTGTTATTTGCCTCATTTACAGCAAACCCAATGTCTCATCAGCATTGACATAGTCTGTGGTTAGCAGATAGTGCACAGAAAATTTGCTACTTAAAATAATACCACTATTCTATCTTTAAATCAGCAAAAGTATAAACATGAGGTTAACAGCAGTGTTTCAAAAAATCTGCATAATGCAACAGACAAACATTTGGGCTTCAAAGTTTTAACTAATCCATGTTTACAGGGAATTAGAAGGAAGCAGTGTTAGGGGCAGTCACTGAACTCTGGAACTTTCTGAGGCATCTGGTCATTGCCAGTGGTTAGATACATCAACCTCTAAAAATAAAATACTGTAATACTTCAATCAGATAATTCTCATTTCATGATTTGTTGTTTGAAGTCCTTAGGAATTCAGCTTCACGATGCTAAGCGGAAGAGGATGAGAAACAGAGCTCACACTGCACAGCAAATGGGTAGCAAGGGCTAACTAAGGTTTCAGCTAATACTTCACAGGGGTTAGTCCCCTCACAAGGCATCTTCCCTGATGCAAATATCTGCCTATTTGCAACAGTCCCAATGTATTATGGACTAGAAGAGAATTTTATATTTCCCAACATTGCTTCTGACAGCTCAGATTCCTGTTTGCTGATATAGTAAATTAAAAGCCCATAATATTTAAGACTGATGGATGTGTTTAACTTTTTTTACCCTAAATACAGTATAAAAGGAAGCACCAAAGGAAGAACAGTGTTTTCTAGTTATTAAAAATAGCATTTACTTAAAAAAAATCAAACATTAAGAATTTCAATTATGACTTCTAGAGAAGCCTTTTTTACCCTGAAAAAGTACCCTATATACCCAGTTTTGCGTAAATATGGGCATCACTGTATATCAAAACACTGTAACAATACAGACCTGAGCTGGAAGAGAAATTAAAAGTTATATCTCAATTAGATTAGATTGGAATGACTTAGTCAGTAATGGACTAAGGGCTTGGTGAAAGAAATCTCTACAACTCCAATCCTTTCCCATGTGTTTTATCCTCTACTTCAAAGTAAAGAGAGGGAGAAAAAACAAAGCCAACTGCCATTTTTTGCTATAGTATGTAAACTATAGTCTATCCGTTTCTGGAGAATGTCATTCTGGCTGTTCTATGAAGTGTATAATTCTGCAACATACAGCAGGCTTATAGACTTTACTCACTTATGGCAAAGTATCCATCTCTAGGGAATAGAATATGACAGACTATTTTAGTTGGAAGGGACCTATGATGATCCTCTAGTCCAGCTGCCTAACGGATTGAGGGCTGACCAAGTTGATGTTAAGGGCATTGTCCAAATGTCTCTTAAAATATTGACAAGGTTTGGGACTTTGGCCACAGCTCTAGAAAGCTTGTTCCAGCATTTGACCACCATCTCAGTAAAGAAATGCTTCCTAGGGAAAAAACAGGTTTCAGCTAGCAGAGGATGTATCTCAGATAACTTATTTGTCAGGTGTGTAATTCTCACGTATTTTAAGAGTGGATTTGAGGAAACATAGGTAAGCACTTGGGGTGACTGTGTAGGTCTTTGAGTCTGGAATTCAGGTCATGGCTTACTCAGCATTAAGCATCCCATGGCATAGAGGAAGAGAGAGATGGGGATATGCCTGGGTGTCGGACACTGTTCAGGCATAACTATACCCTTCCAAACGTATTGATTGACAAGCACAGAGACCCAGCAACCAGACCCATTTGCAACAGACTGCACAGAAAAACCAAGCTACCTCAATATTTATAGCTTGGCAATTTGCACCTTCTCACCTCATAAAAAAAGAGAGAGAGAACAAAAAAGTACAGATCATTAGTCACCTTCATACACCATGAAAGGCATCATCTTCTGGACATGCTTATTTCTCCCCATTGACTGTATTAGTAACCTACAGCGACTAACTGACTTCAAATTCAATTTTCATGTGTGATCCAATTCTCCCAAATGTCAGTTTCTGAAGAGATTAATTCAACAGAGGCTGAATGCCTCAAGTATCTTGGGAGGAATCCACTGTATTAGAGACCAAAATTAATCTAGGATTCATATCGTGCATATGCAAACAGACATTTTAGAGAGAAAGGACAATTACTGAAAAGTTTTAGGAGGATGCTTCATTCCACAAATTTTCATACCAAACAGAAACAGAAAAGGCTATGAACTACACAGCCTTCACTCTTGTTTCTACATTTATTTTCAAACAGAAAATATTAAAATAAACATATCTGAATGGTGGTATAAATTGTGCAATAAACCTGGTGCTGCTTTCTTCTCAACAAAAGCAGCATAGTATTCATATATTACTATACATCAAAGAATTTTGAATCCTCACTTTCTGCTGAGGATGATGGCTTCTTCTAAGAAATTTAAAGCAAGTTTTCAATGCACCTGCAATCAAGGATGCAGTTTAAATAAATTGGAAAAAATTCTGATCTCTAAGGTAAAAAAAAAAAATTACACTTAACTAAGAAACAACTTCACCCTTCCTAACTAAAAAACATGATTAAGTCAGATAGAGGAAGACTCTACTAACCCTGAGTCATCAAAACTCACGTATTTTTAGCTTTTCTTTGTGATTTTTTTTTTTTTAATCATAGCCAACAACCAGTTAAAAACTTCCAGGGAAAAGATTTTTCTGTCTACGGAATGTCTCATATAAGTTTGATTATGTATTTTACAGTGATGGTTGCTACACAAAAGTACTAATCAATTCTGGGGAAAAATACAGCTTGATAATGACGTTCCATAAGCTGGCACTGAAGCACTGCACGCCTGAGAGTTCCAATGGTTCCACTGAACACAATTCTGCTGCACTTCAGTGCTATGAAGTCACTGAAGAATGGAAGAGTAATTGTCAACTAAAACAAACTTCAATGAACCCCCAAAATGAGAAATTAGACATATCTGCAAATTCAATAGAGCCAAAGGGGAAGTACAAGAAAAAAAAAATAAAAGGCAAAAAGGACAGAAGCAGCCATGCACATACTCTTGTGTTCTGTGAAATCAAAGCACAGATAAAAGAAAGGAAAAGAGCACAATATGGAAAGTGATGCAAAGTGAGAACAGTTATAACACTATATGTTGTTAAACAACTTTTAACACGGATTTTTTTTTCTTGTTGAGGAAAAAGATCATGAAACATATTGCAGTTCTAGGTTTGATTTTAAGCAGTAAGGCAAAACCAAAGCAAGCTGGAACTTGATAATGTACCATATGGTTTTCAGAAGCAGAAGTGCCAGAATAAAAACCTAGGAAACTCATTTAGCAATCTAGTCTAGATTTATATTTCCCAACACCATCTTCACCATTATATTTTGCTGTAATGCCACATATGTAAACAATCTGAAAGCCAAAAAAAGGGATTACTTAATTTATTTTATAGCCCTCTATTACTCTGCTGACTGAAGGCATCCTCCTATGACAACAGGTTAATAATAACAACTTTAATATCAGAGGTTTAAATATTTAAAGAAGAAATTGGTTTTAGGAACACTAACTTGTAGATTTTATGTTAAATACCTATTAAACCCCCACACAATACACACATACACTACACATACATACACACAGAGTGGGATTTTTGGAAAACTCACCAAACATCTAAACTTCTCAATAAAATTTGGAGGATAAGCATCCAACCTCCCAAGCTAGAAGTGTTACTTTACCCCTATACTTTGCCAAGAAATAAAGTCAGTTAAAGACCAAACACTATGTCCCATTCCCCAGAGAAAAGGAAATGGTTAACAAGTACTGGGCTACTTTGAGAGTGCTATCTGTATTTTCTAGTAATAAAGGACACATAGGTCATACAGGAATGTCTCACTTTGCAACTGCTAGCTTTAGTGGGAAGGTACTGTGCGGGTCCAGAACTCCATGGCTGCTGCATTCTTGTGTCAGCAATTTACTGATTTGTTTTGAAATAGCACTGAGTGCTGTAGCAACTTTCCAAAACAATTTAACATCAGTGTGTTAAAGTAGTTTGAACTCTTGCCTCTTCTTTTCCTCTCCTTCCACCAAATCAGGACTCACATAGTCAAGCACATCCTTCCTGTCCAGCCTCAGCAATAATCAGTAAAGCATCACTGCACTAGTTACCCTTATGTGAAAAACCCTCAAGCACTTCTGTCCTCATACCATGTCTTCCCAGTTTCACTTGGTTTCTATCAACTCCTATAGATCTGCTCCAATCTCCATCTACAACCTTACTCACCATCAAGACATAAGAAGTACATTATCCCCTCATGCTGAACACAGTGATAGGAAGGTGTAAAAACAAGCAGTACTTCTGTGCTTAACAGAGGAGGAGGACCCAGCAGGCTCAGTCTTTGCCTTTTCTTTTCATTGGTTTTATCCTATGAAACTAACAGTAGCCCCTTTTCTGTGGGACAGAGAATCAGGCAATATCGCACAACAGCACCGAGTGACATACAAACATCCACACAGTTTAAGTTCTCCATGTTTTCTGACTGAACACTCACACATTCCTCTAACTTTGTGGATTGTTTTGTTTTAAAACATGGGGGAAAGTTACAGCTTTAACCTGATCAGACACTTGCACTGTTTGAAGCATATGACCTTTCATCTTAACATGTTCAAATATTTGTACTGCTATTTCACATTTACACTGCTAGCAGAACTTCAAGTATTCAAAATAGATTATCTTGAAGATATGAACTGTTCCAGAAAAGTACGGAATGATCTGTATCTGTCTAGTAACTCAGTTATGTAGTATAAACAATCTAAGTCACCATAATTACAAGAGTCAATTCTCATAAAATGTAAGAAGGGGTAAATTGATTTTAAAAATCCTTAGATGTTTTACAGTTGAATAAAAACTTTCAAGTTTAGTATAGATTTAGCTAGTCTAACATAGAAAATACCAACATAGAAGCAAAATAGTTCAATAAAGAATCTTCTACTGGTTTTCAAAAGCAAAGTACCTAAATAACCAATTTTCTACTGGCTTTCAATACCTTTTCAGTCAGGACTGACTAAAACTAATTAGTTCAGCTACAGACCAACTTTTATACTATGAATATAGAAGAAAATATCCTTTTCTTTACATGGACAAAACAGCTCTGAATTTTGATTGCAGAAACACAAATTTTGCCAGCTCTACAGGTTAAGTTACATTTTATGTAATCCAACACCAATGCTCTTATGAAAGGAACTGGAGAAGTACTTTTCCTACATCAAGGAAGTAACCACTACAAAATGTGTGTACTGTAGCTAAGTAAAAAGACTTCCAGAAAAATTAGTAACTCCATTATAAAGGCAAAAGTCTTCTTCCTTCTTATAGTTTCAAAGTTCAAGGGAAAACAAAGGAATACAATGAACTGTTATTCAAGTTTAAAATATTTTTTTTATAAAATATGAAAAAGACTCAACACTACAGTGTTTTGTACTTGAATACATCATACTTTCAAATGCAGTATCTACCCCTTTCATGAGTACCGTATAAAACAAACATACATTAAGACTGTTATAAATAAATAAGCAACCACCTGACATTACTGCGGCCTAAGTCTTAACTGGGCAACCTTGACACATAACACGGTCCCTGCAGTTCTGGACTTTCCATATTTCATATATACAGAGTATTTTCTACCTACTGATGGCTTTTAAATCACCAGATGCAAAAAAGGTTTCCAGTGAAGTTTCCTGCCAATGAACAAATGCACTTGCTGACTCTTCATGAATCTTGTATCAGATGCGAAGGACAGAGCACGGAAGTTGAAACTTTCATTCAACATTGTGAAACACGGAATAAGAGACAACATTGTGATGCATAACTGCCAGCTACCATGAAATGGAGAAATAAAAGAAAATTATTTTCCTAATTGATGACCACTGCCCAGTGAAAATTCTCTGTTTTAAAATACATGCGATTACTACCAGTCTCACTTTAGACAGTTGTCGTAATGAGCTGCATTTTGTTTTAAACGAAAAAGGACAACAACAGCATATATGTGGATTTTTCCATTAGAAGATTAACACAAACTCCCACAGATTAATTTCTTTGAAGAAATACTTTGCTTGTTTTCCAGTTTTAATCTTCCTTGGCAGGAGAAAAGAGACCACATTTTAAAGAAAACATATATCGAAAAAAACATTTAAAGTCACTTATGACTCAAAATCTTGCATGACAACAGTGCAAGCTTGACAGAACAACCTGACAGTCTTATCTTTATGGAGGTCAGAGCAAGTAACTCAGTCTCAACTATGTTTGACAGGTCATAGCAAACAGGGGAAGTTCCCAAGGACTAGAAGAAAGTAAATGTCAGTGCAATCTTCAAAAAGGGCAAGGAAGAGGATCCAAGGAGCTAGAAGCTGGTCAAGATCACCTTTAGCTCTGGGAAGATGAGTGGACAAAGACTTCTAGAAGCCGTTTCCAAATGCATTAAAGACCAAAAGGTGATTTGGGGTAGTCACTATGGATTCACAAAGGGTAAATCATGCCAGACAAACCTGGATGGCCTTCTACAGCGAAATTACTAGCTTGGTGAATGACGGGAGAGCACAGCTAATGTTTATCATGACTTCAGCAAGGCTTTTGACACTTTTGAATAACACAGAAACTGATGAAGCACAGACAGAGCACAGGCACCTAGGTAGACTGAAAACTGGACCAAATGCCAGTCTTGAAATGTTGTGATCAGCAGTGCAAAGTCTAGCAATCCACTGGTCAGCTACTGCAGTGGCTGAAACTGGGGCAGACAAGGACTACAATCTTCTTTAAAGATCTGGATGATGGGACAAAGCACATAATGAACAAGTGACACAAATCTGAGTGGAGCAGCTGATGCACTAGATGGTTGCACTGCCACTGAGAAGTACAAATTCAACAAGTGTCCAGGCAGACATTAACAGACAAAAGCAAGTCCCACCATTCAAGCTACCCAGTTGTAAGCAAGTATCTGTCTGGAGATCATAGTTATTAGCACATGTTGTGCCTCAGCTACTATGTTCTACCATAGGGAAAAGTTTATTCACCTTAATAAGATCATGCAGTAATCTAAATCTTGGTCTTCCAAACCAAGACACAATCATGGCTTGACAACTTGGCAGCTGTTTGGTCCCATTCTTCCATTAAGAAGTTCTTCCAACAACACAGGTTTTCTGCATCATACTTCTTACAAATCTTATCTCTGTACCAGTTCTGCCTTCACCTCAATCTCTAACACATGTGTATGCTTAAAGCTGCACAAATACATTCCAGAAGGATTACTATCTTTTACAATGTCAACATGTCAGTGATGTGTTGGAAGGGAAAAAAAAAAAACAAACGTATAATGAAGTTTCCTTACCTGTTGTGCTCCATCCCCACTAACAATAGGGGAAGTCAGAAGAGGGATTTCACTACTTATAATTGAAGTGGTATCCAGTAACGGTGGATGTTCTGCCATCATTGATGGTACACTAATTCACAAGATCACCTGCAAAGGAAAGTTACTCAGATGGTTAAACTATATCAGTATTTCTGAATAATTGTCCTTAAAACTTGCCTCACTTTAGAAATAACAACAACAAAAAAAGAAGATTATAAAATTAGACACCTTAAGAAAGTATGTTTCCACAACAACCAGCAATCACACAAGCCTGAAGACGAGTTTTCTTCAGCTAGCACAAGTCTTGGCTATATAGAGATGGTGGTTTACACCCCCTCTAGCGGCTGAACCTCAGAAGAAGATAGATCACTACCCTGGAGCTAACAAACCTGAATCTTTAAACTTTGTAACAAGCCAAGGTTTCAGCTGACTGGCACTACTGACAAAATGCCTACGGAGGAAAAAAGAAAAAAAAAAAAAAAGAAGAAAAGAAAAAAAGCATTTGCTTTAGAACATGTATGTATAGTGTTCTTGTTTATGTGACTGGTAAATAACCAAGATATACTAACAGGGACACTTAGTTTTTTTCCTTTTTTAATAATCAACCCACTTTTCCTATTATTATAATGGATAAATACTTTAGGGACAACTCGTTACTAGGAAATGTGCTAGTGAGGCACAAATAAATAAATAAATAAATAAATAAATAATAATATCTTCTGCACAATCTGATATGTCATCATTTTACAATTTATTAGATCCAGAAATAAAGCTGTGTCACTTTGATAACCAGGGGCCCTTTAATCAGCAGGTAAAACTTGGGGAGGAAGGGAAGAGATAATGCCCACACACACAATTGTAATCCTCATAACCATACTACAAAAAAGCCCTCACTAGCACACACTGTAAAGTTAAAAGAAACCTGTTAACAAGAAAAAAAGCCACAGAGGCAAGAGGCCCATGAAAGCAGGGATACACTTTAACTGAGGAATATCACATAACAAGGTTACAGAAAGCAGAATTCAGCCAAGCATTCCTTTCAATTATATTAACAAGTCACAAGGAACATGTTTTCTGATATTTTGCATCTTAGTGTTATATGAATAGTGGATAGAAGAATTAAGACCGAAAAAGCTGAAGCTTTTTCCAGCTTATTTCCAGCATTTTTCCATGCTGGAAATAAGTACTGCAAGTCTAAGAAGCTGCTTTTGAAATTGCATTTAATTTTGTTTAAAAAAAATCACTAAATTACATTGGTTTACTGTACTAGTCTTAACTCAATCTCAGCTAAACATAGTACACTTAGCTTTCGAAATAAAAAAAGAATTAGATCAACAAGAATTGAGAAACTGAAATTTCTTAACAAAACAGAAAGACAGATGGAAAGAATTCACTAGGGGTGAATGGTACATTCAGAATTCCCACAAGTTAATCACGTTTTGCATCTGAAAACAGTGCTTTACATCAACCACAGACATAAGGATTAGGCTGAGAAGAAACTTGAACACTATTTCTAAAGCAGAATCACCTCTCTTAGTCAGTACTTACAGTAGCCTGGTAAAAAAAAGTAAATACAATTTTAGAGTTATACAGCCTGACAGCCAGCAGTGTTACAGGTTTTTACAAGTTTTGCCTTGATATCATCTGGCTACTGAAACTCCCTACAAACACTTACAAACTTCTAGTTCAGGTATACTGTCTGCTCATAAACAGAGGTATTTACCAGTTATAGCATTAAGTTCAAATGAAAAAAATACCCGATAAAATGGAAGGAGTGATAAAGTCAGCTTAATGACACTAACTTCAGTACCAAGCTCTACAGATGTTTGGTTAACCAGTACAGCTTACTACTCAAAAGCATTATCTAAAACTTCATACCACCCAATGGGCTGTTTTCACTTGCTTGCCCCTCTTTGGTGGATGTTGTAGCTCGGCTGTGGGTTGAAATCTGTAATAGAGTGCCCTGAGTAGAAGAGGACTCACATATTAACAAAGCACTACAGGCCTCTTGTATAGAATTTTTTCCTACTATTCAGCCTAAACTTCTCCTGGTGCACCTTGAGGACACTTCCTCTTGTCCTATCACTTGTCACCTGGGAAAAGAAACTGACCCCAACCTGGCTCCACCCTCCTTTCAGGCAGTTGTAGAGAATGATACGGTCCCCCCTGAGCCTCCTTTTCTCCAGACTAAACACCCCCA
The DNA here is from genome assembly GCF_031753505.1 of Anomalospiza imberbis. Lineage (NCBI taxonomy): Eukaryota > Metazoa > Chordata > Aves > Passeriformes > Viduidae > Anomalospiza > Anomalospiza imberbis. The sequence continues at coordinate 84,596,911 of NC_089682.1, forward strand.
GCTCTCTCAGCTGCCCCTCACCAGACTTATGCTCCACACCCTTCCCCAGCTCCTTGCCCTTCTCTGGACATGTTCCAGCACCTCAGAGTACTTGCAGTGAGGGACCAAGAACTGGACACATGGTTGAGGTGTGGCCTCACCGGTGCCACGTACAGGGGGACAATCCTTGCCCAGGTCCTGCTGGCCACACTATTGCTGATACAGGCCAGGATGCCATTGGCCTTCTTGGCCACCTGGGCACAGCTGGCTCATGCTCAGCTGCTGTTGACCAGCACCCCCAGGTTCTCCTCCACAAGGCAACTTTCCATTCTCTGGCACAGCTGTTTAATGATTTGATTTGTATGAAATTAGGCTCCCACAGGAACCCAAGTGATTAGGTCGGTAGTCCACCTTCAGCACCCAGTCTTTAGTGCCTTAACTGGGACACAGCTAAATTACATGTCTGGATTCAAGCATTTGATTTATTCTGGAGACAGGACACACTGCTCATTGATAAACCCTGACAGGAGGTACTATGTAGAATGTTATTCCTGACACCCTCTACAAAAATAATAAAAGTGCTACCTGTCAGACTGTGTAATCAATCTAGGGGAAAAAAAAATGTTTCCTTGACAATACAATATTAGATTTCTCTGCAATGTCACTGAACTAGTCTCAATGACTAAAGGTTTCAACTTCACACCAATGTGGGTCTATACTACACGTTCATCAAAAGCCTTTCCCCCATCAGTAGTCGGGAGGCAGCAATCCATACAACTCAGTGCACATAATACAGTCACAAAGTAAGATGTGGTATGTTAACCCACTGTAGGTGCCCTTTGTTTTTTTGCTGTGAGGACAAAAAGATACCAATTTGAAAAGACAGAATGTGTGGTAGGAGAAGAAGTCAGCTAAACTGGACAAAAGGTTGGTGTCAAGATAAACAGAAGTGCTCAATAAACGTATCTTGGAAATAAATTATATCACATTCAATGCAAGGACCTCAAGTGTGTGCAGACAGAGCCTTTAGATCAGCAGATCCCAGTAGCTTGCATTCAAGACCTCTTGAAGACATTTACCTCGACCCTTGAAAAAGACTTGCAAATAACTTGGGTCCTAGGAAAGTCTCAGAGGTCTGGAAGAAAAGTAGAAGTTTCCATTAAATACTGTGTTGTAAAAGGGACAATCTAGTCCTGTTAGCAAACAATAATCTGAGGCCAAGACTGGATGTTATTTGTAAAGAACTAAAATACAATTAAGATTGACTGAAAAAACTTTGTCCACTTAACTTCATACAAACCTTCTGGTGATGGATATTGCTGGAAAAGGTACTAATAAGTGGACTGGAAAAACAACCTTAAAATCTTACTTGGCATTAGAGAGCATTTCTCTTCAATAACAAAACAGAACAGATGGATTAAAATTGAATGGACAGTCCTTAAACATTAACAGTAAATACAGAGTTGTCGAGCCATGTGAGTTTCCAATAGGAAGGGAAGGTATCAGTTCTCAGCTTCTCATTACAGAACATATTTTTAACTTGCATCTCAGAAAAAATAAAAAAAAGGAAGTCAAAAGGAAGTCAGCAAATGACAAGCAATGACAATGATAAGAGACTGAGCATTTCAGTCCACTGAAATGGCATGAATAGCTTAAAAAGTTAGGCATAGCAAAAAGTATTAATGCATAACGGAAAAGCTGCTCTTTCTAAAACTAAAAAGAATGAACTCAATCCTGTGAAGGGTTGATTTTGACAAGGACAGAATAATAAAAGTGGACAGTCAAACACAAGCTTGCCAAAAGGCTTTATCAGTTATATCAACAGGTCTACTTCCCTTAGCAACATGGAGGGGAGGATGTTTTTCCTGCCTCTGGCTGCAAATACCTACCATCTCTACTGGAATAACTTCACAAGCTTTGTCTCCAATTTTCTGACTTGAAATTGCTGCTAACTGCTCCAAGTGTGAGCAACAACTTCTTGAACATATTGTTCCATACTGAAAATACTGAAAGCGAAGTATGTACATACCGTAATTTCAGCCTTAATCCTCATAAAACTGCCCCAGATGATGTAACTGTCCTCCAACTCCATCTAGTTTCTGGATATACTCAGGACTTAATGAAGTATTGAAAAGGTCACAAGAAAACTTGCATTTAGACGACAGGTAAGGTTCAGCCTGTAGAACCACTACAAAAAAATCACTAGCCTATTGTCAGATTTCCTGCACCATTGAAAACTTTGATGCAGCAGCCTTCAGAAGGGGTAAAATAACATGAGGGATGAACCAAAGGATTTATTTAAGGCCTACTCACTGCACCATTCTTGTGGACATTAAAAGGGACCAGACAAGGAAGAGGACATGTTAGATGAATAGAGAGATAATTCTCAGTTGCTAAGCACAGAAGCAGCCGAGAAGTAATTTGCTACTGGTGGAGCATTAAATGCATGCTTATTTACAAATCTACACTGTTTTATGCATAGCAACAACTACTGCATGAATGACTATTTCATTTCTTATCTTGCTACTGCATATACTGAACTACTAGTAGACATTCAAAGTCAATTCAGGACTGCAAATTCAGTCTAATTTGAATTTGCCCCGAGTCTGTTCTACAATGCAAGGCAAGTACAGGGTGTCTTGAGATTACAACCAAATTGTCCAAGTTAATGCTTTGTACAAGACTTACATTGTAAACTACCTATTGCCCACCACCCCCACCTGAATTGCTATTTGAAAATACCTTGAAAGAGTTATCTGAAGCCTATCAAAGCTGAAACAAAGTAAGGATATCTAAATTTACTGGATGTGATTTGTTTAGACTCCAGGACTTATGCCTGAGGAACCTTTAAGGAATGAATTACACTAACAAGGCAAAAGACTAAATGATGTTAAAGCTCACTGTGTTCTACTCCATAGTTCAGTAAGCAAGGTTGCCTTCCTGAACTATAATGACAATTTAACTCAATCCTTAAATGCCTTCAGATTTGGTCCATTATTGTTTCTGTGGCATTACCCTCAAGTTGTAAAGCACAATACAACGATGCTTTTTACTCTGTCTCTTGTTCACTAAGGGTTAAGCAGTGTTGTAAGGCTGAGATCATTGGGCAGTGCGTTCAGTGCATTTCCTCTGCACATGCAAAGGATCAGCATTTCTCCAAGAGACTACAGCTGATCTTAAGGACAGTCTCTGAAAAACACATCAGCATTGTATCAGCTGGATCACCAAGGTAAAACAACATGAGTCAGCAGCACGTGTCCTGCAGCAATGAAGGTATATGAGGCTGTATTAGCAGAGAAGTACAGCCAATGGGCTGAGGAAGGTGATTATTCCCTGCTATTCAGTGGTAATAAGCTGGAATCTGGAATACCAAGTGCGGTTTTCTCTTCTCAGCCACCTTCTCCTCCTCCCAGTATAAAGCAGATGCCACAAAGACTGTTCCTGGGCTTAGGAAACACAAGGAGAAGCTAAGAGCACTAGAGTAGCCAGGGGTCACCACTACCTGAAGGATGCTGGCAGAGACCCTTAAATCAAACTCTTCCTGGAGGCGTGTTGCAAAAGCACAAGTGTTTGGACAATGCTCTCAGACACAAGCTGTGACTCCTGGGGTGTCCTGGGCAGTGGCAGGAGTTGGACTCTATGATCAAGAAAGGTCCCTTCCAACTCACCATATTCTATGATTTTGTGATGGGCATGCACTGCACCACTGGAAATTGTCTGTCCATAAAGATTAAAAAAAAAAGGTATCTTGACAAGGAGAGTGTTGTAGCACTGGCATACCCTGAGAGGCTGCAAAATTCTTAATCCTGTAGATCAGTAGTCTCCAAAGAGGGGTAAACACACCCCAGCACAAGTCAAACTCTTGGTGTGTGAGAAGAAAATATTTTTTGTCACTGAAAGGAAACCTCTTTTAAATATTTGTTTTCATCTCTATCTTATCCTTTTTTTTTTTTGCATATGCTTTATAGTATACATATACCAATATAATAGCATATGCATATAATTTAAAAGATTATATATATCGGAGATACATGCTTAATACATTCTTTACTTATGGGGGGCATGACCAAAAAATTTGGAGACCAGTGCTGTAGAAAATCAAAACCTGACCATGTAACGTCCTAACAAAGGGCTGAAGAAGGCACTCTCCAAAGACCCTATCAAGCAGAATTCTCCTATGAATTCCAGAATATTAGTCAAACAAAATACAACACATAATGCCAAAGTTGAATGACTCGCAGTAGATCGGAATCCAGAGAGAGGACCATAGCTTGCCTCTAAACTCTTAAAAGTTATCAAATTCTCAATTCAAATTTCAAAGCAACAATGACAATGCTAATCAAAACTCAAATTGGGACACCTAAGGCTCAAACTTTGGAAGACATATCCATAACAGATCTGCTTTATAATCTGGCCTTTCTCCTAAAAGAGGAAGACTGCATTAGAGGATAGTTACGAATTTAAAAGTTACACTTTCACATAAACATCCTGCATAAAAAGGCTTTCCAGTTCAGCTGGAATATAGGCACTAGCATGATAAATGTAGTTATAGCTAGTAACAGTGCTGTGTACAATAAAAACATATGGACCACTCTTTTCCTAGAGATTCACTGCTTCTGGTTATTGAATTTAATACAAAATATAATTAATTGATTTATTCTCAACTAGAGGACTTATAAGGCCACTCTCCACAGTGGTATCACTGGTGCCTACTGAAGGAGAAACTTGCATTGCTGTTTTTTTCCTCAGTTTTTATGATTTACAGAGTACTGGTTCTCTACCTACCTATGTATCATCGCAATGCTTACAGCAACTTAACATTCTAATTCTGTCAAATCTAGGGAACAACAGACACAAACTTTTATTATTCCAGAGAGCTGTTCAGAACAGCTGTGAATTCTACACAACACAAAGACAGAAGTTTAAGCAGGGACAAGACAAAAGCACCTAACACAAAAGAGTGCAGTGTAAGAAAATGTCTTAATGAAATCAATACTAAATGTTTCCAAACTGCATGTTACTTTTACACAAGTAGAAACAAACTCAGGGCTTTTCCATAATTTCTTTGTCAGTACTGCAGTTTCATACATGCTTCAAGCAGCATCATATTACAGCTGCCAATTCCAGGTTGCCGTAAGGTGTGTTTTCCCAGTGGGTTCACCATGGCAGAGCAGGTGTGCATTCCTTCTTCATCTGGGTCTTCATGCAGCTACAGTCCCCCAGGAACCACAGGCAAGGCCCATCCTCCAGTCAAGATAACTTCCAGTAAGAAATAAAAGCTTCTCTGAATAGGAGACAACACTTAGGTTTTGCCAAAGACCAAGGAATGAATTTACAGAACCTAAAAAACATAAAACCATCACTCAATCATAATGCATTAAATGCTTTGATTCTGCCTTCTCCAACATGGGGACAGCAGATGCACTTGAAAAACAAACATCTTTCAAATGGCTGAAGCAAAAAAGCCAATCTGTCAAATCGGCCATCCAGTTCAGAACTTATGAGACAAGAGTGGACAAACAGAAGTGCCCAAGATGTACAAATATGCTAAAATGTGGAAAATTCTAGCATATTCCAATGCAGCCCTAGGGTGAAGAGGAAAGAACAAAGATTATACAACAGATGTTAGTAATATCACTTAATGCACTACTGGAAAAAGCTCAGATAGAGTGATGCAGCTGGTGTAGAAACGTATTAGAATATAATTACCCAGAGATCCATAAGGTTGTAGCTGAGCTATTAAAGTTATGAAGCATGCTGAAGAGTTTTGTGTTTGTTTTTAAGAATCAGAACTGAGCAGAAGGATTTTAATTTCTCTTCTTCCCTGTACATTTACCACATTTTCCAAAGAATTTCAGACGTGGCAATTACAGTACACCAACTTCTCAAGTTCTGAACAAAATATTTCAATTAATATGCAATTTCATTTAAAATATACACTTTCTTCCTGATAAAGTATTTTTCCTGTTTCAGAAATGTTTTCCTGGGATACTTGATAAAATACTTTCCAACAGAACAGAGAAGGGTTATTTTTTGTTAGAAGAAGGGCATTGTGGGGAACATTTCTCTTTCACTAATTTGTCAACCTCCTTTTAAGTACAGTGAAAGTGAAATGGCTATTCCCTTCAGTGCTGGTCATAATACTAAAATCGCAGCTAGGCAACACAGGAAAATTATAAAAATAGTATTGTTTCATGAAGTAAATCAACAAAGTCAAAATCTGACAGTCACTTAACAGTGAAGATATGCTAAAGGTTTTAATAAGCACTGGAAGTTCCTATTAAAAAAAAATCTACAACATCTACCATCAATATGGAAATACTTCAAGTGTTGTCACAGACGCTCACTCAACATAATTCTCCAAGTCTGAGAAACACAATCAACAACTCTGTTCATAGTACTTTACCACCAGAAGATGAACACTAAAAGGTTGTAAAATTAATGCAGTACTCTTGTGAAGGAAACACTGACTGCTGAGCAAATGCAAGTGCACGTCAACAGCCAGACAGTTACCAGATCTGACTGACACCCAACAGTTACCACCTGATCTACGCGGAGCACAAATGGCCAAGCTCCACAACAGCAAACCTTAGCATTGTAGGAGTTTCGTGTGCTATAGTAAATTAATACTTATGTCAGGTTACCTTCATACTCCAGACTATAAACCACAATGATTTAGAAGCTGCTTCAAATGCAGTTCATGCATTCATGCCATGGGTACTATAACCTATATAAGAATGCATAGTAGATAATTGGAAATACCCCAGCTGTTCAAGTTTAATGCATTTGTATTCATAAGCCAGCAGTTTTTGAATCTGAGTCAAAGAGGCTAAGTTTTTAATAGTAGCTGATGTAGGAAACTAAACTTTTGAAGGTCAGAACTACATAGAGGAAAAACTAGACAGTTATAAACCAGTCATCCATAAAGGCACAATATGTTCATGGACACTTACTAGCTCAGCTTGCCCAGCACAAGTGCTGAACGCTTGACTGTACACAGCAAGACCAGTGTAACCGAAACTACCTCAAAACACCACATTCTGGTTTTAAATGTTGTTATTGTTGTTATTATTATGATATTTTAAAAACAGCCCCAATCCTTATCTGGACGAAGTACATGTAACTTGAATGCTGTTGCCCTATGAAGAATTCAGTATTTCCCACCTATTTGCCCATTCCTCTTATACCTCCAAAGAAGTCTAAGCTTTTAGTAAAGGGTAAGTGCAAACCTAACACAAATTGGAATTATCTGTTAATTTTATTTGGAACTACTTTGACAGTGTGCATTTTACAATCACAGAGCAAACTGTCAGCAGCAAGGTGCAAACCTATACCTAGTTTTCAGCAGGCACATTAATCCAATGCACTGACACAGACAGGGTGCAATACTGTGATCTCCTTTGTCTTGAAGAACATCTTCCATTTAGATACTCATGGGAATCATCCCCAAAAAGAAATGAGGAGAATGAACTGCATACTGTATTTTTGCACCACTTGTAAAAAATCTGCAATGCAATTCCACTTTATTTATGCTACACTGATCTAAACTATGTTTTGTTTTACACTTTTGTAACTCTCAAGAATTTCCTTAAATCCTCCTAGTTTTACTTTTATGCCAGTAAAATTAGATTCTTATAAGCTTCTGCCAGGACTGGATTTCCTTCAGTTTGTTTTCTGAAACTCACATGGCTTCAAAACCAACTTGGCCTTTCCCATTTAACTGTTACTTTTGCCTTCATTTCTGTTTAATAACATGCTTAGTTTTTGAGAAAACAAGCAAATTCAATGCCAAGAATCAAGCTACTTCCTCATTTGTCATTGACTCCCTTTTCTCAGAGGCTGTGAGTAGCAATGAGAAATTTCCAAAATATTTTTTCATATTATACCTTTAAGGCAAACTAAAAAAAATGTATATATTTTTATTAATAAAATAATATGACCTGCAACTGGTCAGTGAGATGAATTTATTGCAGAGACAGCTGCTGGCATTGGAGCTACAAAGAGTGCGTGACTCAAGCAGAATGAGCAGCTTTTAAAGAACTCTTATGAAACAGCTTTTTCCTGCTCATTCTGAAAAATGAAAACTCTGCTATCCAAATGTACAGTGATGTAGGATCAATGAGCCTACAAGTCTAAGAGACTTTAAAATTTCTCTCCACTGATTATTTTGGAAAAGCTGTAGCTCTCTGCTTCCATAAGGAACAGGACAACAACAGAACATGATAAATCAAGGCAGACATATGAAAACTACTTCCCAAGTGTAAAAATTCACCAAAAAAGGTCTCTAAAGGTCTTTTGAGGCCTAACAATCACACTTGAAGGGTGTTCCATTATCAAGAATTTGAACTCCTCAAAGTCAGTTGTGCTAAATCGTACTAGCAGATCCCACTTGCACCACTGCAAGCAACTGGTCAATATAGTTAAACTGTAGGACAGATGCAGTTTAAAATTAATCATATAAGAATTGGTCAGTTTTAACACAGAAGCTTCCTGACTGACTTCACACAAAAATGTGCAAATACACAAGTGAATGCAAAATGTAAGAATAAACAGAGAGGAAAGGCTTGTACCCCAAGAGCAGAACAGTCAATCACGATCTCAACTGAATGCAACTCTTGAAGTCCGAATGTGCTACTCATTCAAGAGTTCTCCAACGGAGGAGTATCTGCAACTACTGAAGGGGAAGACCAGCAAAACAGAGCAGGCTTCTCAGGTGATATTAGCAATCCTTTCTCCTAAGTTCCACACCATCCTCCTAGAAAAGTTTAGTTAATCAAAACACCATGGGACCAACCAGTTTGATTGCTCAATCAACTCAAGAGAACAAAGCTGCTCTTCGCTTCCTCTTTTACATATGAAGTTGCAACACTGAATAGCTGTTAATTTGTTACCAACAATACAGTCAAAAAGTCAGAAACTGATTTGTTTTGAGCCATATTGCCATGATGTACATACTTAAATGCACTGGGGTACTTTAAAGATGTATTACTTTATTTATGGTAACTTATCCTCACCATCCAAATGCTGCCACTGAGCAGAATGTACAGAAAAACGAATATTCTTAAATGAGGGCAGTCAAGTTATTAGCAAGCCTGAACAAATTAAAACAAAATACATTTCACCTGCATCTACAATTACTCATTGCCAACAGTCACTGCTTAATTCCACAGCTTCTTTTAATCCTAACTTCTTCGTACTTAATTTCAATATCTTCAAACCACTTTCATACTAGACTAAATGGGTAAATACTTGTCTTACAGTGTCATCCTCCCAATTTACATTTTTAATAGACTGTACAGGATTTGGAAAGGCATGGTAACTCTTGTGTTTTATGACATTTATTCTCACTGTGGAAAGTCTCCTAACAGTTTATCAATTAAGTATTTTGAAATATTACTGCATTGTTATAGTCACAGCTCTCCCTCATTGCCAAGACATTGCAAGTCACCAAAGTTTGTACTGAACCTTCTTATCCATTCCATTTTTGCTTACAGATTAGCTTCCAGCTACCTGCACACTTTTTGCAGACCATTACTACTTGATTTGCTATCCCTACCTAAAATGTGGTCTGCCAAAGTAAAATTACTCGACTTGCTGTTCTGTTGTCTCTATTTCCTTCTGTGAAGTTATCTAGTAGATACAATTCTTTCAGTTAAAAGGACAACAAACTACAAAAAACCAAAACCTTGCAGTTTAAAAACTGGAACTTAGAGAAGAAGGATTTATTTTATAATCAAAGGAGTAAGACCTGGTATGGAGTGTGCTAGGTTAGTGAGGGGAAATGGGACAACAGTGGGGCAGCAGCCCATGCCCATGCTTGTAGGATCCTGTATGCCACAGACATTGGGTCTATACAGTGAGGAAACTCAACCCCATTTACAAAGGAATATTTACACTTGTAAACTACAGAGCTTTTATACTTCTTACTGCTGGTAACAGTAAAGCTCAAGGTTTGCTAAGTTCTTTTTCACTTCAAGTTACTCAAAATCAAAAGCAAATAAGAACGGAGCATCACAGACTTAAATTCAACCAAGGTAAAAAAAAACCCAAAGCAGATTCAAAAAGAACTGTTATGCAGAAGGTAAAGTTAACATTCGTGCCCTGCATATTCCTCTTCACTTCCATTTACAGAATAAAGTTACTACCTATCCATACTTGTCACAGTAAATCCATTTGGACGTTATTGAAGACATTTATTACATCTTAAGAAAGTGCTGTGCTCCTTTTATTAATGGGTAATAAAAATTACCTCTACTGGTCAAACTGGGATTGCAAATTTGTAGGTAATTTAATTTTTGACAACTTGTTATGCACCAAGCCATTCAATATACAGTAAGGTACAATATTTTCTACTGTCTATAAATGCAGAATTTTGCAGTGTATCTTCTCACGTGTCTTAAAATGCTTTGGAACAACTCTGGCAGCAAAACTGGGGGGAGGTACAACATAGGCATATTCAGTGCTCCTGATTAACTTCTGTGGACTGGTGTTGGGGTGGTGTTTGGTGCCCAAGGTACTAAACCAAAAGAAAGGATACCAGTGTTAGCCTAAGTGATGTTTTGACTGCAGAACAGCATGAGCAGAAGGTCCACATATCCTGAAAAAGTAAAAACTTAAAGGGAGACAAAAATATAAATTCTGTTAAGAACGCTGGTAGATCTATTGGTAGGTCAGATGAGACCGAGACCAACAAATGTGCTTGCCTAGACGTAAACAGTGAAACGTTTCTTGGAGCCATGAACAAAGAGGGCTAAGCAGGTCCAGTCTAACTCAGTTTGAAATGTGCTGTGAAGACATCACAAATGAGCACGGTGCTGAATTTTTAATCAAGTATTTAGAAAACAAAAGGATATTTCATTCCTGAGCTACTGCATTTCTGAATACAAAAGCTTTCTAAAACAATACATTCAAGAAGAGTAATAACACAGTGCTCTACACAACTGTGCCATCAAGTGAAGACCAACAGTTTCTGCAGCATGTGTTGTAACCAAAGAGATTATCAGTACAACCAAAAAAAAGGTGCATAACCTAACAAGTGAGTATATCAAGAGTCCACCATGAAAGGAACAGCAAAAAATTCTATTTCATTATTGACAAAAGAGCACAGCAAACACTATTTGAATTTACATTTCATTAAAGTCAGTTCATCTATGACAGGTTAGCAAAAAGTCTGCAGATTTTCAGTGGTTACAGGCTCAAGAGTGTGTCAGCAGCTGGAATAGGACCAGATTCCTGGGGGGCAAACAAAATTACTTCAAAAATATTTGTTCCATCTGAAACCAAATGTAAATTATTTGGAACAATTAAAGATGACAACCCACAAGAAACATGTAATAGTATTAAGTGTTACAGACATTTCCTAAACATCCTGCTACCTCATCAGCCCCTAGGATGACAGTCCAAAATACCACTGGACATAAACACAACCATTAAACTTCATGAATAGAGAAGATTAAGAAAAAGGCTGATACTGTTTTTCTATTGACATCAAGAGAACATCAGCATTAAGGAAGCTCAAAGTTTACTGTATATGGCAAAGAACAAGCAAAAAACCAGTCCTTTCTGTAGCTCAGGAAACATTGGCCCCATGAGCAAAATAAACATTGTTCATGTTTGCTGAACAGAAAAAGCAGTGTACTCATTCCAAACTATTATCGCTTTCCTGAGATACAGACAGTATCTTTTAGTTAAACTAAAGACTTGACAGTCCAAGTCAAATCCATTTTTACTGAGACCTGGTCCTACAGGAAAAACATCAGCTCTCAATTTAACTCATGCACTCTAAATTGCTGTGTAATTAAATTTTACTACATATTGCCTGGGAATTTCCCCAAGCCTACAGTCTTAAAGAAATCAATGATAAAATATAGAAGGGTTATTGACACCTATAACAGAGAGAATCCAATTAATATTCTAGTTAACAGAAATGAACTGATGGAACATGACATTATCTGTAGACATTTGAGCAGAGATTGAATTACAAATCCCACAAGAATTAGACAGTGGAGGTGAAAAAAAGATACAAATTTGCTAGAAGAAGAAAAGAATTCCTGAGGTTCCAGAAGGCACTGACAAGGAACATCAATGGATTCAGACAACACTGTCTAGAAAGTAGGCCTGCATCCTCACAAAAACTTTCTTCTCTGGTATTTGTCTGTCTGGGAATGAACAAGTCTGCATGTCTGCCAGTTCAACCCAAAAACCGGGACGGGGCTGGGTTACAGGATTTGCCACTGACAGAGCCATCAATAGACAATCAGAACAGCAGCACACAACACCTTCCCAGCATTCAGTATTTCCAGAGACCAACACATGTACAACAGCATACACTATTGCAGAAGTGACCCGCCAGCAAGGAAAATTGTGGCATTGTCTAAAAGTATTTAGATGTTAAAACCATCTAGGAGAAAGTACTGACAAGGATGAAAAATTGAACCTCTCATCAAGTCAGGCTTTAAGAGTTTTTCTCAAGTCCTAAGACAGAACACTGCAGAAATATGTTCAATTAAGCAGTTAAAGCTGCAATAACAATTCTAAAGGATCTATTTGAGATCTTCAGCCAAAATGATCATCAGAATAACACTGAGCTAGATGATGGAGGTCCAAGTTCAAGTAAAATTAAATGGCCACGAGGCAAAGGTTAACAAAGAAAAGCATCCCAAGATCCACAGGACGCACAGCCCAAAGCAAATGACTTACTAGTCCAAATCATAATCCAAGTTTCTGCAGCTCCATTACATCACTGCCTATAAAAATATAAAGCTTTTGAGTTTTAAGTTCACAAACTAGTAGAAACTCCAACTTGAAAAAGGTAGAAATGCCATTAATGGACTGAAATCAGGTAACTAATGCTGGGAGTAATGACGTGACCCTCATGAAACTCATACACTCAGAGCTTGTCATACAGTAAAAAGCCTCAGAACAGCTCCATTTGCCCTGAGAAAAACCTGAGACACTCACCTAATTTTGTTTTAATATTATCATCTACAGTAATCAGCCTGTGACTCTGCTCAAAGCCGATTGCTCATCCCCCTGACCAAGTGAGCTAAGCAACAGATCACTGAGTCCTGGCCTTTCTGAGGACAAAGATCTCTGTCTCTCTTAACCCAGGCTTCATCTGCTAAAAATCAGTGTTCAGTGCCCCTATGGAACTCATATAGCACATCAACTTCACCAAACTCACCAGAAAAATCATTCTGACTTGCACAAACAACTCCCAGATTCAATGTATGTGTGTCAAGATGACTGGTGTACACAGAGTGAATCTAGATTCGATGCTGTGTCTTCAAACTTGAGCAGCACCCTTCTTGCTCCCTCATGCTCAGTAGAAACACTGGCTGTCAAGAACTCTATCTAATTTGCCAACATTGAGTGATAGAGATACTCAGCTACTTCTGACTTCCACATGTGTGTACAGCTTTCTCCCTACCTGACAGCTTGCTACTTCCCCATTCATCATGTGATTACATTTCACAATTATTTGAGACCATTTCCTTAAAAATCAAAAAACAGGCATAAAAATCCTCTTTGAATTTTAAGGACCACTGATTTGCTGTGACTCACACTATTTCACAACACAGAAAATAAACACATCTACGGATGCAGATTCACATCAGTTAAATTTCTACGCTGTATAAAGCAGAAAGTTTCCCATTGCCATAACAACAAAATAGCTTCTTTTAAGCAGAAAGCTTAGCAGGACTGGGACCTACAGCTTCTGAGACAGAAGCTGCCAAGTACTCAGCAGCAAAAAATCTAGAGATTTTAAGTCCCCTTGAAAATTCAAGGCATTTCTAATCAGGTATGTATTTGATTAAATGCAGACTGAAATTCTAAAAACAAAGAACATTTCACAGGAATAACTTTGTAACGTGAAATGTTCTAGAATAACACTTGACATGCAAGGTGGCTAATAAAATGCCTTTGACAGGGTTAAACAAATGACTAACACGTCTTAAGGTGCCATTTTTAACATTTTTCTCTTACCAAATACATTTTCTCTTGTTTCTGCTGCTTAATTTCTTTACTTCGCACAACAAAAATCACCAGAAAAGTTTCATTTTTGCTTTTAGATGGTTTCACTTTCTAAGTTGCCTGGAAGCAACGAAAAGTTTCTGTTTAGGTTGGGCGATATTCGGGGAGGGGGGAATCGGGAGTAAAACTGGCTGAAAGAATAAAGCCTCTGCTAGGAGCCGGCAAGATGATTACCGTGTTTTCGGGAAGACTGTTTTATCTACGTAGAGATGCTCAATCCCGTATGAGGGAACCTTTTACGGCTTAGGTGGAGGGCAGCAACAACAATAACAACAACAACAACGAGAAAGAGGCGTCGAGCACCACCACTGCCTTCTCCTCCCCGCCTGTCACAGCCGGCTCAGCTGTTCTGGTCGCGCTCCGCATCTGCTTCTTTCTCCGGCTCCACCACCGCCTCCTCCCGCGGCCGCCGCGCCGCAGCCCGGCGCTGACAGCGGGCGGATCCCCGCGCCCCGGCCGGCGGAGGCACCTCCGAGCGACGGAGAGGGGGGAGACACAAAGTTTCTTTCTCGGGGCTCCGTCGGAGGCGCCGGTTCCCGGTCCTC